>NW_026542594.1:6747445-7347445 GCF_028750875.1 Macrosteles quadrilineatus
AAAATTTTGTTTCTTTTTCTTTCTGTTCTTTTAGCGAATTTCCCTATAGGGAAGTAGCTATTACCGTAGGTGGCACGGTAAGACCTAGACCCGGGACCGATCTACTTTTTCATTTTGATGTCCCCAGAGGCCAAAAACACCATTCGTTCAAATTTATATATATATATATATACAGGGTGTTCATTTGAAAACTTTCCATATCTGTTGTGTGCAAAGGTAAGGCTTTTAACACTTGTTTGTTCTCATTTCCCCCTAATTTGGACATGCCAAATCCAATAAAATTATTTTCAATTTTGAAAAATGCCCCAAAAGGGCCCATTTTGGGGGGTAGGGGTGCTTTTTGAGAAATTTTCAAATGTAAACATGGGTTGTGTGATACATCAATTTAAAGCTCTAATCACCCCGATCATTTTGGTGCAAAAAAAAGTTTAATTATCTTTAACCGTATTTACAGGGTGGGTCAAAACGTTTTAAAAAAGGACTTTGAAGTTAAGTACCGTATTACCCTAACTACTGAACGGAACAGCGCCAAATTTCTTTCCAAGCTTATTCTTGAGCTACTCTTTAAGATAACTTGTAGTAAGGGCATTTTCCAAGTTATTTTCTAATTTTTAAAAAATCTCAAATTTTAAGAATAAAAGAAAGCTGAAAACTCAAAATTCTTAAATAGCAAGGTATAACAAATTTCATACCACGTGAAAGGTTCTTTTTTAACAAACATTTTACGTATTTAAGTTTTCTTTCTATCTCTTACCGTTTAAAAATTGCAGTGAAAAAACATAATTTTCCATGGTAAAATTATAACTAGTTTTCTAATAAAACACATTGCACTTTGTTCAACGATGTAGTAGGATTCATAACAAATTGATCGACTACTTTTACGTGTGTCAGAATTCATCTTGGACCCCTCATCCTGTTCTTTTCTCATTGGTAACTGAGCCAGTTTCAGAAAACTTCCTAACTAAATCATTTACAGCCATATGACTCAAGGTTATACCTGGATATCTATTGTTAAACACTTTGCAGTTATCCTGGAACACTTTTGTTATGACCAATAAGTAAAATAAAGTATATTTTTTTAAGTTTACACCATATTTGATTAGGTACTACAGGAAATGGTACTTTTGAAATTAGTACTACCATTGACTAGTCAATGGTACTACAGAAAGCGGCCCACGCTTGGGTTTTTCTCATCAGCTATAAAACTTGTTTCTCACAAAGTAAAACGTAATGACTTGTTTGCCTATCTGCCTTAAAATAATTATGAATTGTTTCCTTCATTTATTGCACCATTTAATGTGTCTAGAGACGAATTTTGGCTGTTTTATTAGAAAACTAGTTGCAATTTTACCACAGAAAATTATGTTTTTCTACTGCAATTTTTAAACGGTAAGAGATAGAAAGAAAACTTAAATACGTAAAATGTTTGTTAAAAAAGGACCTTTCACGTGGTATGAAATTTGTTATACCTTGCTATTTAAGAATTTTGAGTTTTCAGCTTTCTTTTATTCTTAAAATTTGAGATTTTTTAAAAATTAGAAAATAACTTGGAAAATGCCCTTACTACAAGTTATCTTAAAGAGTAGCTCAAGAATAAGCTTGGAAAGAAATTTGGCGCTGTTCCGTTCAGTAGTTAGGGTAATACGGTACTTAACTTCAAAGTCCTTTTTTAAAACGTTTTGACCCACCCTGTAAATACGGTTAAAGATAATTAAACTTTTTTTGCACCAAAATGATCGGGGTGATTAGAGCTTTAAATTGATGTATCACACAACCCATGTTTACATTTGAAAATTTCTCAAAAAGCACCCCTACCCCCCAAATTGGGCCCTTTTGGGGCATTTTTCAAAATTGAAAATAATTTTATTGGATTTGGCATGTCCAAATTAGGGGGAAATGAGAACAAACAAGTGTTAAAAGCCTTACCTTTGCACACAACAGATATGGAAAGTTTTCAAATGAACACCCATATACTTATTAGTAACGATTATTAGTAACGGAGAAAATTTAAAAAATTTTAAATTTAAAATTCTTATGGAGAATATTGTAAAATGTTGTAGTTTGGTTGTTTATGGATATATTTTGATCAAACTTGGCAAATTTATTTATTTTGTACTAAGCTATCAATATTTTACTCAAAAACACACTTTATTAGTTTCCTTGTAGCAGCAAACCTAGGTACTCGTTAAACCTAAAAATATATTTAACTGAAAATCAATTCAGACAAATGGAAATTCGCTTAGTCGGCAGGTTTGCTGCGGCGGGGGTATTTTGATATTTTTTTTTTCAAGTGATTTGCAAAGATACGGTGCAAACTTCTGGTAAAACGATCGACGTAAAATTATATTTTGTATAACAATTTAAAAATATTCTGAACCTATATTTTACATAAGTACCCTTGTAGTAGTTACCAAGACAAACCTCTCTCTCCATGAATGAGTTTCGTTTACAGAGTTCAACAGTGCGCGAAATTGAGCAATTCTGGCTGCCAACGGAATGGTTTATGGATAATGCAGCATTTGGTATTTGGATTTCTAGAATATCTAAATGGAATACCTTAACTGTAACACCTGAGTTATGCAACATCTTTAATTTTGTTCTTACAAACTAAAATGCAAGTAGCTGCTTTAAGCTATAATAATTTATAAATATTTATTTTAGTAAGCTGAAAGTCTTATTTCATATACTTGCCAAAGTACCTCTTACAATCAAAGGGTTTAGCCACTAAAATACATACTGTAGAGACTTGATAAAACCTTATGAAACTACATTGGAAAACAAATCTACTACAACAACAAATCGTGTTAATGACAACACACAAAACAAAAAATTGATTTTACGCATGCCGTTTTAAAATCATCAACTACATTTTTATGTATCTTTAATGCATGGTGACACTTAATAAGCTTCTGTTAACCAAATGTTTATAGGTTGTTTTGTGGTGGATTTTAGCATATGCAGTTCACGGTTTTGTTAAATAATGATCAAATAAAAGCTTACAGAATTCGTTATTGATTCTTATAGAATGAGTAACTATGATGAAGTACTTAAAACGTATGACAACACCTGGTGATTGCGTGTTTTTTTACATATTACTTTCTCCCCCTTAAGTATATGGAGAAAGTATTGTTTTCGTCAAAATTTTCGAGTTTGAGTTTTGAGTGGATATATTCGTTTTGGGTCCCCCTGGACCCAAAAAAGTGGTTTTTGAAGTGATGTCTGTGTGTGTGTGTGTGTGCGTGTGTGTGTGTGTGTGTGTGTGTGTCTGTGTGTCTGTGTGTCTGGATGTGTACAGAGCTAGGGACTACACCTGTGGTCCGATTTCAATGAAATTTGGTATGTAGGTTCTAATCCGTGGTATCTCCAGGCGTTTTTTCATTTCTTTTGAAATTTTGATTTTTTATGGGGATTTTCCCATAAAAACCCATAAAAAACTGGAAAAATCGGATTTTCTCAAAAATGGCCAGAACGATTTTGATAAAAATTTAGTATGTTGTAGCCCTTTAAATTCTGAACAAAATGGTACGAATCCCATTTCTGTAAAATTACGGTTCAAAAGTTATGGTAAATTATGTTATTTTCCCATAAAACCCTCATAAAATAACAAAAAATAGGATTTTAGACAAAAATCCGGTTTTGATTTAACAGAGTATGTTATGATCCTTACAATTTTGATAGTTTTTGTCATTTTTCAGAAAATCTTATTTTTAATTGGGATTTTCCCATAAAACCCCATAAAAAATTGGAAAAATAGGATTTTCTCAAAAATGGCCCGAACGATTTTGATAAAAGTTTAGTATGTTATAGTCCTTTATATTCTAAACAAAATGATACAAATCCCATTTCTGTAAAAATTACGGTTCAAAAGTTATGGTAAATTATGTTATTTTCCCATTAAAATCCCCATAAAATAACGGAAAATCGGATTTTCCCAAAATTGGCTAGAACGATTTTGATAAAAATTTTACTCTCACCGCTTACTCATG
Source organism: Macrosteles quadrilineatus (assembly GCF_028750875.1). Classification (NCBI taxonomy): domain Eukaryota; kingdom Metazoa; phylum Arthropoda; class Insecta; order Hemiptera; family Cicadellidae; genus Macrosteles; species Macrosteles quadrilineatus. The sequence continues at coordinate 6,751,432 of NW_026542594.1, forward strand.
AGAAAGGTTGTTTACAATCTTATGGGAGAAAGTATGTGTCAGAATGCTGATACCGTTTATTTTTATTTGTGATGAACGAATGGGCGTTCCCCAGTTATCTACATCAGATGTCTTTACAAGAGGGGTGAGACTGACATATGGCTGGGTAATTATCACTGATAAATGTTGGAGAGGTGATGAAGTAGAAAGCCTTAAATAATCGAATCTGATTTCCAGGAAACACGGATTCCAGAATAATAAGAAAAAAAAGATGAGAAGGTGAACACATATTTTATTACTAAAATTATTATTTTTAACTAGGAAAAATAGCATAACAGTTATAAATAAACAATAATGGCACTAATAATTCTGGGTCGTAAATGTCATTGTTCATTTTATGCGTTGATCGTTGATAGTTTTTTTTTAATTTTAAATGTAAGTAGAAAATTGGCAATATAATGCTAAAGATTCATCCTAAAGTCTCCAAGACGCCACGCCGTCTCCAAGGACTTGGTTGTAAATCTACTTCCTTTGTCTTACTTTGTTGTTTCCTGCAAGTGCATGTCTCCTCATGATTTACTTCGGCAGTTAAAAGTTTCCCTAGCTGGCTTTGTTAAACGAAAATTTAATTACAGAAACATGCCAGTTTCATCATTGTAGGATATTATTTACTGTAGAAAAAGCATTTTAAGATTATAAAATAATAACTGTAACAATCGTAGTATTTTGTAACTATCACATTATGAAGATTTAGAAAAATAATTATGCTCATGAAATTTAATTTTTTTGAGTTTAGTTGGATATTCAGAGTACAAACAACTATAAAACTACTTTGCAAGGTCTATGTAAAATTTATTGATTTTTAAAATTAATTATTCAATAAACCTTTTACTAAGCTTTTGTACAAAAAATTAGTTGCACTACACAACTAAATTATTGATATTACTGTCTTTTTTCCATACTAACTAGTTTTGACTTAAAAAAACCTACTTAGTTTAAAACTCCCCCAATTCGGATGAACATTTTTTTTTAAACTTCAAGACAAAACTTCCATCTAAATGGACACTGGCGTCATATTTTGAACATTTATACAGTGGTTTTACGAGAGACTGAGGTTACAACATCTGGTGACAACGTCTGCAAAGAGGAGCATAAACTGCAGATTTTCTATGTATCAGCTGTTTTATGCGGTTTTCAGCGGATATCAGCTGTTTTATGTTTCTGTTGCAATTTCTGCAGCATGGGAAGTTTTACTTTTGTATGTATAAATTAAACACGGGTAAGAACTGTCGATACCAACAATAATACACTTAAGTTGTGATGTAAACTGAGTAAATTTTAGCCGGATAGAGATTAGCTATTGTGGTAACTTAAGGTTTCTTAGTTACCATTTTTTCACAATTAGTAATAAAATAACGTTATTATTTCCATGAACATTGTTGTCCACAAAAACGTATACTGCATAAAGTCTTATAATCAATATCTATAAATTAAGAGCTTCTTCCTCCTATATATTTAAATGTAAAATGCATAAGGAGGATTACGCAGTAGGTCTAGCTTATAATAATTCTTGAAGCAATACGATGTTTGTTTTGTTATTATTACGTTTGCTTTAATGGATTTGAACGTATTTGAAACTAAGAAATCAAATTGTAAGATGATAAAAAACTGCATGTATTTTTAAAAATTAAGATCGGCTTGTATTTGTTAAGGAAACCATAAAAAAACACACCGTGTAAACAAATATTTTTAACTTTTTATTACCTTTATACAGAATTAATTAAATAAACCGTTTGGATAAGAATTTTATCTAGTTCGTTTGTGTCCTTTTAACATAATATGAAATCAAAAAAAATAACTATTTATGATAAATATTTAGCCTTATGGTAGAACCGTTATGTTTTTCTCAATTTATATTGGAACACAAGATGTCTAATTCCAAATATAACGATTTAAAACCTGTTTCAAATTATTCCCAATTAACGGTCCCTAAAATTGAAATGAAGTCGAATTTAATAGCAATCTTAGGTAATTAATGTGTAATGTAATAATCTGTCCAAGAGTCCAACTCTAATCATAATGTGTTTTTATAATTGTAAAAATCCGCTTCAAAATCTGCCAATTAATGTATGATTTGTCCACCATTTTATAACTTATATTAAACTTCAGTTATTAATATCACACAGTCTGTATTGTTTAATAACAAATATTACACGTGTTGTAATCTACATAGTACAATTTACTGCTACTAAAATACAACAATAACCGTTAAGACATACGATACAAATTCCAAACTAATATTAACTCGCTTAAGGCAGTGTCTAAACAACAGTTAGAAACTCGTGTTTGCTGCAAGGTACATTTGTCTGCGAGATATACGAGGCTGTGTTCTGCAAATGTTGTATCTTCAATATCAAGTTCGGAACGGTTTGAACAACATTTACTGTCGCCTCTTTAGTTTGACCTGTTGAAAGGCAATAGGCCTGCGTAAATTAAGCAATTTACATTTTAGAGGATAACCAAAATGATCGGGGTTGCCATTTATGATATTTGACAGTAACTTAAGAGTTTACTTTTTTACGAAAATAATTTTAATTCATGACGGTTTCATTAGTTTTTCGTTTCAGTATTGAAATGAACCTATTGTGGCTTTCACTTGACATCGCTACACTGACGTAGCGTTTCGTTTATATTTGGTTTCTAGCATCGTTTTTGCTTCATCTTTCTTTAATAATTTTTTGTTGAAGGAGCCATCACTGAAATAGTTAGGCCTAAGTTAAAGACAGGACCACCCATTAGTCTAATAAAGTTATCTCATTAACAAGTTATTGAAATTGTTTATTGGATATACGAAATAGAATAGACAAATATAATAAGACCTAGTATGTATATGACTAGGACTTATTAAGTTTTATGAAAGAACCTTCAATGTCAACAACATAATGCAAGTTCACTCTTGAGGATGATAGACGAAGTACCCTGGTTATGAGCACATGTTACCTTTGCTGGAGTCATTCCACATAGGATAGCAAAGTTTAAGGTTGAATTTAACTTCTTGTACGTCAAATGTAAATTAAAAACATACAAGTTTTACAACTTTTAAGGAGGTTTTTACTGTATATATAATTGATATAAAGTATAATTTAGCTACCTTTTATACAACGAAAATCAACATCTAAACATAATATTTTTAAATATGGGGTTTAGGCCTTACAATCGAAACTTTCTATGGTCTTTTCATTGGAACACAATATGTCTGCTTCTAAATATCCTGTTTGATCATCCAATTTCTGTAAATCCAATTTGCTTTATAACATGTAAATGTAATTTTTCAAATACTAAAGTTATTATCTGGAAATAATAGGTAATTCATTAAATTGCTTCTTCAAGTAAAAAAACTATAGTTTCATAATACTACAGTGCAACTTTAATTCCGAGAATAACATCTAGTACTATGTCACAGTTAGGTAGGATTAACATTGAGAAAAAAAAAACACAAAACACTAACACTAAAAGAAAAGAAAATAAAACATTTAAAATCAGACGAGTTACACTCTAATATTTATTATAACCTCCGAGTCAATGTAATAAAATCCTATTGTATCTGAAATTTAGTCCCGAATAGAAACTTTTACCACCGAAAAATAATAAAATAATGCATGGAAATTGTTTTACTTGATAGGTCATGCTAGTACATAGACGGGGGAAGTTTTCTAATAAAGAATTTATTTCACTCAAATATTTGTATAGAAATATTTGTATTTTTGTTGTTAGTTTTTATAACTTATTTACTTAAGTTGGTGCCAAATGCGACAGATTTACTCGCAGAAACAAATAGAATATCCTCTACTGAAAGCATTTTATCGAATTCTGATCACGCACTAGGATTAGGTACATCGTTAGGGTTTGGGAAGAAGATTTGTCGTGGCGTCGGATTAGTGGAAAATTACTACTGTTGTAGCTGCTTTGCTCTATCACTGTACCACTAGATCTAATCTGCGAAAATAGGATTGATAATTTAGATGCATTCATTATTTAGTCGTTATATTAAAAAACACATATATAATATTCATCTGTGGAAAGTTAAGGCTTAGTATAGTATTGCCAACATTAATTTGTATCTGTAATTTAATAAAGAGGGTAAGATGATCACACCTTTGACTACAATAGTCAATGCTCATACCTTTGACTACAATAGTCAATGATCATACTCATACTTAAGAAAAATATTTTCGAATGATGCAATAAAATAGTCTCCTTGCAAGTCATTGTTTAGTTTTGAGTATATTGGCTTATTTTGTTCTCACAATAATTTAAATTTATTATTTAAATACCATTTTGAGTTTTACATGTTTTAACATGTTAACATTTTTACATTTTTACAAATTAGCTTTCTCACTTAAAAGATTGGTTTTATCTAAAAATTAAGAAACAAAACAACGTAGTGCAATCACCTCCACCACGGCACAAGACAATTAGCAATAAACAAACAGGACGTTTCACTATACCTCAAGTGAGCAGTATTTTGTTTTTCATCGTACAATTATTTTTTGTTTTGTGAAACGGACTTACCAAACATTTATTCAAGTTCTTTGTATCTCATGCGTAAAAATATAGAAAATAACAGTTTAATAATTTTTTTTTAAATTCGTAACATATAAATAGGTTATTTTGTGAAATATGAGCTTTCCTGAGAACGTGGCTTTCATCAATTAAATAATTTTTAGAGCTAGTCCCTGAATCCAAACTTTAGTCTAAATCCCTAGTTTTCGTAATACGTTTAACAAACACACACACACACACACACACACACACACAGACATAGCTTGTAAATAATTATTTTGGTATTAATTTTTTAGGGTTTTTTTATGTATTAAATTTAAAAAAATTGATTTCGGTATTCCCTACTTTATCTATCCCATAATAACTTTGAATCATTTTTTTGTATGTATATGATTATAATCTATAGAACAGTTTTTTGTTTATCCTTCATTTATTGGTTCGTTTTATACTTTTGTGGCAAAAAGTATTGATTGCAATGGGTTTTTTTCGGGTTTTATTTCACAAAAGCATATGGCTCTTTAAATATTGAATGTTGTGTTGCAATTTACTACGACATTTATAGTAGTTTACGCAACGTTAGCGTAAAGATAGTGTTAACGTCAAGAGTAGACAATTTAAGGTACGAGTCTTTTCGAGTGCCTTAAAAACTTCTTCGAGTGTCGTTAAGGGTATTTATGCATGTTGCGTACACTACTTTACCTACGGCAGTGTTTTAATTACAAATAATCACTACTAATAACTTGTAAGAGAGGTTATGTTTTCATTTATAACCTCTCATTGTCATGATACTGACAGTGACGCAACGAAACATTGTACCAAACACTAAGTGTTTGGTGCAACTCAACAATTAAATTGACCTGAACAGCTGATTATTTGAAGTTCGAATCATTACAATCTTACTTCTTCTCTCTCAATCCTCGAACCTCATTGGTCCGTTACCCGTATTGTTATGAGTAAAAACTACGTTGTTATGAAAGTAAACAATGCTGTTATTTGGAACTTTTCAATTCTACGAACTGAACTAAATAGCTACTTAAACAAAGGTCTTACTGTAGGTAAAATTGTTTTCGTCATATCTATATTCCAGTAGTTAGATTTTGTAATTCCCTTATTTGAGTTGGTGCCAAATGCGACAGATTTACTTGCAGAAACCAATAGAATATCCTCTACTGAAAGCCTTTTATCGAATTCTGATCACGCACTAGGATTAGGTACATCGTTAGGGTTTGGGAAGAAGATTTGTCGTGGCGTCGGATTAGTGGAAAATTACTACTGTTGTAGCTGCTTTGCTCGATCAATGTACCACAATATCCAATCTGCGAAAATAGGATTGATAATTTAGATTAATGCATTAACCAACAATTCAATAAATATCGTAAAAATACAAATATAATATTTATTAGTGCAATGTTAAGGCTTAGTATGGACAACATTAGGTTGTATCTGTAATTTAATAAAGAGTGAAAGATGATCTTGCTCAAATTAAAGAAAAATATATTTAAATGATGCAATAATATAGTCTTCTTGCAAGTCATTGCATTTTGAAAATATTGACTTGTTTTTTTTTTTTTTTTTTTTTTGTCATGATAATTTTAATTTAGCCTATCATATAAATATAGCATATTGATTAACATTTAACATGCTTTGGAAAAATATTATAATACAAAATTAAACTAATATAGTAAAATATATGTCTTCAAAAACGATTTGAAATCTAGATCAGCATTATTAGTATATTAATTAGTTTAAATTTAAATAGCAAGACCTAAAAAGTGTTTGTCTGTGGACCTACGTTTTAATATTAAAGGCTATATATTTTTTGGCTAAAATGCTACAAACAGCTGCAATTTTGCCAAATCTCGTAGGTTAAGGTTAGAAATTAGGTGTCACTTTAGGTGATAATTCAAAGTAGCAAAAACACTATGTTGCTATTGTATAATAATTAGATTCAAATCAAAAGATAGGTACATTATTTTATTCAATCCATTCTATTTACAAAATTGGTAAACATAAACAATCAATTAATGAACACATGTTTAAAACTATACATCAACTCTCCCCCCTTAGTGTAAGGGAAGTATTTGGTCTGAGTGACGAGTCCAAGTGAGTCCAGTGTCTGTCTTGACTTTAAACATAACATTTCCTGTTCTTGAAATTATTTTCCCTTCCTTCCACTTTACTTTTGAGGAATAATTTCTTACCAGTACTCTCTGTCCCACCTGAAAATTTCTTTTCAGCTTGTGTTCCGACATAGTCTTTTTATTCCATTCAACTTTATCTGCCATCACGTTAAGTTTCGTTCTTATGTCTCTGCCAAACATTAACACATAAGCGGAGAGTCCTGTAGAGTTTGGAGCTTTGCGTAACTGAGTTACGAGAAGATCTATTTTATGCTGCAAGTCTCCCTTGTCTTCACTCATGGCAGCCAATGATTTCTTAACAGTTTGGACAAATCGTTCAGCTTGGCCATTGCTTGATGGGTGAAAAGGTGCACAAGTCCTATGGCAAATTCCATTATTGCTTAGAAACCTTTGAAAAAGTGCACTCGTAAATTGGGAGCCGTTGTCTGTTACTATCATAACTGGCAGTCCAAAAGTTGAAAATAAGTGACTTAAATTTCGAATGCACCAGTCTGAAGAAGTGTTTTTTTGTATGTATAACCTCCAACCATTTTGTATGGGCGTCTATAATTATGAAGAAATAATTTCCATTTACGGGTCCACAAAAATCCAAATGTAAGCGATGCCAGGGAGCTGTAGGTTCTTCCCAAGGGTGATGGTTTAATTTAGATGGTTCATTTCTTTTCTGTTTGCATTTGTCACAGTTATTAACCAAGTTTTCAATATCATTATCCAAGTTTTTCCAATATACATAACTTCGCGCCATGGCCTTCATTTTCGACATGCCTAAATGCCCAATGTGTAGTTCCTTGAGAACTTCTTTCTGCAATGTGTTAGGTATTACAACTCGACTACCTCTAAAGATGCAACCTTTATGTAAACTTAAATCATTATTTCGGAAACCAACCTTTTCCAGATTTTCTCCATTTTCTAGTGCTGTAACTATTGTAGCTAGTACAGAGTCTTTCTTTGTATGCTCTGCAAGTGTACATTGTGTGAGAGGAAGAATTGCTATTTGATTCATTTGGAACTTGGAATACAAGTCTTCATCATCTTGAGTTTGTTCAACTGGAAAACGAGACAAGAAATCTGCGTTACAGTGGTCTGAAGTTCTTCTATACTCAATTGTATAATCAAACCCAGCAAGGAAAAGTGAGTAGTTCAATAAACGAGTAGCTGACATTGCCGGTAAGCATTTTGATGGATGGAATATGGAAACAAGAGGTTTGTGGTCCGTCTGAAGAACAAACTTTCGTCCATAGCAATAAGCAAAGAATTTCTTTACCCCCCAGTAAATTGCTGTAGCTTCTTTGTCTATTTGACAGTACTGTTTTTCACTTTTTGATAAAGATCGGGAAGCAAAAGCTATGGGTTGTTCCGACCCATCAGGAAACTTATGGGAAATTACTGCTCCCAATCCATAAGGAGATGCGTCAGTTGAGAGTATTAGAGGAAGTTTTGGATTGTAGTGTGCTAGAGTGTTGTCATTGGCTATGTGCTTTTTAACATTGATAAAGCTGTTTTCACATTCTTGTGACCATTCAAATCGCTGTCCTTTCTGTAGTAACTTATTCAATGGATATAGCTTTTCGGCCAGTCTTGGTATGAATTTGTTGTAGTAATTGGCCATGCCAATGAAAGATCGTAGTTGATTCACATTTCTAGGTTTTTCTGCCTCGATAATTGCTTTGACCTTTTCTGAGTTTTTCTTCAGCCCGTTTTCATCAATTGTATGTCCCAAGTATGTTATTCTTTGTTGAAAGAATTTACATTTGTCAAAATTTAATTTCAAGTTATGCGCTCTAAGTTTTTCTAGGACAGTTTTTAATCTCTCTAGTGTACTCTTGTAATCTGTACCTTGAATGATTATATCATCGAAAAAGCACTTAACTCCATCAGTCCCTTGCAGTACCTTATCCATGAATCTTTGCCACAGTGCTGGTGCTACTTTCACTCCAAACATCAACCTGTTTACTTTATACAAACCTTTCTGAGTGCTTATTGTTTGTAGCAGAGCACTTTCAGAGTCCATTGGCATGTGTAAGTAAGCATTACTAACATCGAGTGTGCAGAAAAATTTACCTCCATTCATCTCTGCAAAGATGTCCTCAATTCTTTGTATTGGATACTTCTCATCACGGATAACTTTATTCAACGTAGTCTTGTAATCTGCACATATTCGTACCGAACCATTAGGTTTTACTACTGGCACAATTGGCGTACCCCATTCTGAGTTTTCAATCTTTGTAATAATACCAGCTTTTTCCAGTCGATCGAGTTCTTCTTCCACCTTTTGTTTAATAGCATAGGGCACTTGCCTCGGCTTCACAAATATTGGACCACAGTCTTCTTTTAGATTCAGGTGTCCTTTTTTCATTTGGAATGCAACCAATTTCCTTACTGAATATATCTGAATAACTGTCAAGAACTTGTGTCAACTCAGATGAGTTTTGATTCAACATTCTAATATCACCAATTTCTAAATTGACTTCTCTTATCCAGTCTCTACCAAATATTGGTTCAACATCTTGGTCGATAATAAATAGTTTTCCGAAGTAAATCTTTTCTTTGTACTGAAACCTAACATATACTACGCCCTTAGTTTGTATGATTTCACCTGTATATGTGCGAAGCTGTACATGTGATTTGAACATTCTTTTATTGATATCTAATCTCTTATATTCCTCAAATGAGATTGAAGATAGCGCTGCTCCTGTATCAAGTTCCATAGATAATGGTTTTCCTTCAATTTCTATTTTCATAATGAACTTATCACTGTTATTTACTTGAAGTTTATAAGAATCGTAGGTAGTATGATCTAACTGTTTTTCAATCTCTCTGTCCTCTAGTTGGTCAATTCGTTGTTTTCTTGGTCCTCCCATACATACCTTTGCAATATGCCATACTTTATTGCCATAAAGCATATATTGCTTTAAAAGTGGTTAGAAAACACTGCAGTAAAATGAATGGAGTTTATCCCACTCATCATTCCAATACCACAACCAGTAAAAATGTTTAACCTTTCCTGTTACTAAAAAGCTCCCGTGTCGTGTCTACTGTCCATGCATGTTTGCAAATACATGACCAATATACAATAATAATTAAGTTTATCTTACGACAGGACTATAGACTAAGCGTCCTAGAATGTAAAGGTGAGAATAAAATACATTATATAATTCCATTTACTGTTTAATATGCTGTATGTGTTCATACGTCTCATGTATTTTCTATATACAACACATGTGCCAGAGTTTAGCTTCAAACGTCTAAACATCTCCATGTTTATTTAGCCCTGTCAACTAACACAGCTTGGGTACTTCACATGTTAGCCTACCCTGTTATAATACGGTAGAGCTATGTTACCAAATAAGTCAAATTAGCTTTAGGTTTGATTCACTACTCCTATCTCCTTTAGTCATATATTTTAACACTCTTATGCAGGATACACATCTTTAATACTTCTGTCACTATACTTCTTTTATACCTATCCATTATAATTCATTTATACTTTTTTCCAGTAACTTGAATAACACCTAAACATTTACTTTGATAAAAAATCCATATTTTTTTGTGACATGATTCCACATTTTTATGCAGATAAATATATAATAAACAATCAACTCTCTTTCTTCTAATTCGAAAAATAATTAATAAAAAAACATTTACTTAAGTTATATTTTTACTTCCACAAAAACAATTTTTTTTTCAATACACTATGATTACTATGACTACTTACACTACAATCACAAAAAGTATCATTATAAAATACTAGCCAATAAATGCAGCCATGTGTTATGCTAAAGGGCAGCTTAACCTTTTTAAAGGTTATAGAAAATATTCAGAGAACTAATTTTGGTACAAAGGTTAATGCTCAATATAATATGGCCTGAATATGAGCTGAATATAATACCTACGATAATCTCCAATACAACGAATAATAAAATAATATTGTTATGGAAATATGAAATTTTTTGTAAGATTCCTCTGCCGTGTTGAAAAACAAGTAGCCTATTCCATAAGAACATACAAGTTCAAAATAAAAATATTTAATTTATAAAAATATATACTAAATTATTATTTTTTCACTTAGTTTAGAGTAGATATTGTATTCATTTATAGTAGTTGATTTGAGTTAGTGATTTGTTTAGGCTGTAACGTATTATATTGTAATACTATTGAGAAAGGAAAGCCAACAGTTTCCAGGCATCTCATGATGTATGTTTCGTTTACAAAGTCTACTGGATTGTAAAATGAAACACTCTGAGCTGAAGTATGAATGTTTTGGTAAATTATTTTGTTACATTTATGTATTTTGCTGTAGGCCTGATGGTGTTTTCATAAGATAATCCTATATTTAATCACGATTGTGTCATGTCTAATATTCAGGCCGTCTGTCCCGCAGGTTCACGTTTCATTCCAGAAAATCACCAACATATGTTTGATATATTTTAGTTAATGGGTACATTTTATTGATATATTATTGGTCAAATGCTCGTTCATTTATAGGAGTCATCACTTTTATGAACAGTGATTTACTAAAAATATACACTAACCTCCAAACACTCTCTACACAAATTTTGTATTTTACCTTTCAGCATTGACTATGAATCCTTAAGGATTCATAGTCAATGCTTTCAGTAAAATATTCAAAAAAGACTTTATCTGAAATTCGTCACAATTACTCTAGTTGTTGCGTCCAATTTTAAATCAAACTAAAGCAAATAAATACAACATGTTTGAAACAGATAACCTGTAACCTAAAAAAGTATTTTATTACACAATCATCAAATTCTTCAAATGACAATATCAAGTAATTTGATACCCTGAAAATTACTGGTTGAAGTGATAGGCTTTTGTTTTATGAAGATGTGGTGGTGATGTGAGCTGAAATAACCGGCGAAGTTTTGTTGTCAACTTAATACATCAACGATGTATTAAAATTTCCTCCACCACATACTAAGCTAGGACATTAGGCTAGCTTGTTGTAAAAATCTTTCTGTTTCACAACTTATATAATTGTTTTTTGACATAGGCTTACTAATACTAGGCTAGTATACCTCCCCTACATATTATAGTGTTAGGGTATGGTATGGTTTTTAGCTGAGCATTATTTTTCATTGATTCCAGTTCAGCTTCTCAATTTTAAGATTAATGGTAATCAATAACCAATAAATATCTATTGAATTGATGTAAAATTTTAAAATAGTAGAATGACAGACTCTTATGTACAAAATAAATAAAAAATATAAAATATATTCATGCGACAATTCTACAAAATTTCTCCCCTTCAGAAACATTTCAATGGTTCCTGGAATATAATAATCAATACTGCATTCGCTACTGAGAAGATATGGGTCAGTCAGACTCAGCAATGTTAAATATAATTACATTAAAATACTGTATTTTGTTTCTTATCAGGAAAATGAAAATAAAAGAAAATGATATGGAATCTTATTGAATACTAACATTTGGAAGGTTTGCTGTTTCACCAAATCCTAATGAAGCAGACAACTCGTGTTCTTCGTAAAAGAATTTAAATTTTTTTCCTAGAATATCAAAGGGTTTTTATGAACGATTGTAAAAGTCTGTGAGAGTAAACCGATGTTTTCATCCAAACACGGTTGCATGTTCAACGCAATATTGGAGTTAACCAGTTAGCTGTAGTTACAAGGTTATAGCCTTTGTCACGAATACTTCCCTCAAACATTGAGGTTTACGGTAAAAGCTTCCATCCATTGCTGCTTTTCAACACTTAGAAATTATATTGTGAAGGCATTTAAATAAGACTATAGCATCGTCATTATTTTTCTGTGTTACACTGGGTGATTTTAATTACACAAGATTTTGTAATAATTCGCTCAGCAACTTTTTTTCTTTGGTAATTTAAGTAATGGGTAATTTTTTGTGTGGTAAAAAAAGTTTTTTTTGTTTTTAGCGAATTTCCCCTATAGGGAATAAGCTATTACCGAAGTACTCATGGTAAGACCTGGACCCGGGACCGATTTACTTTTTCGTTTTGAGGTCCCTAGAGACCAAAAACACCATCCGTTCAAATTCATATATATATATATATATTTATATATGTGTCCGTTAGCGCGATAACTCGAGCAAAAATCATCCGACTTTGATGAAATTTGGTACAAACGTGTAAACCTACGTTTATTTAGCATTTTATTTTTAAACCATTTTGTAGAGCTTAAAAAAACAAATAATTTAGTATATTGAAGCGTTATTATGCGCCTAATGGTTACGGAGAAAATTCCAAAACACTGTAAATTTAAAATTCCCATGTTATTCTTATGGAGAATAAGTAAACTGTTTTAGTTTGCTTGTTTATGATCATATTTTGATCAAATTTGGGAAATGCATTCATTTCATACTACACTATTAACATTTTACAAAAAAAAAACACCTTTTTACCCTCCCTTTTCCAGCAAACCTAAGTACTCGTTAAACTAATGTTATTTAAATAGGGAATAAATGTGATATTTTTAAGGAGACATTTTAGTGTAAATCCAATCAGGCAAATGGAAATCCGCTTAGTCTGCAGGTTTGCTGCGGCGGGGGTATTGTAGGATTATCAAGATTTTGAAATTGCACAATATTAGACAAATATTGTTTAAAAAGCATAGCCTACCTGACAACCGGATTTGATTTCCAAAAGAACGAAGTACACGAAAAGTATTTATCCCGTGGATGTTTTCCGGTCCTAAATGCGGTGGTTAAAGGAAATCGAAATCGAATACTCACAAGGTCCTATATTCCTGGGAATTCAAAGAAATCCAATTTTTATCAGCTTTAATATCAGAAAATATCAAGAATTAATCATTTTCGTACCATTTCCATACATTGATTGGGCTGAGCTCCCACATAGTCACACCTTTAACCGGTTTAATTTTTTTAATATTAGTATGTCTAGGAGTAAATTATAATATATAATAAATTAATTTTATAATTTATAGATAAACTATGTTTTTTTACCAAACAAATGGAACTTTCAGTGGTTTTCAGTTTTTCAAAGACGGTTTATAACTGTCTATTTTTCTTCTAAAATATATCATCAAATTATTCAAAACCTTTAAAATGCAAATAATCTAGGAATATAAGATAGAGACGCGTATATGTTGTATAACACTCCTGGGCGTATTACATTATTACAGCCATCCCAGACAATATACAGTAACTTACTCTTTTGAATGCGAGTACGAGAGTTATCTAGACTGTATGCAAACAATGTAATAAACTTATTTCAAATATTGCCTCAGGTTTTACACTTCTACTAGGAGTCGCATACATGTCAGGGGTAGACCTACTCGCTCAACAAACTTAGAAATAGGTTATCTAGCGAACATTATCGTTTGATTTCACGAGCAATTTATTTTTATAACTTAATCTCTCAAATAATGTTTGGCTTTATTATAGTTTGGTCCATATCGGCTCATTAAATGCATCACATAACATTTTACCTTTATATTTCATCTTTTAAATACCGGAACGATAGTTTATAAAATATAAAGAAAATTTCTGGTATTTTGACTTTGTTTAAAGTAAATAATTCGATCCAAAAAATAGGTTACCTAATAATTAAAAGAGCTTTGCCAAATAATTGATTAAATATTCTTTTACTTCAAGTACCGGTAATAGAATTTGTTATGTGTGTTTCGCCGGCTCATGCGATTGGTTATAGCCGGGTTATAGTAATCCAGGAAAACTGGTTTTTGGCCGCCATTTTCCAAGGTGGCGGCTGTAGCAGAAGTTTTTTTCCGAGAACTTTTAGTATGTTATTCCAGAAGTAAAGTTCAATATACGTACCAAGTTTTACACTTATAAGAGTTTTTTTTTTTTTAGGTAATGGAGACATTTTGATTTAAAATTACTACACTACTATCGCTCAAGACTGTGATGTAACAAAAGTACAAAAGTATCAGGACAAACTATTAACCAATACTTCTTTCATGATTCACACAGGCCAATCGTTTGTATGAAAGTTAAAATGTTTGTTGACGAACTTTAAGAATTATAATACAAATTAAAAAATGTTTGTATTTTGTATTAAGATCCAGATATTCAGGGTTGGTAAAAAGTGTGGAGACCCCCTGTTATTTTTTTAACGGCCCATACTAAAAAAACTAAACTCGGCACACCTTTATGGCATGTTATGAAGTACTTTTTGTGCATAACTGCCACTTGGTGTACATCCCCAAAATGGGGGATTTTGGGGGAAACTCAAAAATTTCAAATACAAGGACCCATCGAAAGACCCCTCATTTTGAAGGTCCCGGTAAAAGAAAACCAACAACGCAAACTAGATGTATCTATCTCAATCCAGTAAAAAATGGCAGCCAATTGAAATTCTCAGAAGTTAAATTTTACTTACAGCTTTCCAAGTCTGGAGACCCCCTGTAAATTTTGTAACGGCTCACACTAGGGAAACTAAACTCAACACACCTTTTTGGCATGTTATGAAGTACTTTTTAAGCTTAATAGCCACTTGGTTCCCAAAGCCAAAATGGGGGATTTTGGGGGAAACTCAAACATTTTAAATGATAAGCACCATGTAGTGACCCCTCATTTTGAAGGTTATAATAAAAGAAAACTAACAACGCAAATTAGAGGTCTCTATCTTAACACAGTAAAATAAGGCAGCCGTTACAATATAAAATTGCAAGTTATTTCTCATTTCTAAAGATTTTAATCAGCTGCCATTTTTTACTGGATTGAGATAGATATCACTCGATGGGGCTTATATCATTTAAAGTTTTTGAGTTTCCCCCAAAATCCCCCATTTTTGTTTTGGGAACCAAGTGGCTATTAGGCTTAAAAAGTACTTCATAACATGTCATAAAGGTGTGCCGAGTTTGGTTTTTCTAGTATGGGCAGCTAAAAAATAACAGGGGGTCTCCACACTTTTTACTAACCCTGTAAATTAGGATCCAAATAATACTTGCACATATGTGCAACTCGTCAAAGAACTGGTAAAAACTCTATAACAAAGGATTGCTTTGATATTTATATTGTTTGGTAGTTTAAGTTTAAAGCTTGAGGTTGATCAAATATGTAATATATTTTCATCAAATAGTTTATCCAATAAATTTTACTATTTAATTATATCATTAAACCCAAAAGTAAGAACTCCTTTTTAAAAGAAGAATCCTCATGTACGCAATAAAAAAAAAATTTTCCAAGCTCAAAGGAAGCTATGGTCCGTAAATTAACTTTACTTATTTAATGTAGAATGTTTTTTTTATTATTGGGAGTATAACTAAAAATATATATAATAGAATATACCTTGAAATTATAAAAATAAAGAACTAAAGTTTTAAAAATGTCCAAAAAAAGAATTTTTTTTGCTATTTTGGGATTTCGCCAGAACGCAATAATCGTGCATGGTTGAGAATAAATGTGACAACGGACACAGTGTGTGTCGTACGCTGACGGCCTCGGAGATATGTTATTTTTAGTGTTACTCTGTATTTAGCTGAACATTAAAAATATATTTTTTCTCAATTTTTTACAAAAGTATCTTACCTCAGCATTCATATAGTTGTTGTAAATAATAACATTCGTATTATATCATCATACGAGTTTTTAACGCAGCATCGTCATACTGTTTTTTTGCTTTAAATTTTTATAAATGCGTATTATTATTCGATTCTTGATACATTTGGTGTAAAGATAAAGAACAACTTCAGGGATTGACTGAGATATATATTTACTGTACAGTTATAATATTACTTCATCTCTGATATGTATTATACACGCAAAGAATATTTTTTTATAGAGCTCCGTATTAGTATGCCACCCCACAAAAATAGCTTGGTTGTTCTAAAAAAGTTAAGAAAAAATCGTACAAGATTTTACTGACTGTTAGGATAAATTAGCAGTATTTCAAAATCGTTGATCTTTCAAAGGCAAATATTTAAGTCAATAAACATTTATAAAATAATGCATTTAAAATTTGACTAACCATTCACTATTATTATACCATATAACTATTACTATATTGTTAAATTTGTTTTATATTTTATCCTCACAATACATCATATCTGTATAATTCACCTATCTTTAAATGCATCACTATAAATAAATATATTTCAACTAGATTGTTATGTTGTATGTTGTCTCTTGATACATGCGTATACAAAACCCTAATGTTTGGAAACCCATTGACACCACATTCAGTTAATTAAAATTATAAAAAAGATGTTCATAAAAAGAATTGCATATTGGTTTTTGTTTCTACGATGATTTTATGCAAACAATACTCTACCCAAGGTAGTACTCCATAGCAATGTTCCTAGGTAATTTGAAATAGTCCAACACACATAAGAAAAACTTAACATATATACAACCTTGCTTTCAAACTATTGGTAAATCAAATTGATATTTATTGTTGTGGTTATCTGGAGTATTATAGAGTGGAGGTGGTTGTAAATGTGGTACGAGTGTTGGTTCTTTAGTGGTTAACGCCATGGAATAGACCTCTTATAAGCAAGAGGTACATATAGTGTCTGTGGCTTATGTATGTGAGAGGCTTTGATCAATTCACTTTAAAATCGTTCAATATTTTAACTAATAAGTACCTTTTACACCGGTTATAGTTTAGATCTGCTGACACCACTTAATCCATTTATATATAATGTAATTATTTATTATTACATATCATCATACGACATATTATGTAATATATTATGATTAATTATTAATATATTATGTAATTATACTCAATAATTTATAAATAAAAAACTTTTTTAAAACAAAACGTTTTTAAATGCACTAAAAAGTAGTAAATAATTTATAAATATGGTGAGAGTATAAATACTTGTAAGATTTAAAACGAAAAACGTGGGGTGCATGCAATAGATAATTTACAATTACCTTCACCTATTGAACTAATGTATTATTATCAATTAATTGCATGCACCCAACGTTTTTCGTTTTAAATCTTACAAGTATTTATACTCTCAACATATTTATAAATTATTTACTACTTTTTAGTGCTTTTAAAAACGTTTTGTTGTAAAAAAGTTTTTTATTTATAAATTATTTGCAACTTTTTAGTCTTTAATGTGTAAATATGTTAAATATATTTTATATGGCCTGAAAATATATAACCTTTGCCTACTAATACAACAAACCAAAACCTTATTATCTCTAATCATGTGTTTTTTGGTTAGTCTATGGTTTTATCTTTACTTTAAAATGCTTGTTTTATATTTTTATAATATATCTGGAGCAGAACCTGTACCTCTTAACCTCTGCTCTTCGAACTGTCAAATTTAAGTATTTACAGCTGACTTAAATTAATTGATATGTTTACATTCTTTCAAAATGTAAACATGGAAAATGTGGAAGCCCATGGGGCGTATCCCGTGGGAAATATGAAAATTAAATGATATAATATTGCATTGTCATCCATTTGTGAGCTATGTTTCAAATTTCAAGTCTCTAGCTTATCGGGAACTTCGTTTAAGATTGATATCAAAATTTGTAGGAAAGCGACTAGCAAGCTAATAAAAACAAGCCCATGGGGCGTAGCCCAAGGGAAATATGAAAATTAAATTATATAATATTGCATTGTCATCCATTTGTGAGCTATGTTTCAAGTTTCAAGTCTCTAGCTCATCGGGAAGTAAGTATAAAATTGATTGCAAAATTTATCCCGGACAAGAAAGCGAGCTAAAAAAACGTTATAATATAGGTGTGTAACACATGCAAATAACATATACACACGACATGTTACACATTTTACTTTGGTCTAAACCGTCCCATGTTTATTTAGGTCTGTTAACATAGCATAAGTACCTTCACATATTAGCTTACCATGTATCCTATGTGTTTTGTAAGGTAACCAAATATTGAAGACTAATTCAAGATGTATGTTGTTCTTTCCTTCAATAAATTTTATTTCAGAAAAGTATAGGCTTAAACCTACACAACTCATATTCTGACACTAAAGTATTATGCGACGCAGAAATTGACTGTACTATATTTAATACTTTGGGAACCAAGCTATATAAGCTTACTTTTCAAATAGCAATCAAGGATAAGGTTTTTTCCTAAAAAGTGGAAAATAATATTTTCAACATTTCTTAGCCTAATGAATAACTTTGAAAATAAGCATATGGAACAAATTAAGATATTAAATATTTTTAATGACTTAACTCCACATTTAAGGATGCTGATTTTATTTCTTTTTAGAACACTCTGGATATATTCTTGGACTAGCTGTACCTGCGGGCTTTGCCCCGTTTAACTTCATAAGTAATTCGCATGGCTCATTCACGTCCTGGTTGAAGTTCGTTCGCTACGCTCACTCACCTTTAGTTTGGAGCTCGTTCGCTGCGCTCACTTGCCTTCAGGTTAGCTCGTTCGCTACGCTAACTCGCCTCCAGGTTGAAGTTCGTTCGCTACGCTCACTCACCTTTTGGTTGGAAATTAGCTGTTGTCATAATTTTAAAAAATAATAGTACCGCACCCTGTTGGTAATCCTTGTAACTTTTATGCTATTGAACATCATAGAACAGAACCAACTAGATTAATTAATTCCTTTTAAATATAAAAATCATAAGGTTAACATGGGGAACTACATAGCCACTGGGGCAGAGTCCGAAAGGATTTTTGAGATAATAATATGCTTTAATGTTAATCGGGAATGTGAGCTATCATCATGCCAAATTTCAGCCCAATCCGTCCAGTAGTTTTTGCGTGATTGAGCAACATACACACAAACTCACAAACTTTCAGATTTATAATATTAATAAGATGTTTATGCATATAACAATATAATAACAAAACAAAAACAATAAAACTACGAGGTTATTCACTGCTAAATATTAACAATAATAAATAATAAATATAATCAGATAATAAGTTCATACATAATGATACATGTGTTACAAGAGTAAATGGCAGCTACCCTTTATAAAGGTTATAGACCTTATAAACTGACGTTGTTGACACGAGCACAGATGTTTTGAGCTTATTGTGACAACTCATACAGAACTTGTTATCAGCAAAAATGGTATATACTTACTAAAGTTAATTTCTATTATAAAAATATAAAGCATTAATACATATTTTGTTTTACTCGCAATCATTAATTTTTGTATTAATTAGTTGTTATCTTGTGCTTTAATTGTATTTAGCCCTTAGTAACAGTTAGAATATTATTCCTGGAAACTATTACAAATCAATACTTTAAGTTTACTTAAGACTTTGAAGAATACCAAAACTTGTAATATAATAATCGATTAGTTATTTTGACTTTGTAATGTAAAATCAAAATCCTGTTGTCATCTTTGTTTCATGCTGGTGACTAATCAATGTACTAAGGTAAAATAAACTACATTTGTTATACGTAGGGTTAAATTTTAAGACTTTTCCTTCATCAAATGGATATAATACCTCAGGAAAAGCAATAATTACTTATCGATGGTTAAATCAGTTAGTTAAGTTTTGAAGTTGGTTAAATATCAAAAAACTAATACTAAATAACTTAAATTCCTTTACAGTAGCTATACATAACCTTATAATCTTTTCTGGTTCATAAGGATAGTAAATATACAGGAGAGGATGTTTAATATAAGTAATATTTTTTATAAGCACTGAACAAATGCATAAAAAGTAGACCGATCTTTTTAAAAATAGAAGTAGACTTCTAGATAGCCAAAGGAAATGTTTAGTTTGTACATGTAGGAAATTTTAGAACCTTGATAATACTGCTGCATGTAGACTATGTTGTAAACACAGGTTATCTTAAGCTTCTGTGTGTTTGAGCACGCAAACGAGGTTATATGAGATTTACACTGAGATATTTGTACATCGGATCTTCTATATAAGTTTATCTTGGTTACTTAAAATTTACCAATAGCAACTCATCTTAGTATTCGATGAAATTTAAGAATGCCAAACAAACAACAAACTAATGGAATAATCTGTAAACAGTATTAAATATTAAATCTACTATATTAAATTATTATCTAATATTACATCTAATATATTATCTGTATACAGTAAATTATACTGTATTATAAGTTGTCTTGTTTGCTTTCAAATATTCTTCCATTATATTTATTATTCATATGAATATTGTTTTGAATTTAAGGAGAATTTAAAGTGGTATCACGTTGGATCTAAAAGCATTGGAAATATTTTTCCATCTTATTTTTCAATGAGACGGCAAGCTCATTATAGAACTCTGGCACAACAAAGATCGTGGACAGCCTGGGTGAAAAGGCATGCTTATAAATCCTTCTGACATGACACCATTAACCTTCTCCATTCCTCGACTAGGAAATAGTTGCAGCAGTTATACCTTTTAACGGCTCGTAGTTTCTTAGTATTTGCACATGGTATTCAATTTTTTAACCGGTACTCAAACAGCTGAGGAATTTACTTTGGGAGTTTGATCAAATTTTAAGAACTATTTGTTTCAAAATATTTATATTATGTTGTTTAATATCATCAGTATTTTTAGTATATATTGTCGCAAAAAAAAGTTAGTATAGAGGGTACACGAGTTATATACAACAGAAAACAATTAGTTTATAAGTAGTTAGAAGATATACAGAACAAACAGCTTCACTGTGCCACCATTGGTATCTCATAAACTATTATACTTGAAGAACACTTAAAATGGATAACTTTAACTATGTTTTATGACATTATAAAATTATTATCCATTGTCATAGCCCGGAAACGAAATAATGACTAAATGTATTTTTACTTCTCATACAGTTCCAAAAGTAACAATAGTGTTACGTTTCGGTGGGACACCATCGTCAGACATTTCAGTCCAGGGAATAAATACGCCGAATCCGGTTTAAAAAGAAACTGCGGTAATCAATTTATCTATTCCCTGGAATGAAGTGTATGGTGGTAGCATCTCGTCGAAACATGTAACACTATTGTTACTTTTGGAACTGCATGAGAAGTCATAAATACCCATTTAGACATTAAGGAATATGAATTCCACTAAAAATTATTTTTTTTATACTTTTTTTGCTCAGTGGCTGATGACTTGGGGAACGAAATCTTGTTCGATAAGGCAAACATCAATCGTGTATTTGACCCTTACAAGAATACCTTTGAAAGGACCTCAACTAAAGATTCAATTTTTCTTTACCCAACGTGCGAGGAGGAAATAATGAAAATTATAAATTCATTAAATAATTTTAATGAATGCACCAGGTTATGATAATTTTATCATAACCTTTTTTGTTTATTTTTGTTAAACAATGCCTAATACTTTAATAAGACGTAAGAATTAAGGAAGTTAATATTGTTTCATGTGAAGAAGTCACGTTTATGTTATTTTTAAATATTGTCTAGTATAACTGTGGTTACTGATCCGGCCAGGCACTCTCTACCCTACTATACTGAGTTTGTGTAAGATTCAAATATAGATCCCGCACAGGTTTATAACCTCAGGGCTTTATTGCTCTATGATTCTCTTTATTATGTCCCATGTTTTATAATCAGTTAAGGTTTAAACAATTTTGTGTGAGTACATAGGCATATTTGTATGAATATTATAACCAGAATTGTGTTCAATACTATTGTGATTGTTTACAATAACTGTATATTATGTACATTGAGCAATAAAGAATTTTTCTATTGTTATTCTATTCAAAAAAAATACCACGGTCTTTCTAATATAGTTGCTATTTTAGAATTTCTTACGAAACACCACGTATTATTTAAGAGTAAATAAAATAAAAAAATGTAAATATTATTCAAGAAATGTTCCTTCTAAAGCTAGGTACTCGTTACAGCGTGTTAAACTTGGGAAAATCTGTCTTGCTGAGTGTATTCAGCATTCTGTAGCTCATAAAATAGCAAGTTTAGAAATTAATGCAATGAAGGAATTAATTGCTGACTATCTATGTAGGAGATTTTAGGTTACAAAACCTAAAATCTTATGTTCTTTATGTTCTTTGTGAATTATGTTTTTTTTTGTTACATCTAAGGGTTAACTTTAAACTTTAGATTTCTTCGTGATACCACTTTTTCATTGGCTCGTTTGCAACTACATCATATTTACTGGCAGTAACTAATTTACTAATTTGAACTTACATTAGTTTTGAAAATAAACATTATAGGTAGTAAAAAAAAAGTAAATATAAGCACGAGGACAACACAGGTGTTCAATGTTCAGTTTAAAAAACACTCCCCTTTTAAGGTCCTCATTTTAAGCTTGTGGCTTGAAATAACTGTTGAACTCAAAGTCAGTTTCAATCAAACGAATGTAATTAAACACAAAACAATCTGCCATGCACACGAGAGCAATCTCGATGTATTTTATTACAGCGGCGTCAAATTCCTCACCTGAAAATGACGTGCAATTTGTTACCCTAAACCACGGGCTGGGTGATATTGCGGCTCGTGTTTTATGAAGACTGGTGGTGATGTGAGCTGAAACTGAAATAACATTTTTTTTCAACACTTTTTTAGGTAAAATGTGATCAGTCGATGTTTGTTATTCATTTTATATTTATTGGACGTATTATTGATGTGTCAATGTTGGCTATTCCTATATTTAATATTGTGTTCACATAAAACACGCATATGGTAATGTAAAAAATATATATTTAGCTCTATTAATATATTTTAGTGTAATTAGTTTGTAAACTAAGCATTGTAGAAGTACGAAATGGTTAGGTTTATGATATGTTTAACAACGAAATATCTACTTGTTTAAATTATTTATATCATAAATCCTTTTTGTGAAGACCATAAACAATTGATCGCATTATTAGAACACTGTTGGAGGTAGCTGGTAAATCTTTGTGTAAATGCTATAAAAGAAATGCCATGTCTGTCAATAAGATTTACTCGAACCTTTTATGTTGTTTTTCGTAAACACGTAAACATTTTAAGGTTTATAGAAGTTGTATTTTGTATGATAAAATTACATAATTATTTATGGTTAGGTGGTGCAGATTCCACTAGTGATACAGGGTGTTTCGAAACTCCGTGGTCATGTTCCTTAGTTCAAAACACCCATAAAATATCGTATAAACAAACATATGCCCTATCTCGCTTCGTTTTACGTCTGTCAGTGTATATGTATTTTTTACGTAACTTCCCATAACTTTCGAACCACTTGAGGTACCAACATTAAACTAAGTACATGTATGATGAGTAATAGGACTCACTCTTTTGCGAAACATCAAGTTTCTACTTTGTATAATTTTGAAATGGTGGCCATTTTAATTTTTCAAAGCTTTATTAACTCAAAATCCATAGAATTTTTAAAGAGGTTACAAAATACAAAAAGGATCAAAATTTAATTCACTACAGAAATGTACAATTTCTATAGGGTCATAACAAAAATCAAGGGGAAAAATTAGGTTTTCTGATGTTAAAACAAAAATTTGGGCAAATTCAATTAGTTATAAGGTATTTTTATTTATGAAAATTGAATCTTCTACTTTATTTATGTTTTGACCCTTATGAAAATTGTACATTTATGTATAGGGAAATAAATTTATATTCTTTTTGTCTTTCGTAACCTTTTTATAAATCCTGTGGTTTTTTATTATTAAGCTTTGTAAAATTAAAACCGCCACTAATTTAAAATCATACAAAGCAGAACTTTGATGCTTTGCGAAATATAGTTCCGATCAGTCACCAAACATACTAAGCCTGAAGTTGGCACCTTTAGTCGTTTCAATGTTATGAGAAGTTATGTAAAAAAATACATTCACACTGACAGACGATAATCGAAGCGAGATAGAGCATTTGTTTATATGATATTTTTCTTTAACCTAAGGAACATACCAACGGAGTTTCAGTAGAAAGTTTCGAAACACCCCGTATATATAGATATGTAGTTAATAAACAACTTACTATATCAAAGATGCAAACCACCAGGGAAGTCACACCAACAAAACTAAAAAACTTAGTCAATGAAGATGCATCCTACCACATTTTGTACATATTGTACATACATTTTACATGTTTAGGATAAATAATGTGAAGTAATCACTGTCGTATTAAGTCATGGGAAGTTTATCAACCATATATAGGGTTTTTGGTAACGCTTAATATATTCCTTCATCTATGGTTGTAAAAGGTTGGACTCAACTTTAGGGAGTTTAATTTCAGCAATTCCCTTTCCCCGTACATTAGGAATATGTTTTTCAGTCACTCCCACTATATACTGAATTTTATTTTTGGTTGTAAGGGAGGGTTATGGGGGGCTTGGCCCTAGCTAGGGGGGGGGGTGCAATCACCATAGAACAGTCACCAGATCTTATCATCATAACCCTGGGGAGTCAAAGATTAATGTCTTTATCAGCCTCAATAACATCCAATACGAAGTTATTGATCTTTCTTACAATCTTGTGAAACAAGAAAGAGGGAGGAAAAAGGGCTCAGCCGACACTTAGTATTATCTCAGAAAGAAAAATTTACTTTGAAAATTTTAATCATTGACGGAGCTAATAATTTCTACAGCTAATCAAATCAATTTACTGATAAAATCGGAAAAATATATCTACTCTTTAGTTACAAAGTAGGCAAACATGTTTATACAATATCCTTGGCAGTCGATATGGTCTAGAACACACCAGACAATATGCAGTAAAATAACCCACAATACGATTATGAGACTACCTTTTTTAGAGTATACCCAGTAAAAGACCTCTTATATTTCAGATTTTAATATTGCCTCAGAATTAATCACAAAGTGGATTGGCACTTGAGGAGAACCTTGAGATTATTAGTTCCGACCTTTTTTTTAATTAGGTTTAACTTGTTTCAGAGATCTACGCGTAAATTATAGGAGACTATGTGTAAGAGAAAGGTGAACAAAATGCTATATAAAGGGGGCCCTGCCTAAGGTCTAGCCTGGTTGTAATGAAAAAAACAATTCCTAATGTTCTACGAAAAAAAAACTAAAAAAGGAAATTTTCTGTTAATAGAAATAAGTGAATCTCCTTGTTTTCAATTAGTAATACCTGGTCAAATGCAAGTAATATGTATGAAATACTTTAATATAATATACCGTGGTTTCTATCGAATTCTAATCACGGATGGAGATTAGACATATAGTTGGGAGTTGTGAGAATGACTAGTTTGGATAGTAGCTTTGGAATAGTGAAAAATGTCAATTGAAAAATATTTTGTTTGATCAGCTACCTCCATCAAATCTGTAAAAATATCACTGAGAAAATGTGTGAATAAAGTCTTCTACCACTGAAAATGTATACAATGTTATTATAATACATAAATATATCAGTATAACTAATTATATTTTGTAATATAGACTATATTCTGAAACACATCTTAAATGAGCACCTTAACCACGTTATTTTGTTAATCTGAGGCTTTAAAGGTTAATAAAAGCGTTGTTCGCTACTTTTCCCTCCACTGCTATCGAACACCATAATGCTGCTTTTTGTACTATTATATAAAAATAAAATCACATATTTTTTAGTTTACTTTATTTTTTATTTTTTTATCTGTTAAGGCTTACAATTCAGATGATGAGGAATTATCTTCAGGGATTTCATTACTTATTTCTTTCAGTACCGTAGCAATACCGGAACTACTGTCAAGGAGGTTGTTTTTTAAGAATCCCTGGACTGTAATTCCGGTATTACTACTGCCGGAAGCCAACTCTCTCGGGTGTTCCTCATTCGCTTTGTTTCTGTCAATGTTTAAAAAATATGATTTAACCTTCTTAAATAATTTTATTACCATCCTCTAACAGTAGTTTACCCAACGAATGCGTAAAGATAATGTTAACGACAAAGGTAGAAAATTTAAGGTACGAGCCTTGGCGAGGGCCTTAAAAACTTCTACGAGTGTCGTTAACACTATTTACGCGAGTTGCGTACACTACTTTACCTACCACAGTGTTTCAATTACTAAAAGTCACTACTCATAACTTCTAAGACAGGTTGTGTTTTCGTGTATAGTCTCTCATTACCACTGACAGTAATGCAACGAAACATGTATCAAACATTAATTGCACTATTCAACAATAAATTTGGCCTGAACAGCTGATTAATTAAAGTTCGAATAATTACAATTTTACTTCTTCTCTCTCCATCCTTGAACGTCATTGGTCCGTTACCCAGGTTGTTATGAGTAAAACTAAACAATGATGTTATGTGAAACTTTTAAATTCTAAGAACTAAACTGAAATGGCTACTTTAAAACGATTGTAGGTAAAACAGTTTCCAATTCATACAAGTTTTAACATTACTGTACATTTTATTAAGATGTTAATTGGTTAGTTCCTATGTATTTCATTATTTAATACTCTGATACCACGCTACACAGTCTGTACTGTACATTTTCTGTAATTTATAATTCTGTTATTGTTATGGCTAATTTAAATTATTTGTAGTGTCTGATAAAGTGATTTATGAGACGTCAATGCACTTAAACTAATAAATAGTTTTTACCAAATCTTTAAATCTTAACTATATTCCCTATCTAAAATCAAACGATCTTATCTTTCCACATGAACTACTTGTTATGATTAATAACTAAGAGAATCTTCTTCCTAAGAAAAGGATATAATGTACAAAGCGTCATCATACACTTGTTTGGAGCTAGACGGAAAGAAGTAAATTACGTGGTAAGAATAAAATGTAGGCACAATGTTTATCGTAATTTAACTGCCCCATGTGGACGATTTAATTTATAATCGTTATTTGCTTATTACCGAGCTTCAAGAAACAGTGAGTGAAAACAGCAATAACAGTTTTCATTATAGCTTTCAATAAGTGAAGTTAACTATCGCACGATATTAGTTTTTCAATAATGCATATTGTAAGTAGGGAAAGTATGGAATAAAGTATGGAATAAATAATCTACTTGCCTTAGTAAAATTTCAAGTAGGTTCTAGTAATGTATTGTATGTATCGCCATTTTGCCTCTAGGGTTCAATAAATAAATAAATATGAATTGCATTTAATTTGTTACAAAAGTAGGGTTAACTGTATCGACTGTTGTGAAAAAAATGTTTATTTGAAACCTTTTACGTTAAGATGAAATTATAAATATATTATTTTAATTTAAGCGATATAACATCCTAATCCAAGAGAGAATCCAAATACTTTGATATTAGTATGTTATTTTCAACAACGATATGATCATTATCTAGTATATATTATTTATCTTTGTATAGGTAGGGTTGTAAAAGTGGTATAACGGGAAGGATCTGCAGGATATTTGTAGTGTTTACAGTCGTAAAGTGGCAGGTCTATTTCCTCTCTGATATTTCAATTTACCCCGAAGAGGTTTTGTGATAGGTTCCATATAAGGGGGTTGCTCTATAACATATACCTTGCTCTTACTGAACTTTTATGATATATTTAAAACATTTTCAGAACATTATACACGTCGTAAAATTGTGACATCTTACTTAATTTTATAACATTTAAATGTTTAACATGTACATGACAATATATTAGTTATTTATTTTTTACTAGGACTGAATGTTAGTTTTTAGCATTTGTAAATATAAATAAAAAAAAGTGAACAGTTGAAGTTTCTTTTTTAACAATTGAATTTAAATATCTGCTGAAAGCTAGTGAAAATGTTATGTAGCTGAACAATGTCGGGTGACTGAGATAGAAAATGAATGGTTTTAAAACGGTTTAATATTTTGCGTAAAACCTTAATAGTTGATACCTACAGTATTTCTATAAATAATGAACTCTCTTTACTAATACCGACAATTTTACTCATATGATTATATGCAAGATTAAAAGAGGCCGCTAACCTATAAAAAAAAAATATATATATATATAATAAGATCAGCTAAGTGTTAAAGAGCTATAACCTTTCAAAAAGGTCACAGTATACATAAATTGATATTCAACAGAATAAAAGTGAAATAAAACGCATTGTGGTCATAATTGTTTTTTTATGTAATCACAAAAACATTTAAAATATATAAGACAAAATCATGATCTTTTATAGGTTAGATCATTTTGTGTTTTTTAAACCTCTGTTTTAACTGTTTTTAAAGCCACATTTTAAATGTTCCATTAAAAACTTTATGTAGGCTATAACATAACTAGAAGGGATGTAACTACGTTTGTATTGATCCAGGGCAACAAATCTAATGTATATATTTAACACTCTTTCCTCTTGAGTGCATTTGTTTCGTCGAAAAAGAGTAAGTACGTGATCCTTCGAAGTACACAAAAATGACCGTGATCACAAAAATCACATAAAGGGGTTTTTATATAGTGTTTTGTACACTATTTGATATGAATACGGTATTTTGGATTTGTAAAAATATCTGTGCATGTACTCTATGCTGTAAACGCAGGGTGTCGTTTCAGTAAACACGGTGTTTTGTAGAGTCTGCAAAGGTATGCTCGTATAGGCTACATTACGACCCTCATACATATTTAAAGTAAATAGTTTATTTATGCGAAATTAAAAATTATTTATACGTGTGCTTTTATAATTTTATTATTTAATACCCAACTGTTACGAAAATTAATTCAAGAAGTGTTAATACCTACTGCTTACAACGAAGGATGTTTAAGATACCCGATATTTACCTAACCCGCCATGTTAAACTTCCCTATCCCAAGCGTGATGTACACAACTTCTTTACTTCTCGAGTGAAATAAAGTATCAAAAAACTCACTCGGTGATGTAATGAAACCCATTTAAATAACATTGAGTGCTCAACTCAAAAAATATACCTCTATGGAGCCAACGACGTTCAACGAGTTTTTTGTTCATTAATTATGTTCTTGCTGTTACCACTCACTGTTGCATGTATTTTGCCATCTTTTAATATTGTATACATTCTTGTAAACTGGTGTAAACCGTTGGGAAATAAATAAATAAATAAACGCTAGAAATCAGCTGTGCGCTTGAATTTATTGCCATTTTTTAAAGAATTTTCGTAACCTAGCTTTTGTTTGTAAAAGAACGTTACTGTTTGAAGATGAGTGAAATGGATAATGACAAAAATTGTACGTAACCTCCTGTATATTGTCGGGTCAGGTAAAATCTTGTACGTTACACGTTACGCAAGAGCGTGTTTACATCACTTAGGTAAATTATGCAACTCGCTTCCGCTCGTTGCACAATATTCACCTGCGTGATGTAAAAACGCTCTTACTACACTTGTAAGGTAAATAGCTATTACAATTAATCTAATCAATCGCTTGTAACTCATTACATCACCTTATGCACATTTTTTCTGAGTGCTATTGGATTTATTCAAAAAGTGTTCTTTTTAGTCCTGAATTTTCACCGACTCACCATGAAATAAATTAAATTTAGATAAAAATTTGTTTATAAGTGTAATTTATTACATTGAAATGCAATGTGTTTCTTTATACTTGTTGAGCATACCACTTGAAAATAATTTGATCTAGCAAGTTGTCTAAACGTAAAGCTAATAATATCCTAATGATTGAATGCATAACGGAATAACTCTGCCAGACAGGAGCAGCGTTGTACGGCCCCAATGATTGATAAGTCAGCAAATATTAGTTGTCGGAAGTAGTCCATTAGTAGCCCCAGCTGATGTTGAACCACGCCTCGCTGCGGTGGCTACTAGGGTTGCTGCTACCATCTACCCTCTGAAATCTGAGAGGTAAGAGTCAATACTTTTACGCGATTTCTCCCTTGTTTGCAAACCAAAATTACCAAGAGGAGTTGTAAGTGGTAAGGGTATCTGCCCTGTTTATTAAAGTTCCAAAGATTGATTTTATGATATACTAGCTGTACCCGCGGGCTTTGCCCCGTTTAACTTCATAAGTGAGCTCGTTCGCATGGCTCAATCTCGTCCTGCTCGTTCGCTGCGCTCACTTGCCTTCAGGTTAGCTCGTTCGCTACGCTAACTCGCCTCCGGGTTGAAGTTTGTTCGCTACGCTCACTCACCTTTTGGTTGCAAATTAGCTGTTGTTATAAATGTAAAAGAAATAATAGTGCTGCACCCTGTTGGTAATCCTTGTAACTCTCTAGGGCACCATTTGTGTTGCCAGCTGAACCTAAAAACGTGTTGTATAGTGTTTGAAAGACTAATTATTTATATGCTTTATAGTGACTGTAGGAAAAATATAATGTGTAACACGAGTGAAAAAGGCCCACTAGTTACACAAATAACTATTCATCACCATTGTTGTTTATTGTATTTGTTCTCGGGAAAAGCCGGGTTTTGCTGATAGTATTAGTAAAAATTAATTGATTGGTCTATTGTTACTTAGTTAAACAGCTGATTGGACCCAATTTAGTTCCCATTTATATAGATCAGTATTAAGTGTTATATTTGCATAAATATTTAGTTGACATCTGCTCCCGCAAACATTTCCAGCACGAATCATACTTGTAAACCAGTCACTATTTCCAGTCACTGAATAACTAAGGCCCGGTTCACACGAACGACAAACCTAGCAGACTAGGCTTGGACTAGGTAAGCACTAGGTAAGCACGTCTGGGTAGCGGACCACAGGATCAAATGGAGCCGTTCACACGAGCCTAGGACGCCGACTAGCTAGTCGTGTTCGAGCTTGATGTCCCAAAACCTAGTCGGGCCCCGCTTCCCAGTCCGTCGTGGCAACTACCCAGTCGCCCAGTCGAACTGCGTAGCAGTACATGTAGCCTTATGGGAGCGTTCACACGAGCGATCGGGTAGTCGAGCTGCAGCTCGCATTCTTACCTTTGTTCTCATTGTGCACCAGTGATGGAACCGAGTGGTTTTGATATCGATATTTTCTCCTAGTCCGTGGACATGTCGCTCGTGTGAACCGGTGTGATCCTGTGGTCCACTACCCAGTCGTGCTTATCTAGTGCTTACCTAGTCCAAGCCTAGTCTGCTAGGTATGTCGTTCGTGTGAACCGGGCCTAAGTGTTTCAAACAGCTTATTTCATAGCTCTGGATAATCACTGACTTGATAGTTTGCTAGTAATTTAAAAAAGTTTATTTAAAAATGTGTTTTAAATCTTATTCATATTACATAGAGAAAATCTGCGAAACGCTGTTCTGATTTGATCAGTGGTGCAAAATCATCTGACGGTATTTAGATCGTATACTGTCTTTTTTATTAACATACTTAATGATTGTTTGTTTACTTTTATCACAATTTGTGTACCATCATAACAACCCATAAGCCTAATGTGGAACACTAAGAACAGTTAGTTTCAAATTGATAGGACATTATAACATTGAAATATACTTTAAAGAACTTGGCAAGCGTTTGTAGAAATCAATTTGGTAGGTTTAGCGAAAATATGGCCACTTTTATTGTGTCTTGAGGTAACAAAGTTTGCATGAGGTCCAATCTAAATGCCCAAATCTCAAAAACACATTAGTACTCCACCAGTCAGTGAGACGACAAGCTCATTATAGAACTCTGCCAAAACACACAACGTAGACAGACTGGGAACATAGGCATGCATATAAATCTGTCTGACTTGACACCATTAACCTATTACTACAGAATTATTACTCTACTCCAAGAATAGTAAATTCTAAGAAGTGGTTTTAAGAATTGACGGAATTAATTTTAAAATAGCCTTCGGCTGGTCCTTGATATGATTCAGCAAGAAAAACGTTTAATCTATTTTTATTTTTGATTACTAATATTTTAGCGAATACTTGTTACAAGTTCCTGTCAAAAGAGGTATGGTATCTAAAAACCAAGTATTCGTTAAAAATATTTAGGAATGCCATAAAATCAACCACACAATAAAGCTCTGATAATATCGTGGGTTTGAAAGTACTTTCTGCTAATATATAAAAAAACAAAGCGAGCTGGTCTAGTGGTTAGAGCGCAGGACTTCGGTCCAAGAGGTCCCGGGTTCAAATCCCGTCAAATCACCAATGGATTTTATCTAAGTGATAATGCCGCAGCCCCTAGGTCTTAAAAAATCACAGGCTAGCGTCCTATGATATATATATATATATATATATACCGGGTGTCCAAAACCACCCGTACACCCCTTTCAAAACGCTGGAAACATTTTCTTACAAACAAAAAATAATACAGAACTAGCTAAATTGGGTACGGTCTACCAAATGGTGATAATTTCAAATCCAAAATCACACCGGAAGTGGCTTTTCAGACCGGTAGTTGACTTTTTTCAATGTAAGCTACCAATTTTGATTACAGAATCGGATTCTACGTTGAAAAATACATAACTTTTGTATAAAACATTTTTAGAAAAAAACTAGTTTTCTACCTCTAATCCCCTATTAAAGTCAATAATTTTGGGTTATTCATCTGCCAAAGTTGCTTGAAACAATAAAAGAGAAAAAATTATAATAAAGATTACATAAAGACATGTGATAATTAGAATCAGCTGTTCATTGTAAACACTATAGTAATTGAGTAACAGCTGGTCTACACATTGCTTAGTATCAGTTTATAAACTATCATCATTCGTTTTTTTAAATCATTTGTTTTTACATTAAAATGGTCAAATGTAAAAACAAATGATTTAAACAAAAATTAAATTAAGCAATGTGTTGACCAGATGTTACTCAATTACTAAGTTGTTTACAGTAAACAGCTGATTCTATTCATCATATGTCTTTATGTAATCTTTGTTATTTGTTTTTCTCTATTATTGTTTCGAGTAACTTTGACAGGTGAATGACTCAAAATTATTGACTTTATTGGGGGATTAGGGGTAGAAAACAAGTTTTTTCAAAAAATGTTTTAAACAAAAGTTATGTATTTTTAAACATAGAATCCGATTCTGTAATAAAAATTGTATAT
Organism: Macrosteles quadrilineatus; assembly: GCF_028750875.1. Lineage (NCBI taxonomy): Eukaryota > Metazoa > Arthropoda > Insecta > Hemiptera > Cicadellidae > Macrosteles > Macrosteles quadrilineatus. The sequence goes on from NW_026542594.1 coordinate 6,784,811, forward strand.
TTAAAATTAATTGATTTATTGATTATATTTAAAAAAAGTCAACTTCTGGTCTGAAAAAGCCACTTCCGGTGTGACTTTTGATTTGAAAATATCACCATTTGGTAGACCGTGCCCAATTTATCTAGTTCTGTATTATTTGTCGTTTGTAAGAAAACGTTTCCCTAATTTTTAAAGGGGTGTACGGGTGGTTTATACAAAAACCGTCACTATCATGTATTCAATACATTTCGTCAAATATACTGCCATAGTATAGTATTAATAACAAAAAAAAAAGACCAACTAACATTCCTCCCAAATCCGTGTACATTAGATTAAACCGTAACATTTTGAGTGTTGATTGGATTACAACATAAAATTCTGGATGGTTACGTTGTCTAAAGACTAAGCAAATTCCAATTTTACGAGAATAATTACAAAACCAAACAAATTGTCGCGCACATGAGATTGCTTTGGATGTATGTTATTACAGTAGCGTCAAATTCCTCACCCGAAAATGACATGCAATTTGTTACCCTAAACCATGTAGTTGTGGCTCGTGTTTTATGAAAACTGGCTCTGACGTGTAATGAAATAATTGTTTCTGTTTTGCAGCAGTATTTTGATAAAAAGTTAACAGTATACGCAATAACTTACTTTATTATAAAATTAGGCTTTGAAATAAACATATAGTTAATGGGTTTTATATTATTCAATACAAAGTATTGGTTCATACCAGATCAATTGCCTAATAGTACATTTAAAAATTATGTTCGGTTTTCAGGTATATAAAGTAGTCCATTAAGATATTTGGGTTAAGATCTTTGTAACCATACTTCAATGTATAAAAAATTACATTGGTCAAAATTCACACTAGGTATTACATTTAAATCAGTTAAAAATTACTAAAATTTTGTTGAAACAATTACTTTAATAAGGTAGGCCCGTTATTTATTTTTATATTTAAAATAATATTTAACTTTGATGGTCACCAATTAAGATGTAAGTAATTAATGATACTATATTATTTTTTATGGAAGGAATTTTGTCGTATTGTTTATACGTTGTCTACCAGAACTACAAGAATGTATTTTTCCGTGAGCAGAACATGGTGTTAGGCAAAACCCTTCCTCTTGAGACCCTGAGATAGCCAGCCATTAGTTGCATACAAATAGTGTTTACATTGTAAAGGAAAACACAATGTAAAAAGGTAGAGACTTACATCTATGGGATTTAATCCAGTAAATATATTCTTTAAACCCTTTGAGGATTCGTAATACTAGTAAAACACTTTGCTGTTTAATTGATTAAATATTGACATTCAAATTGAAACCAGACTCTTTTATTATTACTTGTATGTTCATTGTTCATCGTTGAGTTTGAAATTAAAATGGATGGCATTTTCAGGAATTTACTAACAACTAATTAGTATAGTATGCATCTTCAGTAAACTTTATTATAATCTTAAGGATCTTAAGTAAGCTAACAGGTAATAAGACACTTTGTAATAATATTGTTTGTAGATTTACCACTTAACACTGTTTCGTTGAATTATGATCAGATATTCGAGCTTAGGACATCGTGAGGATAGTGGAAGGGTTGGGGTTAACCGATTTCAGTTGAACTTGACAATTTTACAAAGTTTTACCTATATGAAACATTATTAAATCTGTCTTAAATCTTTAAAGGCTACCAACATATCTAATGTAGTATTATTACATCCCAATGTTTTATAAAGCTATTTACATTATTTTACAATTTTGTATATTAACGTAGGCCTACATCCGAGATCATTCAATTATAATTATAACCATAAAGATTCTAGTGTGTCCTAAACGTTTATATTTATTTCAGCTAAGATCTGAGCTAAAACCAATAACATCAAATCTTAAATGTTAATTTGAAAACGATCGTTAATCTAAAAGTTTTAGTGGTATGGATTACTTCAAAATATGTTCAGCGTTGTTAAAAAAAAAAAAAAAACAATTTTTAAATTATGAACAGATTGCGAAAAGTATATAAATTCAATACACATTATGGGGGTTTCGTATTCCATGCCAGTGTGCAAAAATTAGTAAACGTGTATAAATGTATTTTTTTAATAGACACCTGTTAAACATTTCTATTTATGTATGAAAATGTTAAAGTATATTAATGTGACTCTCTTTTCATTATTTCGATTGCTTTAATCAATGTACATTAAGTCACTTTAACGATTTAATGTATAAACATATTTTTAATATAATCTACTGAAATAACTATCGCTGAATATATAATGCAAACCTAGGAATTGGAAACCTGATTTAATGATTTTTAAGATTACTCAAACTTGGCTTAACTTGGCTTTTATTGCTGTTTCTGTGCCAACATCTTATCTAGTCTTTACGCAAGAAAGAATCTTATTTCTGTTATATCTCTGCTGCCATTTAGAACTTTTATGTAGCTTGCATGTAATCGTAAATTAATGTAATTAATTAATAATGTAGCCATTACATGATCAATTGTTTTTAGGATAGGTATAGATTAAAAAACAACACTATTTTATGATAAGGTGGTGTTACACTGTATCACATTTTCAACATGATGAATCCCATTATGAGATCATGTTACACGTAATGTTCATAATGATTGCTAAATTCCATCAGTTTTGGTCGAATGAAAAAAATACTAAAAACCAAGTATCTTAAGGATATTATCTTATTTATGTATTATTTTTACATTAATCCATTAAATGGTAATTAAATACGAAAATTGTTGGATATTTCTTCTGTTGTCATCGGAAAAAAATAAAAGTAACGAAAATGTATACATTTAGTTATTATGATGTCATCTTGAAACCTTTCGTTATATTTTAGGTTTTTTTCTTTATCGATATATTTTTCCCTTAAGTGTCTACAACTTTATACAACATCATATAAACATTTTAATTTAGTTACCTTCGTAGATTGTTTATTATTGTATAACTATGTATAACTTGTATAACTTAATGTATAAATTGTATAACTAACTATAGTTAGTTTTTTAAATAAACAAATAGTTACATTTCACAATTTTGTTGGCCAGCAAATATGTCATATCTTCAACAACAATCATTAATATTAGTATAAACTGTTTATTCAAGTACTACCAAATGGCAAAGGTAAAACGGAGGTAAAACCGCGCAGCAAATGAGAAGGAACGTTGAGGAAACGGAAATGGCAACAATCAACAACTCCAGACGTGGAACTCCACTCAAAGCGGAAGTGACTCAAGTGGAGCACAGGGAGTTTACCAGCGACGTTAGCTTAAATCGGTGACAAAATTGCTGAAGACAACTTTTATAGCAGTTACTTGAATACTTGAACTTCATGTTTATATTTTTATCATCCTTATTAGCCTTGGGACTTACCTTACTAAAGTTAATTAAAAGAAAGATAATTTTCACCTTAGATGGAATGGTTAAATTTTGGTTCGTAAGTCAATTGTTGATGTGTAACTATTTCATACAGCAGATTTAAAGAACCGTTTTAACATATTGTTCTATGCTCTAACATGATGCAAGGCATGTGTGTACCAGCTAGTTAAAAATAATTTTGGTTCAAAGATCTTTACTAAACTATTTTATCAGCTCAAAAAAATGATTTCATAACAATGTTCAATATTCCAAGAACAAATTTAACACAGTAGTTCAACACATTCTGGAAGCAATACAAAAGCTATTCAACCAAAGTTACCAATGTTTGCAATTTTTGCTAACCTGTACATCGGACACATTGAAGGCACGTTGTCAATATTGTCAAATTTATTATATTTCATGTCATGTTTATAAAGAATTACATGAGCACCTTTTAAATTTTGCGTTGTTAAATACCTTATAAATAACACATTATTCAGTATGAGTTTGAAAAATACAAAATTTTAAACGCTTAATCTGGTTTGTGTAGTTACTGTTCTAATATAAATGGTTATTTCAAATTAAGGTAGTTTATCTAAGTCACGGTTGCTTATCTGACAATACCCTTTCTTTATTTCGTTGCTCGAATTCGAGCAAGTGCAAAGTATTACGGGCGTTATTTAAAAACGAATAACAGTCATAATTTCCGATGATTTAAAAGAGTCAACTCAAAGATAATGTAATCAATCACTCCACTCCAGTTATTGAAACTGAAAATGAACGCTCTTGTGTGTACAATGTGTTTACTACGAACAGCTGTAATTAATACAAATTATTCGTCCGTTTAAGTAAACAAAATCTTTTATCAATAAGAAATACATTGGGATTTTGATGGCCTGTGGGGCAAAGCCCGAGGACTTTTATTACAGGAATTGGTGAAAGGGGGCGTCTACACAAACAATACGGTACTTCATTTTGACACATCGTTTGTAAAAATCCGTCCATTATTAACGGATGAGTAGTGTTTCGTAGTAATCGCCTTCACGTATTATATATAAGGAAAAGTCCGTGCTGTGTCCGTGTCTCGTTGTTGACTACCTTCTAATTATGTGACCACTAGATACCTTGTAGGCCTGATGATGGTTCTGATTAAGATCCGAAACTACAGCAACAAAGGATTACAATGCAGGTTTTTAAACAATATAAAAAAAATAATAATACTAATTAATCGCATCAAAAGTCAAGAAAGAATTTAACAAAATATATTTCACAGGTTAGTTAAAATCTAAATTTACTAATTTCCTTGTAGATATTAAGCATAACAGTCATGGCCCTCCTATTCACTTTAGCACTTAAGTCTTAGCAAATATCTGTAAATGGACAATGGAAGCAGTCCATTAATGCCTCGTAGTTTATAGTACAGCACCCTCCCAGGCACTGCACTAGTGTTTGTGTTTGCTGAACCTTCTACCTCTGTTGGTGAAACAAGAGCTATAGTGACGATACTATAAACTATAGAGGCACAAAGTCGGCAACGATTGCTTTTACAAGTCACAAAGGATTAACTATAAACACAAAATCAAAGCAGGTCAAAAGGGTTTAGCATGTTTGAAGATTAATGCAGGAGATTATTAACTCATTCGGCTAGTCGAAATTGTTTTCATAGACAAATCAAAATCAAATCGTTTATTTCCATAAATTAAACAATACAATACATAGCTACAAACTATAAAGAAATATATTTTTCCTACAGTCACCCGACAAAGTTGGCTTCATTGTACTGTTTATAGTACTGAAAGCTGCTAATTGCTGCATATTTATACTTTGCCGTACGGTTTATACTTTGTCGTACGGTTTATACTTTGCCGCACATCAGGATTCCAACGAAACAACACAAAACAGCGTGGTTCTATTATGCACGTAATCCATGTACGCTTGGAAATAGGTTGGCAACACTTAAAGATAATAATACTATGAGCAGCTGATTGACTATTATAACTTCGATTTAACCTGTCATTTCGTGTTTATAGTTTCGGTATTTCTGAACTTTCTGGACTTTTCTTTTGAACGTTTTTAAAACATTCCTACTATCTTAATAAACAAGAAAATACACCATTTGTGTTGCCAGCTGAAGCTAAAAACGTGTTGTATAGTGTTTGAAATACTAATTATGTATATGCTTTATAGTGACTGTAGGAAAAATATAATGTGTAACACAAGTGAAAAAGGCCTTTGCTGCACTCGAGATCATTGCTCTCGTGTGCAGCAAAGTGCCACTTTCAACACTAGTTACACAAATAACTATTTCCGCATAGGCATAAGCCCGTGTGCGGAAAAATAGTTTTAAATCTGCTGTAAACAATATCTGTTATATTGTGGATATGCAATAATGTAATTTATTTAATTAAAACATGTATTACAATTTACTGAGTGAATATTCCTTTAAAATAAGTAAATATTAAATAAAAACGTAATTTAAAAGTTAATATATACTGAATTAGGACTAAATAACACAATAAGCCATTTAGAGTAGAGTTTCCTATGGTGGATAGTATAATACTAAAACATGTCTAGTACGGAATTTAGAGTAATTAGACACTTTGCTGACTCATCTTTATAATTAAGGACATTGTCAGGTTCATGTCTAGCTTTTGATAATTATTTTATAATCAGCAGAACAATCCATATTGAAAAACCATAGAAGCACGATCTTTTATTTATTTTGTTTTTCATTATATCAGTTGTATAGCACATAAACCAGGTTAATGACCAACTATTAACTATTTATAACAAGTTCGTATAATAAGTTTTAAATCTCATTCATACAGACTGGTTGGGGTCCAAATAGACCGGATTAAGTACTTGGATTGAAAGTATTGAAATAACCTTAATATAAAAAACTTTGGCTACTGTGTAGACCGCTCAACCTCAGTATGTAATATTACACATTACAGAAAAAATCTGATTGGTTGTAACAAGTAAAAAACTGCATCAGTTTGAACTGTGCAACAAAACTCCTTAGTTACTTAAGGATTATATCAGTTACCTATCCTTAGATATGCATGTCAAATTTCAACAAACCGAAGAAAAACTGTCATCAGGGTTAAATGTACACGCAGAGGGTTTACTGTACTAGTAAATCGTATGTGATATTTTGGTTTAATTCCACCCAAATTTGCAATCAATGTTGTGTGTTTGTTCCTCCTAGCGTTGTTAACATCATTTTATTACTTTGTTTATTGTTACAAACCGTTAATAACGATCCCATTATAATGAACTCCCTACAACACCGAAGCAATAATGACACACAAGTCAGTCTAGTCTACGGAACTAATTAGTCTGTCATGTAATCAGTTTGTCATTAGAATGGTGTTAACATGAAATTAATTAACCCTGAGCTTCGAAGCGTTTCAAGTTTACTCTAGTATACGTCACGGTATATAGTGGTTTGAAATTATTAGAGATAGTTGAATTACAAGTACAAGTACAACATGTTCCAGTTTATTTGTGTATTTATGAAATTTTTAGCCGTGGAATATTTTGAATTTACAGAATCATTTATCACATATAATCCTGAGTGTTACATTTACACTTTTGTCTTTTCTTTGTCCTAGGACGCTAGGCATGAGCCTGGGATTGTTTTTCACATTACTTCAGGCTAGACCTAGGGGTTGTGGCATTATCACTTAGATAAAATCCATTGGTGACTTGGCGGGGATCGAACCCGGGACCTCAGGGACTGAAGTCCCACGCTCTAACCACTACGCCAGCTCGCTCCCCGACACTTTTGTCTTTGAAACATGAATTAGTTAAGAATACGAAGATTGAGATTTTTTAACAATGTTTATACATTTTTCAATCGTAGTATCAAAACTAGTTATAAAATGGATTACTTTCAGAAACTGAATATAAATAACACCACTCAACAAAGTGAGAGCTCTTACAATAAATTTTTAATTCAAACGAATTCCATGAGTGCACAAACCTTGGTAAGTTTAGATTCATCTAAATTTAATATACTCAATTAATTGTAAGTTTTGATAATAAACGTGCTGATAATAATAACAATATTTGTTTGTATTTAAATGATTAAGTATAATATGTGCTACAGTGAAAACACCGTTTGCATTATTTTGAACACATCTTTAGGTAAAAATAATTATTGACATAAATAATGCAGAAAATCATTGTCAATAATTGTCGTCCTGGGATTTAATTGTGGGAACATAAACTTTTAGCGGTAATATTTGTAACAAACTCTTTTTCTTAAAAAGTTGTTGAAACTTTATTAGTAAAGTATTGACATAGCACTACCATATTTTGGCTTCCAAGCACATTACATTTCAAAGCAACACACGAGATTTTGTCTGTTCGGAGCACGTATTACCCCTGTCTTTCTGATATATTTATTTTGATGGTAGAAATATGTTTCGACATTACAGTTTGCCTTGTTAGTGTTCTGTCACAACTAAATTAGTTTATATTTAGCATCCCAGCCCAGCTAGGCATTTAAAACATACGTTACCTTCAAAGTTTTTCAGCACTGTGAGTTAAAACTCATTTACTCGTTCAGGATTTTAGTGAATAACGTCAAATATTTGAATATGCCCATCCCTATTAACTCACTACTAAAGAAATTTACTTCCAACCCACCGATCTCCAGTATTGTAAATATATCTCTATTAAAAGATTGGTTTGGTTAAATAATTACGTAATTAATTAAATCAAACTGTTTTATTCAATTTCCTGTTAGATTGATGCGGGTGTAAATGATAGATCAACACTTTATCAATGACACCATTGCCACACAGCTGGTGGTGGATATCCTAATCCCACCCTAACACCATTGTGATATCCAAGGGTGTAAATCACCTTCGGTTATTCCCTCCCCTCCAAGAGTCTTTTGAAATGTAAAGTGGCGATGAGTCTGAATTGCGTAGCGGATTGAACTGTATGATAGATCCAGATGGATTGTATCATTGATTGTTATGGGTGGTGTTAAGCCATCAATGGGGTTTTTGAAACATTGCTTAAATTGGTTCATAAAATATTAAACTTTTTATATGAGCGCATCGTGATGTAAATAGCTCATTCTTATTAAAAAATATTGTTAGTTTGGAAATAATAAAGTGGTGCTACAAAAAGTAATGTACTAAAGGCACTAATGCTAAAGACAGTATTAAAAGTAGTAATATACCATGTAAAATGTAAAAAATTTTGACAAATTGCTAAGCAAATATATTAGAAATAAATATTTTAGGGTTTTCTTAAATTTATATAAGTGTAATTTTTAGTTTACTAGTTATTTCTGCTGTTTAAGACAGTAAAGCTAATTAATAAGTAACTTTAAGAATCGGCAGGAGTGAATAGTTTTGCATTGTTGTTGACAGTCAGATGCCAGGCTACAAAGTGGTTGTCCTTATGCCTATCAGAAAAACATGCATTCACGTTGAAGGATATTAGTCATGTACCGTAAGCTTGATAAGGAAGTAGAAAATGTCATGTCATTCTTAAATATATGTTCAATGTGAATTGCTTTTCGGGGTTTTAAATATTTTGTTTTAGAGGTTGAAAATATCGCAGTTTAAGTCAATATATTCATGTATTTTGACAAAATAATAACAATTAAAATTAAAACCTAGAGCAAATCAAATTCGCCGCTTCAATAGCTTTCAAATGAAATATTTTGCAACTTTTATCTTGATAAACAATGCCGTAATATGCTTCAACCATTAACATTGCCGTTATGGGCAGGGAATCCAAGATTTCCGTCAGTCCTGCCAAAAGAGTTAATTGACAAATAATGTAAATATTCCATAATTAAGAAATTGTAATGTGCTGATACTTTTATCTAGTGTTTTTCTTGGCCTGATCTATTGACATGTTTCTCACATGTATGGATGGTGTGGTATTTCCACTAAATTACGTTAATATGAATGTATATGACTCATCACAATGATTCATTATGATTTTTGTTTGTTGTCAACACTATCAAATATAATCATTTAAGAAATACAACTGAAATAATTAAATGTTGAATCAGATCTTCTTCAAACTTAGACGAAACTTATCTCAAAACTCATCAGGTAACTTTTTTATTACATATTAACACATCAAAGCCAATTATAACTCTCTACAGGGTGTCAACTCGGGTGTTATCTCGTACCAGCGGGAGAGATCTTAATTTGGCGGGAGAGATCTTAATTTGGAGGGAACTGTAACTCAAGTGACGCTCAATCAGGAGGACCCTCAGCCACTTTCAAATTTAAAAAGGGATGTGTGAGATTTACATGAAGAGTAAATAAAGGGTGACAACCCCTTAACTAGTTTCCTGTGTGGCCTTAGGTGACTCATTCGTCAAAAGTTGTTTAAATTGCTTCATTGTTCTCATTTTATGGGGCCATTTTCTTGACTGAAATTGTTTATAGCAATCAGAGGTTAGAATATATACTGTAATGAGTTTAGTATTATAAGGAAATGTTGATGGTTTTTTTATTGTTTTGATTGTGCCTCATCAGTTTCATGTCATATTTCATGTACGACTACAACATGTTTTGATTAGTCACATTATAAACACTATGTAGAGTCAATTATATTAAACTAGCACAGTACCCGGCCTTCGTACGGGGTTGGCATATAAGTTTAAAATACGTATTGCGTAAATACTCAAGCCTTGCGTTTGCAATGGGGGAGGACACAGTTTGATCAAATTTGCTTATTTAAATTTCCGGTATACTATGGCATTACACATCTACCATAGCCATAATGTTCTACCACTTCACCTAAACAATAAAGAAAAATAAATTATTAAAAATTTGAAAAAAATCACAAATTTTTAATGACATTAAAAACATAAACATAACTGTAAACAATCCTACTTTGACAGTTCTCATTGCATATCACAGTTTTTTGTTCTGCTTAGTTCAAATTGGCTTTTTACATAAATGCAAAAAAAATATAGTGCTGCACGCTGCACTCTGTTTGCAAACCTTATAATTTTTTAATACTTTTGCATATCATATAACCATCTTTTTTAGTTGAAACAGCTGACTAAATTATATAATTCCCTTTAAATATGAATACTCATTAGGTTAACATGGGGATCTACAGAGCCACTGGGGTGGAGCCCGAAAGGATTTTTGAGATAAGAATATGCCCAAATGTTAATCGGGAATGTGAGCTATCATCATGCCAAATTTCAGCCCAATCCGTCTAGTGGTTTATTCGTGATTGAACTTCAAACAAACAAACAAACAACAAATAAACAAACACACAAACTTTCACATTTATAATATTAGTAAGATTAAATTAAACTTAGATTTCAGCAATTCTCCTCCAATTTATTAGTTAAAATTGATTGAAAAATTTTGATGCAATACTTAGTATGCAAAGCGTTGTAGAATATCATTGCTTTTCAACTTGTTTGGCGTAGTGATTACACTTTAGATGTTTTACTAGTGTGTAGTAACAGTAAAGGGTGCATCCTTAAGCTATTATTTTACGTATGTAGTTTCAAATACAGTATTCGGTTTGAATTTTCTGTTAACTTGTATCTTGGTTATTATTTTTGTAATTACATATATACTACCAAGTACATAAAAGTTTAAGTTAAGACTCAAATTAAAAGATTATCAAAAATCCATTAAAAAAATACAAAATCCTGGTTATCAATACTTAGAAACAATACATTGCACGGCGAATATTACATAACAGTATGGTATGCATGTTCCATGATGATAAGTGCGGTCGTGGATCAATGGATCGGTTAGGGTCTGTCATGCAGAGGTGTAGGGGAGGCTGGGTTTAATTTTGTAGGAATTCAAACAAAGCAATCTCCACCAAACACGTTGACATATCTGGATTGTCAATGCAGGATCATTGCCACTGTTGATCTACCAGCCCTCGTTTGTCTGAACTAACGGATAAAAAATCGTTTAAACTTTTTGAATCATGGACAAATTTACCTAATCATACCAATAATACTTAAAAATCTTAGTAATTCCATAACATTAATTTCGATATTATGAACTTGACGTTTGACGTGTTTCAATTATATAAATAATTTTCGGTCTTTCATAAGACGGAACGAAAAGGAGCTGCATTTCTGTAGTGCGATATACAGTACTAAGGTTTAGAACAATTTAAACTAGATAAAAAATTAAGTCCACAATCTATAAATTAATTGCGTAAGCCGATTCTTTACGTCAAAATTTTGGGCGACTGGGAAGTCGTAGAATGACGGTAGAGGGCTCAAATTAAAGGTCTCGACCCCGTGACGGCGGTAAAAATAGTGATATTCCCAAAACTTTTATACAAAATGAAATATAACGTAAAAAGTTTGGTCATTGGGATGCCTTTACTTTACACTAATTTTGTTAAACAAAAGGAGTATAATCTTAAAAAATAATAACTGGGACGGGGTGCTTATTTAGCGGGTTTGACCAAGAACTAAGCTTATCAAAACATACCTTTATTTGCCTTTACATATTTGAAGAAGACAATTTCCAATATTGCAATCAGAGAAGACTTTTTATCATCACTATCCAAAAGACCAAAGCTACTGTATTAGCTATGCTGTATTAGCTATGCTATATTATTAAACCAATATTTATTCGCAAACATGTTTGCTGCCTTTAGCAGAGTTAAACCGCTGGAGTCATTCGAATTATTTATTGAAAATAACATCAACAAAAGCAGACAAAGACAAAAACTAACTGTTTTTTACACAAAGGATATGTTTTAGTGGGATATCTATACTGACACATAGATAATTTGATTCTGAGTTTGTTTAAATATTACAATAGTTTGTTTTACATTTCAGCTTTTTAGGGACTAATTTTTGAGTTTATTGTTTGAACATCGGAACTTATAAGCGCCTTTTTGTGGTCCTTTTGCGTGTTTCTATCTCGCAAAAATATTACAGCACAAGTTTATTCCACAACGGTAAGTAATTAAGCTTTACTTATCTGTTTATAGGTAGGATCTGTTAACATAGGTTACTAATAGGCTTAAAACTCTGCTAAACGGACAAAAAAAACAACAAACTCAATAATTATCAACTCAATAATGACAAAAAATAGATTAAACAGCTCTTACAGTTTTGGTTAAACTGGTAAATGTATTTACCAAAATTATGGTTGATTTCTTCTTTTTCTCCAAGTTATCATAGTTTTCAAATGGTTTACTATAAACATGTTATGCAGTAACTTCATAAGTAAATCGCTAATTAACTTTTACAATTCGGTATAGTGTAGACATTATTATTAATTTTAGATCTTAATAAGAAAAATAAGGAAAAAGGAAAATAGTTTCCTGTTTAACTAACTCACCGCTTATTAGGTGGAATAATCAATAGGGTGTTATAGACGGTTCAGAATTATACGAAATTTAAAATCTTAAACACCTTATTGATTTACATTTTTTTAGTCAACTTTCTTACAATGAAATACATTTTAAAACTTAACTTGTAGAATCACTTATCTCCTAACTGTAAATCGTTCATTTCACTCCATGACAAATTCTAATAACAGCTGTTGTCGAGCCCCGCGTCGGGGGGGGGGGGGGTTAGGGGAGGAAAACCGCATGATCTCTGGAGAACCGTCACCAGTTGTGAGAGATAATATAAAAATTACTGGGGGAGAGTCACTTGTGACATCTTTATTAACCACTGCAGCTACTAAGCCTGTTTAACATCTTTACAACCACGCGGAATATACAGCATATTGCCTGACGAACAAAAAGGAAAATGGTCGATGCAGTGCACATTTTCGAAGAAGCTCTTGATTAACTTGTTTATCGTAGAATTTATGTAATTGTTAGCAACTGTTTTAGGTCAAACCTTTAGATTAATTTGATTTCAATTTTATGTATTAGATGTTTTGGATAAGGATGTTTTCTGCATTCGAAGATTTCCTAAGATTATGAGTGAATATATTGAATACTTATTTGGTAGTGAAATGATTAGGTTTTGCCTTAAGCATTATGGGAAATGGGTTGATTTGAAAATAGATGTTGAAGCTATTGTGAATGAAAATTAAAGACACTAATTTTTTTAGAAAACTGTACTTTAAAAAGGTTGGCATAATATTCTTGATAAGCGATGTCCTGTCAAGGCATGAGGTTAGGTTCAAAATGTAAACAAATCACCTCATACAATTAGGTCTACGTAGTTTCTGTTCTTTGTGAAAAAACTTAGCTTGTTTTTTAACGTTGGGGAGCTAGGGGGATTATAAATCACTCCAGAGTAGATCCAGCGTATCAGATCTCAGGCCATACATCATCTCATCACTGTGGTCGGAGTGTTAACTTCTCATTAGCATAAGTATCTCTGTTTACACGTAGTTAGTCAATTGTAGAGTGATATTGTGACAACTAATTAGAACGTATACATAATTGGTTTAGAACCAGTATCCAATCACATGCGGTTTAACATAAATTATTTTTAGCCTAGATGTAGTAATCAATTATACTATAAATTAGCTGAGAAAAAGCAACAAAAGGTACTATGTTAAGGATTTATCAGTGTGTAAAAGTAGTTTCTATCACTAGGAGCGAAAGTGGCTCTTGTGCCGAGCTTGGAAATACGAGTTAGTGTCAATTATTCTATTATCAATCATTGAGATGGGGACGCCACCTAGGTGCGTATTTAAACCCAAATATGAGTGAACTATGAGTGTAGAATGGTGTAAGATGATGTGTGTAGCTGTGTGACTGACTAAGATCAGCTGTTTCATTAGCCAGGATCATTTATTTAAAGCCCAATGATTAGGAACAGCTGATTATCATGAACATCTATTTTCATCATACTGTGAAAATAACCTTCCAATTTTTTTAAATTAGACCACATAATTTGAGGTTAACAATGTCGTCATCGATGTTCAGTTATTCACAAACATAACTCCAAATGATGACGAAATGTTGCCACATGTTAGGGAACTTAAAACGGCTGCTTTCCGGACAGTATGATGAAAAGATATATACTTCAATCTGTGCATGGTCATTCTCCTCTTATCATAAGATTGTGCTCAATCATCGAGTATGTTAATTTCAATTTTATTTGCGTACATAATTCCACACTTATGAACACAACTTAAAAAAATTAAACTTAATAGAAAGCTTACATGGAAAAACTAATAAAATAAGTTGAATGTATAATTTTATAATTTGATAATCTGACACAGGTATTTTAACAGACAACATTAAGCCCGACTGAAAACAACAATGTCGTACGTACTTGTGTTGTTTACCAAACACGTCAAGCATGTATTTTCCTGCCGTGCCACAACGATAAGAGACTCAAGCTTTATCAATAATAAACTTTCTTCAGCGTGATTGTCAAGCACTGAATAATATATCGAAAGCCAATAAACGCGAAGACCTTACAGTGAAAAGTCTCAAAACTGTTATTTCTTTGAACAACTGTCCGTTGCACGAGTTTACAGTATCTTTAAAAGTTAGTGAGGCATAATCTTTGTTAGTGAGCATGTGTGGTCATAATCTTTACCTAATACAATCATGCACAATTACTTCTTTGGTATATTAAAATAATTCACTCGGAAAAATAAATTTAACGAATTGCAAAAACAACTGCCTAAAGTCAAATATATCCATTAAATTCAATATAGTAATGCTTCTATATAGGATTTATGAAGAACTTAAGATCGATCTTATACACTATTTTGTATGTTGTCTTATTTTGGTAAACTCCATTTACAACTTGTAATAAACTCACTATTTTACTGAATGGTTTCAGATTTATTACCTGACATTGTGTATTTATATACTGCTTTAATGTAGTCATGATTAATGATGGATTCTTTGTTAATATAAGTAATTATAGTACTATCGTATTATACGGAGGCCATTCTTAGACCATTCGGAGGCCATTCGGTCGATTCATTAAGAAACGATGAAAGTCCTACAAACATATCTATCATAACCCAGCCTAACATAACCATCGCAGCCCGCTGTACAAGGGTGGCCTATAATACGAAAGTGCCAATTTGACTTTCATATAAAATATACTATTGATAAACGATAAAAACAATAACATAAATTAATACATTTGATAATAACCGTACATATACCGTGATATACCGTTTACATAATAGTTAAAGGATAACGTTCAGAATTTGAACTGTTGTTGCAAATAATATTTATACAATACAATTCTTCAACTCCAATATAACCTTTAGATTACGTATTCCAATGACTGTGTATAATAGCATCCTGTAGTGAGTCAGAGCAGTACTGTTATTTCGGGAAGGGGAATAGCAAATGGGAAAGTAGGGGACAAATCAGAAAATTAGTTCCCTGAAGGACATTCACAAAGATCTTATCAAATGTGGAGAGGGCGGACAAATATCTTTACAATGTTGCCTATATCTGAGATTCAGCGATCTGTGGAACAGAGTAGTTGAGCTTTTAACTCGTTACGTAACCACAAAATATAACTACCTATCATTAAGTTTTAGCAAAAAAACAGTATATTTCATCACTAGGGCGCAAAGTGGCTGTTTCGACCCGAGGTCAAGTTTCACAAACGAAAGGTATTGTGTCCCTACAATATATATGACTTGGGATGGATTGAACAAGCACGCATAGCTTGATGGTAAATTTTGATTACAACACTACTCTAGGTTAATGGTTATTTCACAGTCGATTTATTTTAATATAGAAGTACCCCTGTTGCAGCAAACCTGCATATTAAACGAATTTACATTTGCATGATTTGATGGATTTAAAATATTTCTTTAAACAGTTTTAAATGTATTCCCTATTAAAGTTGCATTTTACTTTATAAGGACTTCGGTTTGCTGCACAGGGAACCTAATAAAGATTATTTGTATTGACATTTTAATATTTAAGAATCGAATAAAAAAAAATTGCCCAATTTAATTAAAACATTACCTACTATAAACAAGCAAATTACAACAATTTATTCATCATCCATAAGAATATCATGGGAATTTTACATTTAATTCATTTTGAGATTTTTCCGTGAAAATCAAGTGTACAAAAACGCCCAGTTTACAAGCTCTACAAAATAGTAGACAAAAAAAGTTAAGGTACAACATGGGAAAAACCAATTTTTACTCCATAAACATAGGATAATCATGCTGGTTCATGAAATCGTTCAAATAAACTTAGCTTTACACGTTGTTAGCAAATTTCATCACGATCAGATGATTTTTACTATTACTGTTATGTTCGAGCAGATTTTGTTTTTTGCTCTGGGACATCAAAATGAAAAGGATAATTGGTCCCAGGTCTAGGTCTCACCATGAGACCAACGGCAATAGCAAATACGCTTAAACACAATTTAGAAACTAAATACAAGTCTAGTCATAGTTAATCTGATAACATCAGATGGCTGGTAACACTATACTTTTCTTGTACGTGTTTTTATATTTTTATGTCCGACGAACGTGCACATAAAAGAGATAAAGCCTACACCTGTTAATAACTTTTCTACAAACAAACAGATCACCCATGTCTCGTTACCAAGGATGGATGGCGATTTGTGATCCTGTAAGTCCAAAAGCTCCCTCTGGGCATATTGACTTCAAGAGGGGCCCTTACTTCTGAGTGTGAATCACCCTTGAAATAGGGGTTTCCAGAGCACTGTGGTGATTAGATAATCAAGCAGCCAAAACATTTTTAGGTGATTTTATAAGGATTAATTAATGAAAATGAGATATTGAAAAGTAAATGATTCAACCACAATTAATGTACATAATAGATGTCATTGTAATAAAATCATACAATAATTTCAATGCTAACAGCACCGACTTTAATTATTGAATAGATCCAAAACTAAAAGACATACCGTAAATGTTTTAGGGACTGTACATGTACAACTACAAAAATTAATATTGATTTTTAGGGCTTTGCAAAATAAGTAATTAATGTATGCATAAGGAAAATAAAACAGTCAACCAATGCAAATACAAACCAACCCACGAATAGTTAAAATACAAATAAAAAAAACTATCAGGCAATAATAGTTTAACACCCTAACAGCTGCATCCATGCAATAATGGATTTGCCATGGGTACGTTTTGCTTCTAAAATTTTAACCATAAATCTAAAATAAGATTAGAAAATTTAAAAAACATTCATAATATAATTTTAATATATTGATTACTACAATATCATTTTAATTTTATGAAATCAGCAGTGATTTTCCGATGTTGAATCTAGGGCGAAATAATTACCGAAAATAATAATTATGGTGTTATAACTCGGTTAGCAGTAGTCACGTAACAAACCCAATCAATGCTGCCAATGTTTGCGAGAACAATTATCAGTTTGGCCAACTGTTTTTATTGAATTGTCAGTTCGTGTTGTCAATTGTTCTTGTCAGCCCTAGAAGTTAGTCGTAAAAATTATCTTTATACAAAAGTTACTTTTTAGTTATATTTGATATCAAAATAAAATTGTACAAAGAAGCAGCCAATTAAATACTCTGTAAATGTGTGGATACACCGTATGTTTTTGCTGTGTTTACTCGTGGCTTAGAATATAAAACTTAATTTTATAGATCATATAAAAATATGTATTTACTGTTGATACCTGTGAAATACAGTATAATATAAATTTTTAACAGCATTTAAAATACGAAAATAATGGAAAAATTTCAAAACGTGATTGCTTTTAGAATTGTTTTATAAATCTTGACGACCCCTTAGTTTTTTTGAACAAAAGTAAGGAACTGCATTGTACACCACATCACGTATTATCAGCAAAACGAAAAATTAACTTTGTTCCTAAAACGGCAAAATGTTCGAGATGGATTCAACTTAAGGTGAGTAGTTATGGTAGGAGATGATTTTATGGAGAATTGAAATGTAATTGAAAATTTTCATGTATGTGTGATTGGAGGGGTACATGTGATTGAAAGTTGAGGGGTGGGGGTTTGTTATTGTAATAGAATGAGAGAATGAAAGAGAAAGAGAGAATGGATGATGAAGAGGGTAATGAAAGAGAAAGGGATAGAGAATGTTTGGGGTTGTGAGTGAGTGAGAGAGAGAGTGAAATAGAAAATGGGGGAGGAAGAGGGGTATTGAAAAGAGAGAGAGAGAGAGAGAGAGTGAAAGAGAAAATGGGGGAGGAATAGGGGTATTGAGAGAGTGAGAGAGAGTGAGAGAGAGGGGAGATAGAGGAGTGATAGTGAGTGAGAGAGAGAGAGAGTGTGAGAGTGAGAGGGTGTTGATGGAGGGTGTTCATGATGACGTCATTGTGTTATGTGTGTGTGTATTGGTGTGTGTATTGGTGTGTGTATTTGGGTGTGTGTGTGTGTGTGTTTTATTACTGCTTTATTCTGTATTACTTGGTATAGTTTATTATCAATTACTCTGTTATAGGTGTTGTACATTTTAATGGATAGTAGTATGTTTTTATAGTTTGTAAAATTAAAAGATTTGGGTAAATTCTTTAGTCGTGGTATGGTATCTTTCAATGTCCTGTACCCGTATGTTTTACTTCTTACTGTTACAAATTCTAGAATGGGATTATTAGGAGATGTATCTTTGAATTTACCTAAGAGAGTATTAGAAATGAAAGGTTGATCTTTTGTAAATGAAGTAGTATCAGTAGTGAATACTTGTATTGCAAATGAATCATTGTCTGTGTATATTAAATTGAACGGTGGGAAGTACTTTTTCAAGTTATTGTAATACATGTGGTACATGTATCTCTTACTTAGATCTAGTATTGAAAATCCTACAGGTATGGGTTTCTTACACTGGACCTTTTTCTTTTTCATGAATATTATATAATTGTTTTCATTTAGAATTAGTCTGTCTATGAACGTGGGTTGTTTTATTAAGTACATGAGTTTCTTAGTGTTGTTGTAGAGGAAGTATTTGTTTAGGTTTTCAGTTACCTTTTCTATTGACTTGCCATAGATTAAGTTTGATTGTAGTTTAAAGAAATTTGAGAGGGTTTTGTCATGTGAGTAGGTTGTTCGTAATTGGGTGTTTATGTCTATGTAGGGTTTTAACCAACATGATTGGTTAAATGAAATTACTCTATGGACTTTCTCTAGTATCATGCCCATTGACAGAGCTTGTTCTAAGGTCTTGTAATGAATCACGTAATGTTTTCTATCTTTAAAAGAAGATATTAATGTACCTGTTTTTTCATCGTGGTAAGGGCACAATGGATAGTCTATGTGATTGGTATTGTAAGGGTATTTTAAATCAACTTCTAGAATATAACCTGTACCATTATTATTATTGGTGGTGGTGTTGTATATGTTAAATGTTGATGGTGAAATCCATTTGAAATTGTCAAGTGGAAGTGGTTCTGTTGACATTATAGTGGCATATAGACCTATTATATCGTAAAAGTATATAAATGAATCTGGATCTGAGGCATTATAGTTTGGAAGAGTGTGGTGGTTTGATTTTGTATAGCTTTTAATTGCAGATGTATATCCACCTCTTATTCCTTTCATTATCATTTTATACATCTCTATGTCATGTAAAAGTTCTATTTGGACTTTAGTGACTTTGAGCATGATGTCAAAACAGTAAGAACCTATTGTCAGGTAGTGGAAGATATCAAGATTATAGTGTTCTAAACAGATTAATCGTATAGTTTCTAGTTTCTGGAATGGTATATCATCGGGGATGAATTGGAAGAAATCTAAAAACTTCATTGTCGTGTTTTTGATTTTTTTGGATATGCACAAGAACTTTTCTACCTGTCCCTTGAATGGGATGAATTTTATGTTTGCATTGACACTGGTGAAGTAGTTTAACAGTTCTATTCCAAAATCTTTAATTATTATAGGAACAAAGTATGGTAGACGATAGTTAAAGTTACACGTTGAATGGGTGTAACCTCTTACTTGTCCATTTATATGATTATGGTCAAGCACATAGTCATTGTCAAGAATATAACCACAGATGTGACAGGTGTCATTGATTTGTGGTTTGGGTGGATAACAGTTGGGAGGGATATTTCTTTTATATATCCTTCCTATTGATTCACATTCACTTTCTAATGATATCATGAATGTGGATATGTCTGGAAAGGTAAGTGTACGTATTATTTTACTTGATTCATCTATGATGTTGTATGTGAGACTAACTATTGAATATGTCCCTATACGATGAGTGAATGATGTATTTGGATTTGGTTCACAGGTATCCTCTTTGACTAACTCAGTTTTTATGTCACAGTAAATGACAAAGGGTATCTTCAACTGTTTGTGGTAATTTTTAAAGAACAGTTTAGTACCAGTTTTTGGTAGTGTGACAATTGGATCTGAGGGAGTTGTTATACAGACAATTTCATGATTCAGAAGATGGAGTTTCTTGTAGAAATGTTTGAAACACTGCCTACAAATGTACAGTCTAGATGATGTTTTCACTAATTGTTTACCTATGAATGCTTCAAAATTTCTTATCCACATGTAATGGTTACTGTACAATAGTATGTCTCGATGATCATGTTTTCTTTGTGGTGTCACTTTTAGGGGAATTATTTTTTTATTCTTACTGTCTAGTGTGTAGACATTAATTGAAATATTATTTGTACTTTCAAATACTTGTATCTCGTCAAGTTTAACAGGAAAGGAAATACACCATTTATAATGATTATTTATAGATACATATTTGAAGTAATTTGAAATATTATGGTAATCCTTTTTATAATCTGCTAATAATTTACCCATTATGGCTATTTTAAAGCAAATGTTGTTACTACAACATTTAGTTTTCATACTACTTGTACGAAAAGGATTTACAAGAGATTTCTTACCATTTATGAAAGAGGGTAGTTTAATTCTTTTGTAACAGTGTGATCCCCAAACTGGTTCATATCTGTTTATGCGAAGTTCAAGTTTAACTATTGTATAAATGGCCCAACCTGATCCACGTAGTTCTAAATTTGATTTTTCAAGTAATAATTTTTCTATATTATTTGTATATTGTTGATTTATATCAGTTAAACTGAAAACTGTAAGGTTTTGAGTTTTAAAACTCTTTATTTGTAACTCATCTTCAGATTTTGAAAACTTACATTCCAACAACATGTTGTATTTTATACTTCCATGAATTTGTTGATAGTGTTTTAGTTGATAAATTACATTATCTCTCAACCACTCCATATAAGTTTTAATACAAACAAAACCATTTGGATTGCCAGCTTTTAGAGTAACAAGTCTACATTTTGCTGCTGATTCAACTTCTATAAAATGGTTTTCAAATGTAGAGTCATGTTCATGCTGTATATCTAGTATAGGATCATAAAGAATTCCACACACTTCACATAGTAATGGCATGATTAAAAATAAAACTTATAATGACAAACATTGCATTAAATAGGTTTATTTATGAAAATTTAATTACTATATTTTTCATTTGTTATTCGAGTTAATACAAGACGAGTAGTGCAATCAGATATTGGTCTATTTAGTTTTAAATAAATATCATATATTTTATTATTTTCCAAATTAAACATATTTTGAATATCATTATCTATTCTTAAACAGCCTAAACATTTGAAATCTTTATTATTCAAATGAAATGCAATTACATAGTTTTCTATGGTTTCTTTAACTTTTTCTGAAATAAAACCTTCTATATTCTTCTTTGTCTTCTTCATATGAACAGTTTAGATATCAATAGCATATTTATATACACTCAAATCAAATGTATGGTGAATCTTGAAAATTATCAAATGATTCTATTTCTTTTTTAAATTCTTCAAGTAAATCTTTAGCATTCACTTCACTAATTTCTTCAAACTTTCTTTTTTTAGATGTTGTAGGTTGATCAATTCTCCAGTCTTCTATTGTTAAAAGGTTGTAGTGAGTGTCAATTATACTTGGGGCTTTTAATTCAAGTAAATCTTTAGAATGTTCTGTTAGAAACAGATTTATCTCTGCTCGAGGAAATTTATTGAGTAATAATAGAGCATGTGCATATGTTATTTCATATGCATTTTCAATATTAATACATTTAACATTTATATTATGTTTGATATAAATTAATTTTCCAAGTACCTCTTCAATATCTGATTTTTCTAAAATACTTTGAATAACATCATGATCATATTTATCTAAAACATCTTCAATTTTACTGAATTCTTCATCACTAGGTAAATTGTCTACAAAGAATAAGTTTAACCTCTGTGGAGTATCAACAGAATCTGACATTGTAATGAATGGTTATAGAAGCTCTAGGGATATTTATATGTAGCTTTATTTTAAATTTAAGTATATAAAAATGGAAATTATTTTTCTAAATGTTAATAGAAATATTATTGATGAACAAAATGAATAAAGTTACAAATAATATTTCTCTGAAGAATTGTTATGTTATGAAAACTGACCGTTGAGACTGTTGAGAGCCTAGACAATTGAATGGGTCATGGAAGTTAACAAGACTAATAAACTTAGATTAGAAACGCTGGAAACAACCACCATAGTAATATGATGTGAACATTGCCTTTCTATATCTTTTACACCATCCAACTTATAATCTTTTTTGGAAACCTTCCACACTATTAAAAAAGGTTTAGGAGAATAATTTAAATAGTATGGACTACAAGTAAATTATTATTGTTTTATGTTATTTATACAAAAATAGAATATTATCACTAGGTGATGTTTGCAGAGGCATCCACAATATTAAACAGAGCCATCAGTGTTTCATTTATTGACCTTCACTATCAAACTTCATTAAATACCAAATGAACCCAGAAAAGAAAATCACATTTAACTAGTGGTTTATAGGGACATAAGTACCTAAAAAGTACAAATGTAAAACAAATTATTGTAAAATCTAAACAAAACTCAGAATCAAATTATGTGTATCAGGATGGATATCCAAGTACAATCTATCTTTTGCATGTAAAAAACAGTTTTTTGATTGTTTTTGTTTGTTTTTGTTAATGTTATTTACAATAACTGATCTAAATGACTTCAGAGGCTCATTAACTCTATTAAGACAACAAACATGTTTGTGAATAAATATTGGTTTACTAAGGTAGCTTTGGGGTCTTTTAGTTAATGATAATTATAAGGCTTCTCTGATTGAAATATTAAAAACTGTCTTTGTAAAATATAAAAAGGCAAATAAAGATGTGTTAAGATAAGCTTAGTTCTTGGTCAAAACTACTAAATTAGCACATCAACCTAGTTATTATTTCTAAGTTTATACTCTTTTTGTAAAGGTTTAACAAAATTAGTGTAAAGTAAAGGCATCCCATTGACCAACTTAACCTATATTTGTTTCCAATCAATATTTAAAACAACTACTATTAGCCTAGTGTAAGTTTATGTGGTAGTATTCCTCCTAAGGGTGCATTTGACTTTACATATTCTATTAAAAAAATAGCCTAATCAATACCTGATTACAAACTATTTCATGTCTGGTTAGGGTTCCATTACCTAGTTATCAAAAACAATCACATTTATGGTTAGTTTTAAGAAATGTAAACTACCTCTAGGTTTTACTATTATATATGGTACATTTGAACTTGCGATATTACTTACTTAATGAACAAATACCTATACAAAACTATTTCATATTTATTTCT
This sequence comes from Macrosteles quadrilineatus, assembly GCF_028750875.1. Taxonomy (NCBI): domain Eukaryota; kingdom Metazoa; phylum Arthropoda; class Insecta; order Hemiptera; family Cicadellidae; genus Macrosteles; species Macrosteles quadrilineatus. The sequence continues at coordinate 6,808,713 of NW_026542594.1, forward strand.
AGATTATTTTCTAAGAGTGGCCAATGAGGTTATTCTACTTCATACAAAATATTGAAACACTACAATAAATCTCAAATATAAATGTTAGTACTGTAAATTAAAAAAAGTGTAGAATATATCTTTAATATATATGTTTTGAAATCAAAATAAAGGAGAAGTTTTCTATTTAATCTTATTTGAATGATTTATTATTTGGTCAATGTGGTTATTTCATGTTAAACAGAATTTTCAACACAGCAATAACCTTCAAATAGAATAAAAAACTTTGATATTTTTTAGTATTTTAAATTCAAATTTTTTGATTTATGTCATCACCTATGATTCTACTATTTATCATACTTAAATATACATGAGTTTGCTAATTGCAAATTATAACCTTCAACCTTCTAATCTGTAACTAAAAAGTTTTAGATAACATTATTCCTGATTTTATACAAGTATATTGCAGAATTTACTGGCAAATAAGTAATCCAAATAAATGTAATATATTGCTTACTTGTTTGCAAATTCTAACCTTTAACCTTTTAATCTGTAACTAAAAAGTCTTAGATAACATTATTCCTGATTTTATACAAGTATATAGTATATTGCAGAATTTACTGGCAAATAAGTAATCCAAATAAATGTAATATATTGCTTACTTGTTTAATGATAAAATCACAATCAGCTGTATTAAAGTAAACTAAAATCAGCAGCAAATGCCTTCTAATGTTATTCTTATGGAGAATATTTTATGTTATATCTAATTTTGTATCCACATTTTGAGAATTTTGCTGTTTTTTTTCGCTGTTACAGGAGACCTTTATTTTGAGCCCTCTCCTGTTGTTTTACAACTTACCAGTCACCAACAATTTTGACACAAAAATCGGCATCAATATATTACATGCAAAACCAAAGTGAAAGAAAATAAGTACTAAAAAGTTTAAATAGAAACATTGACCAATCACACGACAGATCACCTATTCATGAACAGGTACAAACTTATTACAACAAATCAGCAAGCAAGATACACACTATTAACACTTCCTTGTTTTGTTACAGAACCATGATGATGATGAAGAAGAAGAAAATTTGTAATGTTTCTAAATATTTTTAGAAGCATGTAAATATAAATTGTAGATGTATATATAGTAACATTAAAACATATTGTAAACCAAACAATGTGTATAATTATCCAGGGTATATCACTCAGTAGAGGTTATTTCATTTAGCAAGAGTTGATTATTACAGAGGTTATATAAGTTGACGGGAACCTACGTATAGAATATGTAAGGTTATGCAACTTGGCATGAAAATAAATTTAGACAACATAGGACACCAGGAGGCATGGCTGCCTAGGGGGAGGGGTGATCTCTAATTATTAGCTGGGGCCGTGGCCTAGGGGAGGGGTACTCTCTGATTGGCTAGGAGGCGTGGCCTAGGGAGAGAGGTGAGGATAAAATGCTGCTCTCTGATTGGTGGCTTGAAGTACTGCTTTTCCTGTAACCCATGGGCTTTGCCCCATTTAACTTCTTAATTTTCAAGATGATCTCATTTGCATGGCTCAATCATGTCCTGATTGAAATTCTCATTCACCTTTAGGTTGGAGCTCGTTCGCTATACTCACTTACCTTCAGGTAAACTCATTCACTACACTAACTTGCTCCAGGTTGAAGTTTGTTTGCTACACTCATTCACCTTTTGGGTGCAAATTAGCTATTGTTATAAATGTAAAAGAAATAATAGTGCTGCCACCTATTGGTAATCTTTGTAACTTTAATGCTATTGAACATCATAGAATAGAACCAACTTGTTTAATTAAAACAGCTGTTAAGATTCATTTAACATGGGAAACTCCAGAACCATTGGGGCAGAGCCCACAGGTCGGAGGATAAAATCCTTTTTTAGTGAGTGTCTACTACTCAAAAGGAAGATGCCTGCCAAGTTTCAGGTTTCTATAGGTCTTATGGTTTCTGAGATTTCATGATGAGTGAGTGAAGGAATCAGTGGTATTTGAGCTTTATATATAGATTAATATATAAACTAGTGGCTTATAGAAACATAAGTCCTAGCACGACAAATTCAAACTGCACATGGATGTGTATACGCACCCGTAAGATTCAAGAGGTTAATGAGGTTAAATAAAAACTTCCCTGATAAATATTAAAAGGCAAATATAGGTGTTTTGAGATAAGCTTATTTCTTAATCAAAACCACTAGATTATTCCAGTTATCATTACTAAGTTTATACTCCTTTTGTTAAGATTTAACAAAATTAGTGTAAAGTAAAGGTATTCTATTGAACAAACTTAACCCTAGATTTGTTTCTGATCAATAAAAAAACTACTGTAAGTTTACATGGTGGTATTCCTCCTAAAGGTGTGATTGACTTTACATATTCTATTATAATATGCCTAATCATTGGCTGATCTCTACTTATTTTGCAACCGGTTAGGGTTTTATTACTCAGTCATAAAATCATAAAATGTCTTTTGCTCAACATCTTTGACATCCATATTTTTAGTTAGTTTTAAGAAACAGAAACTACCTCTAGGTTTTACTATTATACATGGATGCTCCCTTTACCACTGTACATGCTAGGCTATATTATCTGAACCTTTTTTGTTTAGAGCAAAAGAAAAGCTTCAAATCTCCTCCAAACAATATTGTTTTTTCACCCATTAGAGCTTGTTATAGTACTTACTTAATTGACAAATATATTTCTTATATGAACATATTCTATCTTTATTCCTAGGTTATTTGGTAAGACTAGTCATTGAGGTTATTTCACTTTATACAAATTATTGACTAAAGACTTTAATAAATCCCAAATTTAAAATGTTAGTAAATTTATAAAGAAAGTGTGAAATAAATCTTGAACATATGTTTTGAAATGAAAACAAATCAGAAGTTTTCTATTTAATCTTGAATCGTTAATTATTTTACATAAATTTGAAAAGTTTCACAGTAAAATATTTTTTTCAATATTCTATAACATAGCCTATACAACTAAAAAGTCTTAAGAAATACATGGGGAGCAAATTTTGTTTATGTATAAGCTGTATAAGCCAAGTGAGACTGTAGATATATATGCCGATGCTTAGTTTGAAATCTGTGTATACTGTAATTTAAGACCTCAATTATAAAAATCAATCAGGTAGAAGAGCTAAACAAACTCAGAAAAGAAAACATACATTTTTAAATCATATACTAATTAACAAACTAATTCATAGCTGATATAGGGGTTACTATAATATTACATAATGTTTCCCAAGTAAGCCTAGAACAAGCCTCCAAACATAACTTCAATTGTAAATTTAGTTAGATGGACTCATAGCAAACATGTTTATTTTATTATTCAAAATGGAACTGTCAATAAGTATCCTAATAAGATGTTTAAGTTATTAGTATATGATTCAGGCTAGTGTCATAATTTTATGCAAGTATCATTAGTCGGATCAACAATTAAATTGGTCAACTGATCAGCTGATTAGTTGGTGTTCAAAGTGGTTCAAAGCATTACAATTTTAATTCTTTTCTCTCAATACTTGAACCTCATTGGTCCGTTACCTGTGTGGATAGGAAAAAAACTATGCTGATGTGAAATGAAACTATGCTGATATGAAAGTAAACAGCTGTTAAGTGAAACTTTTTATTTACAACACCTTGTCTATAGCAAAGATAATAGAAAAATTATTATAGTTTTCTTGAAATAGCCCAAACACTGTATTCATGTGAAAGTTCATTTTTTTTAGGAAAAAATAAGTAAAAAGTAAATATGAAAAAGAAAATAGCTTAAACAAGAATAAGAATATTTATTTGTTTCTATTAAATGTACAATATATGAACAAAAATATTGTTAAAAAATGTTAGGTCTAGGACTTATCATGGTCATAATGTAGATCCACAGGTCTGTTCCTAGATATAATTCTTCTGGGTTACAAGTGGACAACTGGAGTCAAATAATCCAAGGGTTGAGTAGGTAGCAGTCGAGGAGAGATCAACAATCCGTAGAGCTTGGCAGGTTTCTCTTCATCCTGGTCCAGTACTATTTCCTGTACAACCCACAATGATTAGAGATGTACAAAAACAAGAAAATGGGTTTAAGTAGTTTTTTTTTTAAGTCTGAATCAATAGTAACAATGATCTTAGTCTTTGATAGTTTTTCAAATATCACTGTACTACCTAGGCCTAATCTCTGTGTATGAATCTCTTTATTTAATGAGAATATGTTTAGCTGAAAGTTAGGATTCAAATGTCCTATTAGCCTATAATCTTTGCTATTTAATCTATAGTGTCATTAGCAAAATAGTCTCTGAGTTCATAGTGGATTGAGTGAGCACAATACCAGATATACAGTTTAGGGTAGTGACTTAATTGACTACATATATAACATAATAAATCGATAAGCATAGAGCTGATTAAAATAATTGAATGTTTTTAGATCACTAACATATATTGTCCTAAACTGAGAAATTTTAGCCAGGTAAAATTTTAACCAAAGAATGAATAAATGTTTCAAACGAATTTTTTAGTTCTACTATCTATATACCTATACCTATTTTATAAACCCTTAGCATTGGAACAATATAACATAAAAATGTTCCCATATGATTCCGTAGGGTACTGCAATTATTTAAGGTCTTTTAGGCCTTAGATTTACTTAATGTTAACAAACTCAAGACTTGCATATCCATTTTGGAATATAACATGTTCTTCAACATTTTTGAGAAACATAATAAAATTTATAAAATATCTAGTTTTACATTATCTTTCTTAGTTCCAAAAATAACCATCATCAGCATATTACAAGGCCTATCAAACTAAAACTATTTATTTTTATGTCATACGTGTCGTGTGTAAATGTTGTTTGTCGTGTAATGTGTTGTGAGAATAAAATTATTCAAGCAGATCTACATATTCCTGTAATAAAGTATTTGACAATGGCAGTTTGCTAAAACATGTAACACACTGATAAATATAATATAAAACCAAATATTTCTCGGGCTTCAACAATGAATTTTAATTTAATTTAGCTGCATATAAATGTCAACTTTAATTTAAATGGTTTAAACAAATACTATAAATAATTAAAATAACCAAGATAAATCTAAACTCACCCTGATTAAACAAATCACAAGCTAGGTGGTCTATAGAGAAGCAAAGACAAGAAGAAGTTTTTAGTCATCGAAATGAGAAGATCAAACAGGTTGATGGTTCCCAAAGAAGTTCCTGTTGACTCCAAAATAATACAGTATTAATGCTTAAGAAATATAACTTTGGATGTATGTTAATCATTTATTTATATGGGGTTGAGACCATGATAACTAAATTATACAATTTCAGATTATATAATTAAAACTCTTAAAATCTAATTGGTAATTAATAAAGAAGTTAAAATTAACCAATTTTTATATAAGTGGTATAGATTATAAGAGTTTTAATCATTGAATAATTTAATTATCCCGCCTTAATAGAGATATATTTTTTTCATTTAAAATGTATTTACTTTTAAAATTTGATTTTTAAATGTGTGATAAATATATCACATAAAAATATATTAGAAAATATTTTTATAAATTATAATCTATAAAAATATATATTAATATAAAATACAAAAATATATCTCTACCTCTCAGCATTAGCTTGTTATAGAGAGTATATAACATGCAACATGCAATATATAACAAGCATTAATAACTATACAGCTGTAGAATATACACCTTCAATCTGTAAAAGAATCAATACAATTAATATATAACAGTTATAATTTCATTAGTTTATGAATTGATACTTCTTTAATACCTGCAACAAATTTAGACAATATAATTATTATGAAATAAAAAAAAAACATTTGTGTATATTTTATATTTATGATAGAATAAGACTCCTTTATAAGCCAATTTCTTGTATAGCCTAAATTGGCTATTAGAAGTAGACCATACTTCTTCATCACCTGTAACAAAATGAGAAATATAAATATTGTGAATTGGAAAAAATATACTTAAAGTAGGCTACAGAATCTTTATTAAGTATTTTACTCTATTCTGCTTCCATTTCTAGGATATACTCATTTTTTGAAAATGAAAAGATTTTTGTATTTGGATAGAGGATGGAAATAGCTTTATTTCCTTTTGAAAGAATCCTATTTTCACCTAACACTTCAACATTTAGTTTATCTAAATGATTGTAGAATCTTTTAGTAGTTGTAATAAACACATTGTTTCTAAACATTTGAGATAGATTGGTAATTTTTCTGGAAAATGTTTTTTTACATTTATAACAAGCTTTGATAACATATTTTCTATGTAAAGAAATAATTTTAAAATCAATTCTTTTTGAATACTCTACAATATTTTTTTTTTCAATAAGTATTATGTATCTTACTAAAAACCCAGAATTAACCTTAAAAACTTTAAAGATTTGTTCAGTTTTAAAAGGGATGGTCACTGCAATAGTGTTGGCTATATTAGATTGGAACATTAACCCTAAGAATAGCTGCTTTCCTTTAATTGAACATAAATATTCTGGAGATTCAATTTGTTCAAATTGTAAATATGCAGTTGTGAAATTACTGAAATTTGGTCTGGGTATAATGTTGTTGTATTTTAGATAACACCACCAAAAATACGAATCTTTGATCAATTTTACTTTCCTAAATGGAAGCATTTGAAATATAATATAGAAAATTTCGATTGGTAATTTTTTAAATAAGGTGATATCCATTATAGATTCTTAAGATTTGTGAATACAAGTGAAAAATTTGAATTTCAGTGTAATTCTCCTGAGATCTTTTAGTTTAATATCTGAATTCCTTAGAAGTCGAAGAACTGATTTAAATTTACAATATAATTGTGGTAGAAGATTATCTTTTGTATTTAAGATATTAAAAACTCTAGCTATATTTGGATTAGATCTTGTTTTAATTTTTACAAGAACGATCAAATATTTACTTTTATTTTTAATATTTTTAACAAGTTCTTTAATAATTCTATGAATTAACTTGGTCTTAGTCTTGAAAGATCTAATGTATCTTTTTTTTAATTTTATCTTTTTCTTTTTTAATAATAAAGGTTTGAACATGAGTAAGATCAAAATGAAAAGGGTACTTACCAATGTACTAGTCTGAACACTGCTATGTTGTGGTTAGGATAGGATAGGAGTGTGGTTTATACATACCCATCCCACTAATTTGGATAGAGGCATGGTAGGAGAATATGGGCGTGGTTTATACTTGACTAATTTGACAAAGTATAGAGGGATAGAACAAAAGATGAAATATATATTTTTAGTTTTGAATTATAAACAAATTAGTATTATGATTAATAGTATTAAGTGTTTAAAATATATTTGCCATTTTTTATGTTTTTAGCAAAATTTAAAAATATTTTAAATCCAATTTTCATTAATATCTTAAATTTAAAAGAAGTGTAACTATTATCAGGCCTCTAGGAGAATTAGAAAAAATAAACTAATAGATTTATAAATCATAAATTATTAACAATGCTAAAGATTAAGATGTTAAAGTTTATATTTATAAAAACCTTATCTATGAATTCAAAATGGTATAAGAATTAAATTTTTGTATGTTTAGTTTTAAAGTCATTAAAAAAATTTAAATTGTAATAAACTGCTCTATCTCATGGTAATCTATTCATTGAAAATTATTAAAGAACTTATTGACTTTGAATTTAAGTTAAACATTTATGAACTATTTGAGATTTCCTGGACTTTTAGTAAGGATCAATGGGATAAAGGATTGGATGATTTATATCATAAAACCCACTCCAAAATCCTTTCCTTGTTTGTGCTAAAATATTGGTTAGAAAAAGAAGTTTCCTTAAGTTTTCCTGTAAATTTTTTTCTTTCTTCATTTTATGGTATGTTATTGTCATAATATCTATCATATTTTCATCCATTGAATCTCAAATTATCTAAAACAAAAGAAAATAAATTCTATAAATAATTACAAAAAATTTGGATTGTAACAATCTATATTTTTACTTTGTTTAGATTTATATATTTATTTGTTTACTTTAAAACTCTTGAGTGTGTTTTCCTCCATACTTGTAGTTTTTGTTAATATAAATATATATAGTGGATTTGGTAGTATCTAGCTCTACACTTCATACACCTTATCCTGGGAAGTCCCTAAGCTATTTTTACTCCTAAATTTCTCCTCATTGTAGAATAAAACTCAACATGTACCTACTCCTGTTTTAAAGGACCTTGTTTGTTTGTTTGACCTTTATGGACTCCAAAACTGCTTGAAAGATTGTAATGAAACTTTCAGGCATTATTAAGTATTATTTAAGGATGTTTTTTGAGAAGTTTGGTGCAGATCTATCAAAAGGGCTCTGCCTTAGTAGCTTTGGAGTTTCCCATGTTAATCTTATGATTTTTATATTTTAAAAGAATTAATAAATCTCAGTAGCTATTTCAATTAAACAAATTAGTTCTTTTTATGATGTTTAATAGCATTAAAAAGTTAATAGGTTTACCAACAGGGTGCAACACTATTATTTTTTTATATTTATGACAATAGCTAATTTCTAACAAAATGTGAGTGAATGTACTGAATGAATTTTAACCTGGAAGCAAGTTAGCATAGCAAACAAGCTAATCTAAAGGCAAGTGAGTACAGCAAATGAGCTTAAACCTTAAGGTGAGTAAGCATAGCAAATGAATTTAAACCAAGATGGGATTGAGCCATGCAAATGTGCTCATCTTGAATATAAATAAGCATTGACATAAAACCACATTAGGACAGGACAACAATTAGCAAGTATTACAGGTGTTACTTTAAAACAAATAACAATCATAATTTTTGATGACTTTAAAAGATTCGACTCAAAGATTATGGAAATACTTAAGATGTGATGGATTGATATAATCAACATTTCTTGTAAAAATCTTATAATTTTTCAAAAGCTAATCTTGTTTTTTAGTGTTTTCTACAAATAGCCTTACTCATAGTTGCATTAGGTTGTCCACAGTAATGATTTAAAAAAAAATATTATTTTCTATTTCTTTAAATATGAAACTTTAAAGGGTCACACTCTTTAATTATTTCCCTGAAAAGATAGTTTCTACAACATTATAGATTTAAAAAGACTAGAGGAATTACTGTTTTTTTAGAACTGGGGCTGTGAGAGAGGTCCAGAGGTGGAGCCTGGCACTGACCTGTAGTACTGAGATTTGGGTTCTAGATAGGATGAGGGGAACTTGGGACAATATAGATCTGACAAATGAGGGTAGTAGTCTAACTGTGGGTTGTATTCAGCCCTTGAATGGGTGACAGCTGAGTAATGGGCAGGGGAGAGATTTTGGGCACTTAGAGATGTGAGTTCAACATAGAGTTGTTTCTGTATGGCTTTCTGCATAAGGTAGAGATTTAAAATATGAGAGTGGTAGTCTAACTGTGGGTTGTATTCAGCCCTTGAATGGGTAGTAGCTGAGTAATGGGCAGGGGAGAGATTTTGGGCACTTAGAGATGTGGGTACGACATGGAGTTGTTTCTGCATGGCTTTTTGCTTGATGTAGTTGGAGAACTCCATGGGTGACATCCTGCAATGAGATATGAGATTAGTATTGGTAAGTGATATTGGTGTGGGAAATTGGAGTAGACAATAGAATATGAAGAGGTTTTGGACAAATACATTGCATCAAGATAGATTGGTTGATGATTTGGAAAACACTGAAGAGGAGAAAGTTAGAAGGGTTTCTATTTTCAAGAACTGCATTAGCAAAAAATAGTCATTGAATAGTAAATGGAATATTGTGTATTGTAGAGAAATGGATATAGTTTGGCCGCTTAAAAAACAACCTGCATGCTAATGCTAAACTAATGCTGGAGGAGGTCACTTTCTAAGCGGCTGAACTATAGTTTGAAAATATACTAGAAAACTTACATGAAACATTATAGAAATATTATCTAGATGGGATGAATTTGCTGAGATAACATGGACATAAACATACTTCTGAAGAAATCTGTTTTAAGGAAGTTATATTTATTTTTATTATAGAGTAGATAAAATTATAAGTTTTTGTGGAGCTGCATCCATTGAGGAAAAAGAAGAGTTCTAAATATGATTTATCAGTGACAAATAAGAGCTTATAGTTGATTTTATTAGAGACAAGTAACTTTTGATTCTAGATTGAGAGGTTGTCTAGTCAAAGTTTATTGGCTGCATATAAAGTTACAGTATAATAAAACCTTTATTCTATCAATCCTAAATTGATTTAGAAACTCTTGTTTAGTTACTTTTGACATAGAATGATGAATTTCAAATTATAAAATAGATGTTCTAGGTTATGTCTTTTTAATATTTTATCTGTGAATATAGACAATATCAACTTGTGGTTTGACCTTTGAGTTGTATCAATAGTTAAAGATGGAATTGGACTAGCCAATTATTATACATAAGTGATTCTAGACCACTAAGAACTATCAACAACAAATATAAAAGACCATTAAGTCATTGGTCATTTAATAAACAACTTTTAGTTAGTGTAAATAAATTTGAAGAAAACTATACCCACCAAAGAAGATAGAATGTACCAAGCTTATCACTGGTTTTTGTACAATCTTTTTAAGTGGCAAAGATATCAAAGAACAAGGATCTAGGTTAGATTTCATTTATATAAAGTTACTAACTGAAGTAAGATGATGTTACTTTACCTGTTAGTCATCTTGCTGTTGGTTTTAGGTTTGGTGCTGCCAAACTTGGTCTGGGCAAAGGTGGTGTAGGTGAAAGTGAGTGGCTGGGTAGGCCAGGTCATGAAGGATGGTGCTAAGCTGAGCAATGTCTTAGGAGGTGCTAAGGATGTAGAAGTAGAGGATACTGCACTCATGGGATGTGGCAATGCTGGCTTGTGAGGTGATAGACTCATGTTGGCTAGTCCCATACTAACTGTATTGATAGGTTTGAAACATTGAGCCTCTGGGTTAAGAGTCTTGTTGACCTCTCTGTTGGCAAAGTTGTCTTTATGGATGTTGGTAGCCTTACTGAAGAGTACCTTGACCACCCCCTTCTCGCTGATCCTGTAGCTAACCTCACCAGGGTCCACCCAAATCATCAGCTCCTGAGGGAGGTTCTCTAAGATGTCCTGGAAAAGTACCCCACTCTTCCTTACAGCTTGCTCCAGCACAGGGTCAATTAAGTTCCCAGTCTTGAGACACCTGAAGGCTGACCCCTTAAATGGCTTCTCCGGGTACCAGTGACCATTGAATTTTTCCTTTAATACTTTCTCTAACTCCTCACCAAAGATGTTGACTTGCCGCCTTGGTACCTTGTTGTACAGGTAGGAGATGATGAAGTTTATTGCAACTTGGACTTCAATGTGCATTGTTATTTGTTTCTATGTATCACTGAAAGGGGGTAGGCATGAACTTGTACTCACAATAGAATGTGTCCAGCAGTTATTACCAAATTACCTGTCTTAGAAACATGGACAAGTTAATTCAGCAACCTACATTGTCATAAAATATATAATACAATACATACACTATGCATGTGTGGTAGTATTCTATTCAATAATAGAGAAAAATTTGAATTAATTTTGACACTTTCAATCAACAAAATAAACTATTACAGTATCCTCAAAATATTAATGAAAAATATCTTATAATATTTGTCAGTATCTTGTTTTAATTTTTTACTGACCAACATGCAGTGCTGACAGTTTTAATTGTAATGATGAAAATGAGTCTCCATAAAATATTGATATGAGTTTTTTTATTTTATATCCGAAATTTTCTAAACAAGTGTTATAGCTTGATTTGTTTAAACCCAGTTAAAAAATGAAATTAAGTTTAAACACAAACTAGACTAAGACATAGTTGAAAGGAATCCTTATACAGTAAACAGTATATTAATATTGATTTTTGTTTTAAAATTGACTAAGTTTTATAGTTAGAATATACTAAAAATGGTATCACGAAAGAACAAACATTTATTTGAAAAGAACACCAAGAGGTATTTCCTTGAATCCTAAAATATTTGTAAACATATCTTAACATATGTTATTGCATATACTTTTTTAGAAATATCAAACTAACTTCATTTAAAAACTAAATGTGTTTGAATCCACCTAGTTTAAAACAAATCACCACTCACAATCACAAATAAATCTTAAAATCCACTCTCAGCACAAACACTTCATGTTAAAAGCCACCAAATCAGTTTAACTTTTAACTTAACATTAAGTTTAATGAGTACCTAGGCTTGTTGCTACAGGGAGGGTAAAAAAGTGTGTTTTTAGTTATATATTAATTACTTAGTATCAAATAAATAAATGTATCAAGTTTGATCAAAATATATCCATAAACAAACAAACTACAACATTTTATAATATTGTCCATAAGAATGACATAGGTATTTTAAAATAACATTTTTTTTAATTTTCTCCATAACCAATAATTTTACAAAAACATTTTAATATACTAAATTATTTGTTTTTTTAAACTCTTTAAAAAGGTCTAGAGAAAAATTAGGAAATTTTATGTTTAGAGGGTTAAAAATTAGAAAACCCTATTTTTACTCCATAAAACCCCGTTCCCATGGTCCCATCATGCTGGTTAACAAACTTGTTCAAGTTTATCCTGCCTTATACCTTCAAACCAAATTTCATCAAAATCAGACAAAAATTACTAAAGTTATTGTGTTCATGGACACACATATATATATCTATATAAATTTGAACAAATTATGTTTTTGACCTCTGGTAACCTCAAAATCAAAAAAGTAAATCAGTCCTGGACCTAGGTCTTACCATGCCACCTATGATAATAACTACTTCCCTATAGAGAAATTCACTAAAAACAAAGTTGAATAAATCATGACTTTGATGGGGAAGGTCAGAAATGTGTGTAAAAATAGAGAATACAAAACATCTTTATTCTAGGGAATAAAATTATTAAAGGAATGTTTTGGAAATACAAAACTCATATAATGATATAATGTTTTTTTTATTTATGAAGAATTACAGTTATAACAATACATACAGTCCAACCTTGGTATAAACAATCTGAAGAAACCAAACTGAATAGGATTTTAAATACAAGGTGTTTGTCCATCCTACATATGGGAATTGAGTAGTTAATTAAAACTATATGAATGAATGAATGAATGAATTATTTTTTTATTCCAACAAATTATTTACAGAATATGTACATAAATATTTAAAAGAAGAAGAAAACATAAGTGAATTTAAAAGAATAAAATAAAATTAACCTTTACATTACATCTATGTTAAAAAAAAGCATACATGTTAATAGGGAATAAGCTGACATGGGCAGCAAGCCTGTGCATCAACTGTAGTTACGTCCAAACATAACATTTTTTATCAAATACAATAAATAAATAAATGACAGGAGATATGATGAGGTGAAAATATAATGTAAATGGAGTTACAAGAAAAAATTGTGAGATGAATGGCTATGTGAAAAAATATTCGGTGGCATAACTAAGTTTAAATAAAAATAAATGAAATGTAATAGTGACAGGAAATCTACAGCTTTCAAAGTGTTTCTAGAAGGGTGGGGCATATAATAAATGTATATAATATATAAGTATATAATAGCAATACAATACTATACAATAATAATAAGAGTATATAAAATATGTATATAATATAATAATAAATGTATAATTTTATTGTAGCCTACAGCAGAAAGAGTAATTATTATCAATTGAGAAGTGTATAGGCCTAGTCAATGATATCACCTTCCATTTCATACCTGCCTCTTCCATTACCAATATCACCACAATACAATTACTCATACACAATTTCCAGTAGGTCTAAATAAAAACTCCCTAAAATAAAATGATAATATCCAATTAAATTCACAGTACACATATAACATTGGTTTTTCCATACATCATTAAACAAATTGTCTACACATATTCTTGATATCAATTTCACTACATCAATTGTTAAATAAATAAGTGTAAACAAAGAAAAGTAAAAACAACAACATATAGTTTGTTTTTAAACAGCTAAGTCAAAAATAAAATAATATTTGTTTAAAAAAAGAACTGTTCATGTTGAAGGAATTTAAAAGGAAAACATGCTAGTAAGCTAGTGACATAATTGTTTATGTTGATTATCCATACTGTTATCAGTTCTAATATCCTTGATAGTCAAACCATCCTCATTGAGTTGAAATAAAAGTGATATTTTGCCTACATCAGTGCATCCAAACATAACCACAACTAAACACACACCAAACAACTTTTTAGATTTCATAAAATAATAATTAGTCTGATTATTGCAGTATCCTAGGTTGTGTTCAATCTATGTCATTCATCTGTATATCTTTAGCTAAAGCCCATCTGAGGTTGTGGTTGTAATTTAAAATCGTATTCCTGAGGGTTCTTGATCTCAGCATTAAAATATTAATTACTGGTATTGCAAACAAAATGCTATACCAAAATGAATTAAACATGTAAAAATTGTAACTTTCTTACTCATTCCTTAAAAAGTTGAGCAGTAAAATAATTTGCATATCCTTTTTTTATGACTTGTGTACAGAGCCTTGACTTAAAACAAATCAAAGATAGCTTTAAAAAATATTTTGAACATCCTAGTATTTTACTATTAATTAATTTATCATCCTCTTACTGAAGAATTGAATGTATCAATGATCAGCATTACACATAGTATAAATAAGTCAACCCTTAGTATGTCTTTTCATTTTTATCCAAATGTTGAATTTGTGTTACAAATACTGAATGTTTACAGCTGTTATGTTAAGCAAATTATATCATACTATAAGCTAGTTTAGAATGTTAGCGTCAGTTAGTTGTTAGACTTTTCAAAAATTAAAACATAATTTCTAAAATACTTGGACTCTAAACTAAAATTATAGTAAACAAATTAAATGTTGATATGTCTTCATATATGTATGCATTAACATTTTGATAAGAGATAATGTTGATAAATATTTCCTCCATGAAAAGAAACAGGCCCACCTGTGAGTCTAAAGAAAACTTCAGATTAAAAAAGATTTGAATCCTATTCTTATTTCAAATGATTAATATTTATCCAAAGGAAGTACATTAAAAATGTTTTAAATTAAAATCAAAAAATTTTCCTGAAAATATACATAATACATTCTATATGGTACATAAAAAATTAGAATACAAATTACATACTTATGAAAAATAACTAGAAACAATTTACATTACCATATGTGCATAATAATTGTACTCTTTATTTGTGTTCATTTTCAAAGATTAAAAACCCCTAACTAAAAATATTTTTACCCAGTGAAATTAAAACTGTGTTTTATTGACCTTGGTGTAGGTTATAAACTATAAGTTTAAAATCACAGCATACTTTAACCCACCTAAAACCTAACCAAACACTATATTGTATAGCAATAAACCACATAAAGAACAAAACAAAGCAGTATAAAGTTGTGTAAGCAACTGTTTGTGATAGGTTAGTAGGCTACAGTATTACTTTAAATCACAACAGAGGAATGTTGATACTGTAATAATCATCAACTGTAGCATTGGTATTGCCTTAGTGTAAACAAATCGTACTAAAAACAATAAAAATATTAGATAAGTTGTTATACAGTAGAACCTTGATAACAAGACTCTCATGGGGATTACAAAATAAGTCTGGTTATCAAGGTTAACTTCTTATTGAGGTTTGCAATAATATTTGTTTAAAGGTAAAATAAATTCAAGGGGATTTAAAAAATACACTTGTTATCAAGAGTGACATGTTATTTAGGGTCTTCTTATCGAGGTTCCACTGTAAAAGTCTATAATCATAGCCAAATAAAAGATAATAAAAAATAAAAACACTTGTAAAAGGAATACTAAGAATACTTTGTTCTTTTTTGTTTTATTTATTTTCTTTCTCAGGTTTCTCTTCATCCATAACAATGTTGACTCTGAGTACTGCCTCACTTATGAATCAATTGGTGGTTTTTTAAATATATTTTTGTTTTAAAAGATTTTTGACATACTTGGCACTTGAAAGATCTTTCTTCTGAATGAAGAAGTGTATGTGTTTTTACGGTCTCAGATCTTGTGAAGCAATTTCTACATATAGGACACATATATGGTTTTATTCCCATGTGGGACATAACATGTCTTCGTATACAGGACTTTCTTTTAAATTTTTTTTTACAAGAATCACACTCATAGGGTCTTTTGTTATTATGTACAACCAAATGGCTCTTTAAATCTTCTTTTGTTTTGAATTCTTTTTTACAAGTAGAGCATTTGTAAAGTCTCTCTTCTAAATGTAAAAGAGTATGTTTCTTTAGGGAATAGTTATGAGCAAATGACTTGCCACATTTAGTGCACTGATGTGTTTTTTCTCCCATGTGTGTCAAAATGTGTCTTTGTATGTCACTTTTTTTTTTATATATCTTTTTACAACAGTCACACTCATAGAGTCTTTTGTTGTTATGTACAACCAAATGGTTCTTCAAATTGTCTTTTGTTTTGAATTCTTTTTTACAAGTAGAGCATTTGTAAAGACTCTCTTCTAAATGTAAAAGAGTATGTTTCTTTAGGGAATAGTTATGAGCAAATGACTTGCCACATTTAAGGCACTTATGTGCTTTTTCTTTTGTGTGTTTTATTAAATGTCTTTTCATTTGACTTTTGTAACGAAAACATTTGTTACATTTTTTACATTTATGGGTCTTCATTTGCATATGGTTTTGGAGTTGAATGGATTTCCCACATATAAGAGACTTTCTAGAGTGTATCAACAAATGTCTCTTAACTTCGTTTAGTCGAAAAAATTTTTGTTTACATTTCAAGCATTGAAATTGCTTCTCGTTAGTATGTATTAATATATGATTTTTCATTGTAGATCTAGTTGAATAATTTTGTCCACATATTGGACATTTGAAGACATTTTTGTTTTTTTTGTTTTTCATTATTATGACAGTGAATCTGCAACATAAGCAGTACTTTATCAACATTTAAAAAATTATAGGGAATTGTATGTATTTAAATAGTAATTTTGTTTTTAAGACTTGTTAAATATACAGAAGTTACATGATAGGTTATATATCTCTCATTCAATATTGAATCTTCATGTTATCAAATATTCCTATGTATATTAGAATTTAACAATATGAAGGCTGCAAGGGAAAAACCAACATAGTCAAAATTTTTGTAGAATGAGATATCAATGGCAATGGACTCGTTCAGGTCCATATTTTATAGTGACAAAGTATCTTAGGGAATAACAAACAGAGTCAAGAGTTATTTAGTGTTTTATTTTCAGTATGCCAGGGAAGAAACAACATTGTCAATTCAAAACTAGGGAAAACTTAACAGAGTCTAGCAAACTGCTTCTAGTGCTGTCTTATAACGGTAAATTCAACTAGTTAGCCTAAGGTGCTTGCTCAGTGTACACTGATTCAGTTTTGTTGAGTAAGGTTTATTAAAGGTAATTATTTGAGATTATGTTGATGTTATATTTATGACAAAGTAAATTTCTTATTAAAACCAATATAATTTTAATAATTTTACCAAAAATATTCAAATTACCTGAACATTCTCAACATAGTTTTTTTTGTTTAAGTTACTT
The DNA here is from genome assembly GCF_028750875.1 of Macrosteles quadrilineatus. Classification (NCBI taxonomy): domain Eukaryota; kingdom Metazoa; phylum Arthropoda; class Insecta; order Hemiptera; family Cicadellidae; genus Macrosteles; species Macrosteles quadrilineatus. The sequence goes on from NW_026542594.1 coordinate 6,826,263, forward strand.
TTGACTAAATATAGTAATTGAAAAGATGTTTAAATGTTTAAGCAGATTATAAAGTGTTAAATAATGTTTTTGGTCAGAGTTAAAATGATTGAGTTTTGTTTTCAGCCTTCTCAATTAAATGAGAAGAGTAATAGAATAAAATAATTTCTAGTTTACTATATTAACTATAAAGATACCTATACATGGAAATTATTTTATGTAAAAATAGTTTGTATTAATCATTGATGTATAATATTTCTGCTGAAATCTGTGTAAATTTTCATTAGTAGATTTTCCTATACAGGGAAAAATCCAACAGTCATGTAATTTTTGTATTAAATTAATTATAGTTATTTACAGGAGAGATACTAAACAGTGGAAATTAATATACAGATACAGGATGAGTTAATAAATCTATTTCAGTTTTCACTATGTTGATTTTTCTCTTGCAGCCTTCATATATTTGAGGGATTAATTTTTTTACTAAAAATGTGACAGTAATTTTCTTAATAGTAGAGATCATTGATATACAATAGGAATAAAACAGGAGAAATGAACCATCCTTGGGGGACCCTGCACTGAGAAAACATATAGGACAATGAGATCAGACCTGAGAAACTATTTATGAAGACTTTTTGATAATGGCCAGACAAAGCTATTGTCAAGAGCATTTTGGTCTTGTTTTGAGGTTGTGATTGAAAGGCATGGGAAATCTTCACAAAAACAAAGGCTTAAGGTACCTAACTTAGTTAAAAAAAATAAATATCCCAAATAATCTTACTAAACAAATAATTTCAAAAAATCTAGTGTAAGCACTTAAAATCTATTGGGTCTAAAAGAGAAATAACAATGGATGTGGTATTGACAATTTAGATACAGCTGTTTCAGTCTGGTTGATGAAGAGTGGTATAGTTGGAGGGGGGATTCAGTGCAAGGAGTGAGCAACAATGATACAATTGTTTCTCAACAATGAAGGGGGAGTGTTAGGAGAGAACAATGACGTCATGAGGACATAGTGACAAGTGGTTTGGCCTTGAGTGTTTCTAGCCCAGTCAATGAAGATATAAATAACTCCGCCATAGCAAACCTAAGTGACAAGTGGTTTGGCCTTGAGTGTTTCTAGCCCAGTCAATGAGAATGAAGATATAAATAACTCCACCATAGCAAACCTACCAACTACATGAATTTCCATTTGTTTAATTTGTATTTTAATTAAATCTATTCAAACAACATTAGGTTTAACCATCGATGTATAATACTCTACTGGATAGCACGCTGTGTGATGGAAAAACGGTCTGTGCCCGCCAATCGAATTGGCAGGATACCAAGGCGGACAGGCCGAATGAACCTCTGTCTTTTACACAAACATACCTTCACTCAACCTGCCCTGCTTCACTTATTTACCAACGTAAAAATTTTAAAATTTTATTTTTATTTTCTGGGAAAGACAGTGCTTCTTACTGTATAGTTTGTTTTAACCTAAACATATTTTTATAATTTATTTAGGAAAATTAAAACTGATAATTGTTTTTTAACACAACTAAAAACATGAAAAATGTAGTAAGCGAGGAACTTTTTTATTTTTTGGTCAGGAAAAAAATTCCTGCGGCAAAGTTTTAGATTTAAGTATGAATTTTATTTTTTAATCGAAGCTTTTTTTGATATGGAGTTTGCTTGTATTATTTTTAAGCGATTAAAAATAGGCATACGATTGCTAGGAGCTCGGCCGGCTACTGTCAGGGAAATAAATATGTGCATTCAAGTTTGAGCCTAAATATCTCTTAGATGAATTATTCAAGTTTGTTGAAACAAAAATGAAATATAAACTGGTTTAAATACATTTTATGTGGTAACAACGAAAAAAAATCCGTTTACCAGAAAAATTTATATAGTTGAAAGATCCTAAAAAGTACCGGTTTTTAAGAAACTCTGCACTAACACTGAAGTTTAAAATTTAATTGTAAACAAACCAATGAGCCAATCTTTCTGAAATTTTTATGACTTATTGGTAGGTTTATTGTTAACATTTCCATACATTTTTAAATTTTTACTTGCAATAGTTTTTATGCTGCTGTTAATTTTTAAAATGTAAGCTAATATCGTTAATGAGACGCTAAAAATTCCGTTCAAAATACCATTGTGTTTGCCGTGACACAAGAAATAACACCAATATTACAGATTTATAACACAAATAAATGTGTTTTTTAAACAGATTTATATTTGTAAACAAAAATGTCTCCCGTGACTGGCAGCAGGCCACCTGGTGTATGTACGATGTTTAGGGAATGGGCACACGGGAGGGACTAAGGCTAAAGGTGTAGTGATGTCATATCTCTAGTGGCTAATGTCTTCTCTTGAGGCAACACGATTACCGTAACGAGACAATTTGATTTCAACGTGGTATAGTTAATATCATTTCAGATTGGTGTTTAGGAGGTCCTGGGTTTGAAACCAGCCGGGGACATTAACTTTTTGTCAACGATTTTTGCTTGGAATGCAAATACTTAAACACACTTTTAGTTTACATATACCTTAACTTATTTCAGAAATAAAATATTTGGGAATTGATAAGGAACATAATTCTTTTATCCGTCGAAAGTTATCTGGACTTTTCAGCGTACGTGGTATGGAAACAATTAGGGGAACTTTAAGCAATTTTCCACCACTTTTATTTTCTTATTTCTTAGTTTTATTATCCGTCGAAAGTTATCTAGTTATTTCAGAGTGAGCGGTATGTAAAGGATTAGGGGAACTTTAAACTATTTTCCACCACTTTTATTTTCTTATAACATATGTACACTTTAAGGCGACATGTACCTCAACTCATTTCAGCAATAAAAAGTTTTGGAATTGATAAGGAACATAATTTTATATTCCGTCTAAAGTTATCTGGTTTTTTCAGTGTACGCGGTATGGAAAATGATAGTTTTCTTATAACATATTTACAATTTAAGCTAACATATAGACCTACCTCAACTAATTTCAATAATATATAATAATATAGGGTATATTTAAACATTGAAATAAACATTTATTTATGCTGAGTTTTTATGGTTACTTTTATATTTTAAACAGTAGCTTTATATAGAAATGATTCTATACATTATTTAGGTAATATATATGTATAGTGTATTGCAATAAAAGTAAATAACTATACAGTTTTCCACTAAATGTATACTTTGTCTTTATATATATATTATTTAAGTATACTACATAACAAACAAGTATAGTGAATTATTTTTGATTTGGAAACCTGTAAATTATCCATAGTAGCTATGGTAGTAGGTAAATTTCATTTGCGAGGTCTTTTTTTTTTGCATCGACTGTACTACTCTAAGCTAGGCGGTATCTGATTGGTTGAGAAGGAGAAGAAGGGAAGTCGTTGTGGGAGGGGAAATAATGTAGGGTCGACAGCTGGCGATAGCTGTCTTCACGATTGTACCATTTTTGTCAATTTTGTTTTTTATAGTAGGCCAATATAGTAGGAGATTGGTTGGCAACACTATCAATCAATTATCAATTATATGGGGACGCCACTGTTAGAATGTTCTAAAGGTAAGTTTTTCAATGTCTTTGGCATGTTATTAATAGGCCTAACTTTATTTACGATTTCCTGAAAGTTCCAATTTTCCACATGTAGGCTATGTTTTCTTTTTTCAGGAAATACTTGAGCTATCTTACTGAGTACTGATTTTTACTCATATTTTGTGTACATATAACTTATACACAACCCCTAGTACTTTAACAACAGCTGTAAACTTTTAAAAACATATCCAAACCATAGACTAACCAACACAAGTTTTATCTATGTCCAAACTATACCATCCTAGATAGGCCTATGCTACAGGAGGTAAGTTATGCTTAAGCCTATCTCATGTATAAAATGTTGGTACAACTGGTTAGGTTAAACATGGGTAAACTTCCATATTTATTGTCAAAACAACCTACTGAAAATATCAATCTATTTTTATTCGATTGTTTCAACAAGGTACAGTTTCTTAACTAGGCTAGATGTTATATTAATCGAAACTAGGCAATTGATTTGATTAGTAAACCTTCATGTAATTTTTTTACCATTAGTAAGTTTGGTTGGTTAGGTTAGGTTATGATAGTTTAACCCTCCGAGTGTTAAGCGTCGCATAATCGACGCACAACAACCCACTGTGGTGTTATGCGTTGCTTTTGCGACACACAAACATAGTTTACGGTGAAGGCTCTGGGACTGGCGGAATCATATTGAACTGGATCGAGATTATCAATCTATTTTTATTCGATTGTTTTAACAAGGTACAGTAATCAAAACTAGGCAATTGATTTGATTAGTAAACCTTCATGTAATTTTTTTACCATTTGTAAGTTTGGTTGGTTAGGTTAGGTTATGATAGTTTAACCCTCCGAGTGTTAAGCGTCGCATAATCAACGCACAACAACCCACTGTGGTGTTATGCGTTGCTTTTGCGACACACAAACATAGTTTACGGTGAAGGCTCTGGGACTGGCGGAATCATATTGAACTGGATCGAGATTATCAATCTATTTTTATTCGATTGTTTTAACAAGGTACAGTAATCAAAACTAGGCAATTGATTTGATTAGTAAACCTTCATGTAATTTTTTTACCATTTGTAAGTTTGGTTGGTTAGGTTAGGTTATGATAGTTTAACCCTCCGAGTGTTAAGCGTCGCATAATCGACGCACAACAACCCACTGTGGTGTTATGCGTTGCTTTTGCGACACACAAACATAGTTTATGGTGAAGGCTCTGGGACTGGCGGAATCATATTGAACTGGATCGAGATTGGTATTATTGTTTTCGGCAGATTCTAAGCTTTCTCATGATGTCTTTTTCTAGACGCTTTTCATTTTAGTTCCGAAAATATTGTAACAGACAGCTGTCGTGTGTATTTGTAAACGCTTAGTTAACCTTACACCGATGACTGATGTGTTTTATTACATTTATCATTGTTTTAGTGTTAAAAATCAAAAATAGTGATATACGTGGTGCATTATAAAAAGATTTAAGTGATTTTGAAGGGATGGTTGATGATCCTGAAGAAGTAGGTAATGATATTGATGTAAATTATCAGCCAGATTCCTAGCTATGGTTAGGCTATATATTCTTAGCTAAACACTATGTACCGAAATCTGTTTTTTGCCCATAACTTATTTATTTACAAACCTACCTCCTTTATTATATTTTTGGAATCCTCATAAAATTCTGAACAAAGTGGCTATTTTAAAATATTTGTAGACCTATAAATTATAAATAGATATAGGCCTAGGCTATTTATAAATATCTATTATTAATCAATATTTTCGATTCAATAGTTTCAATCAATATTAGCATAGCCCAGTTAAAAAACTGTACCCCGATATATCATGTGGTTAACTAGGTTAACCTAACCTAACTAACCAAACAATATATTGATCAATATTTTCATTCAGTTGTTATTGACAACAGATACAGCAGTATACTGTTAAGTATATCTACCAAAATTGAATAGTTAGGTCAAGGTACAGTTGTCTATAGCCTATAAATATAATAAGTATGTACCGGTAATACATCTAGCCATTGATGATTGTTACTGAGTCAATTTTAAACATTCATTGCAACAGTAGAAGACTAATAATGAAGTTTACCCTTCCAATGTATTCTTGTTGGGTATCAAGTTAATGGAAATAGAAGTAGAAAGATAATATTTATTTATATTAGCCTGTTATATTTTAAGTAATATATATTTTTCTAGTTGTTTTAGGAGGTGGTCCCAGTAAGGAACCAAAAGAAGATCCAAATATTGACAGAGTAATTTCCCTCATTAAAACTAATGTAGAAGGTTTCAGCAAAATCTATGACTTAGACTCTCTATTCAAACTTTAGGTAGGTATTACTTTAAACCTAGATTTACAATACCACCATACCAAGTATAGCTGTATGTCATAACTTAACCTCACTTCACAGAGAAGTGTATTGTTAGAGCATATAGTAAAAATGTTGTCAGGGTTAATATTTTTTAAATGCACATCAGTTTTTTTTTTAATTTTATTACATAGGCCCTACTATAATTTATTTTGTCATTTAAGATTAAAACTTGAAAAAAAACATTTAAAACTTAAATAAATTAATATAGATAGTAATTTATTTACACATGAGTGAGACATTTTTTTCCTCCAGACAACGACTCAACTGCTGAAAATGGAAACTTTGAATGAGCTCGAGATATGTCAAGATGAGTATAACTATGCTTTGGAATCTGAGGTAAGTTTAAGTTAAAAATTTTAGTTGGATGATTTCTCTCTAAACATCTATCCTAGTTTAAATCTTAACATCAATTTTGTATTCTTTTATTTTCAAAAGTCAACATGTAGTTTTGTATGCCAAGAATATAAAAAGAGTAAGTTTTAAGTTGTTTGATTATTTGTTTGTTTAGGTTAAAGTTTTTCTGTTGTAGTTTTGGCCTTCAGCTACATGTTGTGCAGGCTTTGAATAGACTTTGGCTGACAAAAAAACAAGTATTAAGTACCTTCTGTGCATTGGTATTACTTTTTTTCACCAATTTTTTTCAAGGCACTAGACCCATTTCTGAGGCTGGATTTGTTTAGAGTTTAGTTGGATCTTTGGCAAAGCTTTTGTGTAGTCACACCACAAATTTTTCTGGTTAGGCCAGATATTACCCAAAAAACTGCCTTTTGAAACTCACTTTTGTGTGGGCTATGGTCCATTTGTTTTTGGTCCCTGTTAACTTATTATTAAGCCTAAGGCCTAGTTTTTGCTCATTTTTGTGTTGTTATTGAGGCCTACAACTTGTTTAATGTAAATTTTGTCCCTCTGACCTATTTAATAATTGTGTTTTTTATTACCTATTTATTGTTGTAGGCCATGTTACTCAGCCTAATTCTTTTATAGTTAAGTAATGGCACCTTCTGAGGGCCAAACTTGGTCATAATTATTTAGTATTAGTGTTTTTACATGTCCCCTGCCAGTTTCTCAAAATTTAGTTTATTATAGTTGAGTTATTTAAATGTTTTTAGTTATGTAGCGCATTTTTGAAAACTGAGTGATTTTAGGTAGTCAACTCCCTACTTGGATTCAGGTTTTTTTTTAGGCATGGTTTTGTCTTTTAAAAGATGTGGGCACTTATACCACAGCTTTTAAAAGCAATTTCAACAAATTTGGTTGCTAATAACCCGAGTTATTATTAATTTTACCTGATATTGTACCTCCAGCCAAAGAATTTTAGTAGTAATGAGTTTTTTGATTTTTGAAGAATTTATTGTAATATTTATGTATTTGTTTTATGTTTAATTAATGTATTTTATCCTTCTGGACCAGATAATTCATATATTTTTATGTCAACTTAAATTTTTCATGAAAATGTTTGCCAGAATGCGTTGTTAAAATTTGTAAGTTTCAAGAGTTTATTTATTGTTATGTCTTTAAAGCTTTATTCAACTGAATTAATTTATTTCAATCATTTTCTTATTATAACATTTAAAAACTGTTTAAAAAAATGGAAAACCTATTTAAAAGAAAAATAATTTTAATAAAATTGTTTTTCAATATTTTTGTTCATTGTATGAGTGGTGTGGAAATTTTTTTTTTAATTTATTGCTTGAAAAACTGGGTAGGCCTAATATTACATTCAAATGATGTCTAAGTTATAAATTATTGCTAGTTAGATCTGGAACTTGTTTAAAAGGTTCCAAATGTGAGGCTTTAACAACTACTATCCTCAGAGAGGATCACCCGAAGGGACACTCCATCTTCTGCCTCCTTGGGCTGCCAACGACCCAGCTTTTCCAGGGACCACTAAGCCACCATCGCCTACCACCAGGAAGGATAATGATTATGCCAACTTTATTACCGTAAGTTTTATTTTAGTCATTTTAAAAACATATTTTTAATTTACTTGGAAATATTCCTGAAATGAAAGAAGAGTTGATTAAATGAGCCAATGGTTTAGCTAAAACATCTTTAGTACTTTTTAAAACAGGCATAGGAATTTCATCAAAACCACAGGTAAACTTGTTTTCAAAAGAATAAAGAATCTTGTCTACTTCAGCTTCATCAACTGGCTTTAAATAAAATTTTACTGAATTTGCAGGATTTGAGATTGCACCAAGAGCTCCCGAAGACAAGTCCCCAATCCTATCCACCAAACTTACAAAATGATCATTAAATATTTCACATATATCATCGGGTTCAGTGTATTCAAAGTTGCCAATTTTTAATTGGATTTCATTTTCATGTACTCGGTTTCTGTTTAGTTCCCTATTAATAATCTTCCAAGTAGTTTTTGAGACATTACTGGTTTTTCTTATATTGCTTTCAATTGGGCTGCGTAGCTTTTTTTCAGGTCTTTTAGCTTTTTTATTAAAAACTTATCCTTATTTACCCTAATTTCTCAGCTTAATAGTATTATTTCATCTTTAGCTAACTTAAGTTCCGGAGTTATCCAATTTTTTGATTTTGAACAGGCACGAGACTTTAACTTAGGAAAGCAACTATCAAAATAAAACATAAGGATATTAAAAAATACATCATATTTTTCCTCTACAGTCGCTAAATATAAATCAGTCCATGTTTCCTGTGCAAGATAATTTTTGAATTTGTTTATATTTTCAGGAAGGAATTTTCTACTAGATTTAATAGTAGGTTTGTTAAACTTTTGTTTAGAAGAGATGTCCCGAATTTCCAAAAATTGAGTGTCATGATCAGAGAGCTCAGTGATCAGGCCTGATACTAAAAGATTGTTTTTAGGAATTGTAGTAAATATATTATCAATACCACTTTCACCCTCTAATGTTATTCTAGTAGGAAAGTCTATCAAATATCAAATAATGCATATTATATTCATTTAAAATATTATTGAATATCTGATAGTCCTTGGAAAACTTAAGAACGTTAATATTAATGTCTCCAGCCACAATTACTCTTTCATATTTATCAAAAATAAGGCCTAACAAACTATCTAATTTTTCAAGAAAAATATTTTCGTATACAGACCCTGGAGTTCTATACAAACCAACCAATAAAAATATGAAATCATTAACTCTCACCTCAATCATACAACATTCAAAATACTTATCCTTAACCAAATTTTCATTTAGAGGAATTTTTTCTTGAAAACGATACATTAATTTGATAATTTTTTATGTTAACCCTAGTGATTTCATCTGGTTTCAAATCATGCTCAGTTAGTATTATTACATCTGGATTTAATTCATCTATGGTTATTTCTAGTTACTCAATTCTTGATTCTAAATGTTGTATGTTTTGGTGGAAAATTTTGAATTTTGAATTTTTAATTAGTCCTATCTTTTTATTTGTGGTGTCTTGTCCAGTAAGTTTAAAGAAGAATCAAGTGGATTTATTACATAATTGTCCTTATCACTATTGCTACTTTCTATTACATTATTATTTAAACTTTCACTGCTCTGCTTTTTTAAAACACCTTCCGGTATCTTGATCACTTCACTAAATAAAAGATGACCTGGAACTGTTGGTGGGCTGCTGGTGCTGATGGTAGGGTTGTTGGGAGTTATCGGCTGGGGTTGAGGTCTGCTACATGTTGAGGACACGGCACTCACACTCATACTCTTGGTGGATGCGGTTGTTGGTTGAGGCTGAAACATCTCTTTTTGCGCTGTGTCTGTGATGGTCACACCATTGGACTGGTTCTCTCTATGCAGCTCTTGTAGTGTTGTGTCACTATTAAGCATCTCTACCAACAAACTTGCAGCTGGTGGAGTAGTGGTAGTGGTTAATGTAGTTGAGGATGACATGGGGGTTGAGGTGGCTGTGCTTAGCATGGCTTTGGCTGGTGGAGGTGAGGCTGAAGTATTTATATTTTGCATGCTTGATGAAGTTGTCAAAGTCATACTTGTTTGCTTTTCATATTCTTTAGCTATTGCAGCTCTCAAATCCTGTAGAAAACTACTGTAAGAAAGTCCATTAAAAAGAGTTCTTCGTGATTGTTGATAGTAGGCAACTATTGTGACAAAAGCTTTAGTTTTCTTCTGAAATTTAACTATATTTAAAGCAAAGAGATCTAGGGATATTTTGTCTCTCACACAGCCCATGGGGGAACATATCAGTCTTTTTAGTGATCTCTTGTTAAAATCCTCTGTAAGTTCTTCAAATGCAGCATTGTATTCTTCCTTTGTAGGTTTACAATTATAAAAAGGCTTAGTAACTAGACTGTACACCGAGGGTCCTTTGTTTGGCTTTTGAAATGTCAGACATTTACTACAATAGTCTTTGTAGGATGGCTTTCCAAATCTTTTCTTAAATTTCATTGCCACTCCTGCAGTCATGCTTCAGCTACAATCTAGATCTCCTGATATACAGTGGGAAAAACCTATTTCTTCACAGTGGCTAAAATCATCAAAAACTTGTTTCATATTTGCCTCAATAACCTTAATTTCTTTTGGGGACTGTTAAGCATGACTAGGATGGGTCTCCTGAATTTTTTTAATTGTTTTATAAATTTCTTCACAGAGAACTTGTTTGCCTTGTTTATTAAGGTGTTGACCGTGCTGGGTAAAGTGGAACCTTTTAAACCTTTTGCAGTTTACTAAGTTGACTTCTTTGGTATTCAGATTGAAATTTACTCTTCGAACTGACTTGTTTATTATATGTTGAGGCGGAAGGTCAAACCTGGGGAACAGAGGAACTATTGCAATGTTGGTGTGGTCATTTAAAGCCGTATATTCTTGAAAAACACTTGGCATCCTTTCAGCTGGGTCGACATTTTCATTAAGCATTTGTTCTACACTATTTGAGCCTGCGATAATGATAAGCACATCTTCATTCTTCAAATCTTTAACATACTTTTCAGTATTTTTTAACACATATCCAAGCGGTGCCCCTGGGGATGTGGTAACATGTACGTTGTTGTTTGATGGTAAACTATTTATAAGAATTTGATGTAGGTTCTTCCCATGACTGTCAGCATATATACAAACCCTTACTTCTTCGGCATTCTGAATATTCTGTACAACATGTTTTAATGAAGAATTCTTCTGTTGCTTAGTTTTACTTACTTTGGTGCTTTTGTCAGTTTTTTTGTCTTTTGCATCCTTAGCATGTCTCACACATGAAGATGGTGTAGAACTCATCTTATCCTCTCCTGTTTGTTTGGAAACCGGCATAGAACTACATTCTTCACTGCTTAGCAAATCAAACATATTTGATGTTGTAAAAGGTTTATCCTGCATGGCAGTAGTGTTGGTTTGTTTTGCATTTGTATTTACTTTGTTTTTCCTTGATACTTCCCTCCACTGATTGACATTTTTGGATGTACAAAAATTGCTATTTAATGTTCTATGTGCATCATTAGTACTCGTTGGTAAGTTATTCTCAGTAGAGTGTTGCTTTTGTTGCCTCAACAAAGCTTTTATAGTGTTGTAGTATGAATTAACGGAAAAATCTTCATTAAACATTCTGTGATTAAATTTAAACAACTTATTTTCAACCATATTGCACACAATCTCAGTGTTATGTATAACAAAAACACCACACTCGACACCTCCCTTCTGTTGTAGACACTTCGCTTCTATAACATGACAATTGTCGAGCAGTTTGAGGCCCTGGGAAAGCTTGGAGGCGAGTTGGATAGCATGATTATGGTTGACTCCAGTTACAGAATCATAGTGGTAAAAATTGGCTGTAGAACTGCAGTACACCAGAAGTGACCAGTGACTACCTCCACTGTGTTGTTTCCCATCATTGTTTACCACTGATATGATGTAGTCATAATTGTGTAAGTTAAGATTGCTGCAAACTTGGTGAATTGTAATTGAGTCATCTTCCACCTTCATAAGTTGACTAACGGACGGCGGTAGAAGAAAAACATTCCCTGGGTGAGGTTGACTGTCAAACCATGACTTCATCTCTTCATCTCCCAACATATACCACAAAGCTGTTATGTCGGTTCTGTCACCTGCATTTACTCTACTGTAAGTTCCGTTATAGTCTTCTATGGTCGATTCTAGATCATTTAGTTTTCTTTTAAGCATCTTGACATCATTCTCAAGAGCCAATTTGTCCTTAGTTAATAGGTCAATCTTAGACAATCCTTCCAATTTATCTTTTTCTAGTTGAAGTATTAGGTTGTCTTTAAAACTGTTGTCTTTCTGCGTCTTGCTTTCAATAGAGCTTATGAGCTTTGTCACTTCAATTTTCTTAATATTATTCTGTTCAGTTAAGCTCAAAATTTCTTGTTGTAGTTTATTTATCTTGTCTTCAAGCTCCCATTCACGCTGGCTTTTTGAATTCCTTAAGTCATGAATAGTTTGTTTTAGAATGTCATTTTCAGCTAACAATATATTCCCTGCTTCTGCTGCTAGACTTAGTGATGTCTCTATATCCTCTTCTTCTTTAAAGTTATTTAGTTTCTCCTTTAAATCACCAATTTGTTTGTTAGTACTTTTCTTGGCACAGAAAATTCGAAAATTCCTGAAAATTCGAATCAGGATGTAAAGAAAGCAAAAAGGTATAATAGATTAAAATGCATTAAATTAAAATAACATAAAACATGAAAAGGTCCTAATTAAGTATGCTAGCTAACTTTCGTAACAAAGTTATACAGTCGTGTCGATTATCATGCAAGCGTAGATGTAACGACGAAGTTATTTCGAAGACGGCATTTGAACGAATAATCCTGTCTTATTTTGAAGACGGCATATGAACGAATAATCCTGTCTTTTAGTAAAATCCTTCGTTCCTGCCTGCTCGAGGCTTACGCGCTCAAGCGGTGAACTTTAGTACTACTAGATAACAGCTGATTGAATTCACTTGTTAAGCTGGTCTAGTTTCGTCTGTCATCTGTCAACAAAACACCAGTTTGGGGGTTATGTCGTCGTCAGCGTTAAATACTCTTAAAGTCAGTCGGTTCAACTTCATTTGGTAAAGTGGAGTGCTAATATGGATAAATATGTATGGTGAACGTGTGTTTGTACTTCACTGTGATTAAAAATAGGCCTACATTCTTTGGCCCATAGCCCAAGCTATGGCCAACACATAGGCCTAGGAGTAGGCTATTGTGGATAAAAATTGGGTAAGTTCTGGTGTTCATTTATTCGCAGTACGTTTTTATCCCCCTTAAAATTTGGTACCTTACATGATAACAGATAGGCTTATCAATTCACTCGTGTATATTGCAGTAGGAAGTAAACTAAATCAGATAATAAAGGAAAGACATGGTCTCTGAATTGTCATCTGTGTTATCAAAAGTTGATATTGGACTAATTGTAGTGACAGAGGAGTGTATTGAAAATATAATGGGATTTATAATTAAGTTTTCCATTCAAAATTATTGACAATAATAACCAATTTATATGCTGGATATAAATGATGGTCTCAAAATGAAAGAAAATATATTAAATACTTTGAGGAGTTTAAAATATATAAATACACAAAATTAAGGACAGCACAAAATTTTTAAGTGAAACACTCAATTAATTATGAATCCCATTATATTTTCAACACTCTTCTCAGTCACTACAATAGTCCAATATCAGCTGTTAAAAACACAGACAACAATCCAGAGACCATGTCTTTCCTTTATTATCTGATTCAGTTTACTTCCAGTCCTATAATATACACATGTGAATTGATAGACTTATCTGTAATCATTACGTGTTTTTGTGTTAAATGTTTGTAACATATTCTGATGACACCTCCAGAAGTGGATCTTTTGTACTATAAATCCTAACAATGGTGGAGTTAAAGAACTGCCAAAACATATGTAGCAAGTAAAATTCAACACTGGTATATTAAGGATTGTCTGACAAGGTGCATTTTTACCATTCTTAGAAACAATCTTAATTACAAACCACATAATGTTGTTGGTGTTGATAGTGAGCTACTTAGAAACACTTGTTCAGGCTGCTTATAAAAAATTATACATTAATTATGACAGCTAGCAAAAATATATCCCCCCAAAAATCCCCTAAAAAAGTCCTCCACAAATATTATTGTGGTATCATATGAACATAAAAAATATAACTGTCCATAATAATGATAGTCAGGGATTACCCTAGTGTAAAAACATCATCCATTTAAATTCATACATATATGTCCATTAGCACAATAACTCAAACAAAAATTATCCAATTTTGATGAAATTTGGTGTAAACATACATTTATTTGAACAAGTCCATGAACCAGCATAATCTAACCATGGAAACAAGGATTTATTTATAAGGTAAAAATTGTTTTTCTTGTTTTTGACCCTCAAAACTTAAATTTTCTCAAATTTTCTCTAGACTATTTTAAAGAGCTAAAAAGAAAATAAATAATTTAGTATATTTTCTGTATGATTTTTAGTTATGGAAAAAATTGTAAATTAAAAATTATAATGTTATTCATATGAAGAATGAATAAACTGTTGTACTTTGTTTATTTATAGATATATATGGATTAAACTTGGTAAATTTATTTACTTTGTACTAAGCTATTAATGTTTTATTAAAACCACACTTTTTACCCTCCCTTTAGGTAGTAAACCTAGGTACTTGTTAAACCTAATGTTGTTTAAATAGATTGAATTAAAAATCAAATCAGGCAAATGGAAATTCGCTTAGTCTGTAGATTTGCTATAGCAGGGGTATATTATTATTGTAAATAATAATTTGATAAAGGTTTTTATGTTTATACATTTAACATTGTATAACTTAATTTAAATGTTGTTAAGAATTTAAACTTTCGAAATAATTGCTGGGTAACAGCTAGTTATAATTATTTGTAAACATTAGCCCACTTAAAAACTTTAAAGATAGAGCCCTTTTGACAGATTTGTACCAAGCTCACTAGCTCACACAAACTATCCTAATCCTATATTAAAATTAATAATATAAATTATTATAAAACGTACCTTCAATATTGATGTATGGCACAGACACTAGGGATAACTAGACACAACAATATGGCACAATAACAATAGGCACTCAATATGTAGAAACTCACTATATAACAACCACTAGTTAAATATTGCTATCCTCAAGACATAGGGGCTTTAAATAGTATTCTCCCACTCATTTAAAATTGAATTGCTTCCCCCTCTCTTAATAACAATGCATGCCTTACCAACCTCTGATGTATTCAATTATTCTGTTAAAAAGTTTTTATCTTATAATATCTCAATTAAAATTTATCAAATTTTGATGAAGTTTGTCATAAACATATTTACCTACATTTATCTAAACAAGTTATATTTTATATATTTATAAAAGAGGAAGTTTGTATATATATGTTTGAACGTTATGAACTCCAAAACCGCTTGACAGATTGTAATGAAACTTTCAGGCATTATTAAGCATTATTCAAGGATGGTTTGTGTGATGTTTGGTGCAGATCCATCAAAAGGGCTCCGCCTCAGTGGCTCTGGAGTTTCCCATGTTAACCTTATGAGCACTCATATTTAAATGGAATTAAAGAATCTTAACAGCTGTTTCAACTAAAAAATTTGATTCTGTGATGATCAATAACATTAAAAGGTTATAAAATGTACCAACAGGATGCAACACTATTGATTGTCTAAATTTTTAACATCATTAGCTATAATAAAATAGGAAGTTTGTTTGATAAATAATTTTTGATAGAGTGTGAATAAGGAGTTTTAATTTTTAAGTGCATATCTTATTGACTTTCTTTTTCTCAAATCTTTATAAAAATCAATTTTTGTTTGTATGGTTTATTTCCCAAAAAATAATGTCTGGGAAACGAAAGTTTACAGTTAATATTTGTAAGTTAATACTTTTAGTGATCAGAGGAGATGAAGTGTTTTTATTTACTTCACTCTCCCTTTTGAGGAACTGGGACTACTTCTTAATCTTATTCTATATGACAGTGACGGGAATAATTACCTCAATTCCAGGGAATACTTCTATTAAATGTCGAAGCCGTTTGCCTTTAATAGGTTGTAGCTTCACAACTATTCAAATTTGTTTTTGAGGTTTATTGGAATAGTGTAAATTATATGCCAAGTTTAGTGATGAACATGTTGATGAACATGAAAAGACTCAAATTGACACAATTCCTGTCTAGCAGGCACTTCAACATTTTAGAGCCACAAAAAAGCCTGTTTCTCCCAATCGTTAGTCGATTCCAGAATCTTAACAAAATACAATAAGGCGTAAACGACATAGCAAGTGCACAGACAAACAAAGGAAAAACCAGGTGAAGAACATAAACAAAAGGTATTATAAATTAACTCATCCTGAAATATATTTTCCAAAGATTCAATGGATGGTGAAACATCTATCAATAATGACATATAATCCGAAAATAGAATATGAAGGAAATAGCTTGGTGGTGATAGCTACCATGACGTTCAAATAATGTAGGCCTAAGTACTGCGAGGCCTTAAAATGGAAAGAAGAAACACAGGGCATGTGCAGCAATGGGGGTAAAGTTCAACTACTGTACTATCTTTGCAGCACCTACCTGAACCTTTATGCAGTTTGGTCATGGAAAACCACCCTGAGCATACACATTTTATGGACCGGGTGAGACATTATAATAGCTGCTTTAATATAGAGCAAAAAAGATTTATAATATCTACTTAACAATTTTTTGCTGATTTCAAGATGTTATATCATTCTTGTATCGCTTCTACAACAAACCTAAGATTAGTAAAACATGTTGTATCGCTTAATTAATGTTTATACTTGTTCTATAATATTATGGCTGTACTATAAACATTACATACTATGGCAGGTCAATACAGTGTGTAGTTAGCATAATTAAAAGTCTAACTGTAGACGTTATACTAGGTTTAAACTCTTTACATCAATTAGTCCCAAGTATATAAAACTTTTTTAGACTGTTAAAAGTCCAGAATACAACACAAAGCAACAAACTTAATAGTTTCAATTGAAGAACTTAAAAATGAACAAAACAAGAAATTAGAAAAAAATAGACTTTTTATCAAGGTTCCTGGTCAGACTACCGTTATCTCTTATGTCATTCAGCCTAAATTAGATATTGTGCAGGTTAAATAAATGTACTATTCTCCCCGTGATGACATAAATATTGCATGGTTAGATCAATAAGAGTACCTGGGGACTGAGCTTTACTCGGGAAAAATCATTAGTTTACTCTGAAAACAGTCTTTGTATTGCAGATACATGGATCTATTTCCTACACTCCACACTGCTAGCCTTTACTAATTCTTTCACAATTTCCTGTGTTGTGGACATGTTTCCATCCCTTCTCATAGAATTTCAGTATTGTAGATACTTATTCTAACTACTACAAACTGTTTCCAGTTCCCACACTCTGGACTGCTCACCTTTTCTACTTCCTTCACCCCTTCCTAAGTCACAGACCTGTTTCCCTCCCATTCTATAGCATTTTAGGATTACAGATACATTAATCCATTCCCACACTCAATACTGTTCACCTTTACTACTTCCTTCACCACCCCCTACGTCTTGGACCTGTTTCCCTCTAGTTCTCTCTGTTTCCCATAGCATTTTAGGATTGCAGATACATTAATATAATTGCCAAAGACAATTCCCACACTCTGCACTGCTAGCCTTACTACTTGCTTTGTCATTTCCTTTGTCATAGACCTGTTTTACTCCCTTCCCATAACATTTTTAGATTATAGATACCTTAATCTAATCCTCATAAATAGTTCTCACACTATGGACTGCTCGCCTTTACTATTTCCTTCATCACTTCCTACGTCACAGACCTGTTTCCTTCCCTTCCTATAGCATTTAAGGATTGCAGATACCATAATCTAATCATCATAAACAGATCCCACACTCTACACTGCTACCCTTAACTACACTGTATAGAGTAATCTTCAGTATAATCTTTACTCAATAGTAACAACTGATGTTTTTCCTTTTGTACTGTATTTTTAATTTGCTAGTTACTGTGAATAGACAACTTACAAGTTTTTTGTTTACTATTGCCTTGTTATTTATTCAGCCAAGATGGTAGCTTAGCAACTCATAAGACTAATATTAACAAATATGACTTTCAGTTTCATTTTTTTACATAATTAGATTTTTGTTGGCAGTTTTTAACTATAGTAAACTTGTTTTTAGGCCAGGAATAAACTATATTCAACATTTAAAGAAAATCATTGGAGTCATTTTCAAGATCTTGGTACAAGCAAGTAAGTAAGCAAGTATACATACATATAAGTAAACATTGCTTGTATTAAAGTATAGGATAATCAAAAACTATCTGTAAGTTCATAGAGTACTCTCTTATTACTTAAGAAACCTTCAGGTAAATATCATATCATTTAGGACCTTAGAATTGTAAATAAATATATAATTTCTGACACTTATCTAATTCTCTACATACACTGAATAATTAAAAAAAATAATTTATTGAAGTCTTGCTAGTTCAATTAAAAAAAGCTATATTACATGATAATCATTTCATGGAAATAGATTGAACTTTATATGAAGATGAATTTAGTGAGACAGTTCTTGAGTTCTATTATTTTAACCTTGAAAACAGTTAACTGTAATTGGTCAGACTGGGTCTCTGTCCTTAAACAGAACAGTTGACCTAACTAACATATGACTCAAGTTAGTTGAAGCCTAACGTCATCAATTGTCTACAATTGAAGCATCATGTGGTCAATTGAAGCATCACTTAGAGATGGGAATTATCGTTCACTTGGTGGAGTCGTTCACTCCGGAGTTATTGAGCTATCGGAACTAGTTCCGCGGAGTAGTTCCAACTCCGTTTAGAAGAACACTGAACACTGGACTTTCGGAGTGAGGAGCGCTTCCACTCACTCACCATCCATTTTGGTTCAGAACTAGATAGTTCCAGTCCATCGTTCCTCTTCGCATCACCTCTGGATGATAGTTCCTGGTTCCATTCCAGTAATCATTATTAAACAAGGAATAAATAAATAATGATTAAGCTAGGCTAGGATGATAGGACCATAGTTAGTGGAGTGAGGAATGACGAAACAGTAGGGCAGTGAGTGAGTCGTTCCAGTCGTATTCTTGTGATGCTTGGTGTTCTGCTGCTCCCCTCTCACCTCTCATTAGTCGATTACTGTATATTTTAGCCTACATTCATTTTAAACAGATTTTTTTTTTAATTTCAAATATTTATTTACTACAACAATCTCTAATTTATTACATAATGTATCTTAACCAATGACGGTCTCTTGACTATCTTTAGTTCCTAGAGGAACTAACTCCGATGCAAGAGCTGGAGTTGGACTTGTCGTTCCAGAGTCAGAGTAGTTCTTTCGGAGTAGTTCGTTCCGGAGTTACTCACCTCTGATCACATCATCAGTCCACTAGAAAACTCCAAACCAGATGGTAAGTTTTAGACCTAGATATTTTATAATGTATAGTTTATATTTTTTAAATAAACCTAAAAATTTTTATACATATAAATCTTTAATTAAAGCCAGACTCCTTTGATAAGTTAAACTGCTAATCTTTTTTTAAGTTCAACTTCTTTTAATTGTACAGAATTATAGATAACTAGTGTACATGTTGCTCGAATTCGAGCAATTGCAAAGTATTACAGGAGTTATTTCAAAACGAATAACAGTCATATTTACAATGAGTTTAAAAGAGTCAACTCAAAGATTACCGGCATGTAACTCAGAACACGATTATCTTCGTTATTGATAAACCTAAAGAATTCCGGCTGGATTTCTTCTTCTCAAAATGCCTTGATGTACAGGCAACACAGGTCATTGATAGATGCCCAATTGAAAACGAAAAGTCGTTTTGGATTAGTGTTAGGGTTCATTTGTAACCTAATAGTTGAGATTTGTAGTCAGGTGCTGACTGTGATGAGTTAAGCCTATTACGCGCCACTGTTCTGTAGCTGCAGTCGTTATCACGATTATGCCTCCTGTCTACGTTTCGTTGTTGTCGCGTCAGAGGCATTTAAAAGAAAAAAAAAACAACAAATAAACAAATTATAGCTACACAAAATAATGATAAATTCAGAAATTTAAGTTACAATCGTGCTAACATGACCCGTCGTAGCGGCACAAAACGACAATAAATATACAAATTTAAGATACAACCATACTAACACGATCCGTCTTGGGGGTTATGTTTATACAAACTCAAATAATAAATATTGAATTGAAAAATAAATGAACAACAATTAAATTATACAGCTGATCAAAATGTAAACAATTATGTTCTTTATAAAGATAACATGGGAACTTTCAAAGCCACTTGGGCAGAGTCCAAGGGACTTTTTCAAAAATGTAAGTCCAGTTTGCAAATCTACGCAACATGCTCTTTCCAATGAGACGTCAACAGATAAAATCGGTTAAGTAATGGCGGAGGAGTTTAACCGACAAAATTTCATGTAGCGTATTAATTATATAGATTCTAACACTATAAATAATTCTTAGTCTTTCTTAGATGACTATAGTTTCAGGAAATATCTTCTGTCTTATAATATTACATTTGGATTACTCATTTGCCAGTAAATTCTGCAATGTAATTGGATTTTAAAAATAAATTGAAGTTTTAGCTTTTAATTATTGTTTAAATAATATGGGATTACTGTAGTAAGTTTTAAATGCAACAATTTCAATGTCAATGACTACATTCTTTATATAGGAGTTCATTAAGTTGTATACAATTAAGCCTTAAATAACAATGACTTATCTTTGTTTATTTTATCTTGACTTATCTTTACCTTGTATGTTTGTAGATCTGGGTGTAATTTCTATACACTTTTTCATCGAGTATGAGGAACACTTCAATTCTTACCTAGGCAGCATAGAGAAGATACAGCTCGTACAGGTTACCTGAGGTTTTGATGGTGTACAGAGTCTATGACAGACCTCAACATCCTGTCGACTAACCAGATTCATCCGTAAGTAATTTCTATTTAAATTTGGTAATAGTAATTGATTAATATAACATGATATCTTCTACATACAACATCAGAATACAGATATTCAATACATTAAAATACATTTGATACAAATATCAATACAAGGACCGCAAAATATCATTATTTTGTATCAATATGTGGGACATGTATTTTCAACTATGTTTTGCAAATAACCTCAAAACTAGGACCACCATTAATGGAAGTGGGGACCCTCATTATCCATATTATACTATTTAATGTGTAAGTAGCATACCCACCCAGGGACATATTTCCGAATAGGCGGACTAAGCGCCTGCCTAGGGCAGCAAATTTTAGGGACGGCAAAACTTTGAGGGTAAAAAAATAAAAAAACAAAGTTTTAATCTTAAAAAAAATTTAGCAAATAATCTTGGGAACAGCAAAATAGCCATTTCAAATATTTATTTAGTTTATCACACAGCTGTGTAGAGTTGTCCGTGCTGCCCTATTGGTCTGGTGGACATGCTTGCCGTGGGAGCAGGTTGCCATGCCGGCCGCTATGTAGTGATAAACGTAGAAAACACTCCCTTCTGTTTACTTCATACACCACTATGCAGCGGCAGCACTATAGCTGAAAGATTCTTTTGCTAGGTTAAAATCAAGAAGGAAAGTGTGAACTAAATACTTACCACTGTACCAAACTTAACTAACTTAAAATTATTTAATATTCTTTTAGTAAAAGTACGTAATTTTTCTTTGCGATTCATGTGTTTTTTGTAAGAAAAAAATAGTTTAAGAATACATATTTCTTTCATTTCAAATCAAAGCCAATAGCATGTCTCTCAAGTGGATCTGACTAATAGTGTTCAATGAAAAGCGTAATAAGAACCATTGTATACAGATGATTTTGTGTGCCGTTTAAAGCTGTAAAATGGGATTGTAAAAATACTGATTAGATAAAAAAAAATGGTGCCTTCTATGTAGGCCTATCCAAGTCAGAATGTTTTGCAAAAAATCGGCACAAAAAACGTCCGTTAAAAGGGGTTGAAATAGTATATTTCATACCTAGGGCTGAAAATGAGGTTTCGCTGGCTTGAGATAGTTTTTAGGTTTGAGACGAAGTCAACCTAAAACGATCAAGAGCTGCAAAACCATTTCGGTCCATGGTATGAACACCATTTTCCACACTATACCTTAATAGCACGAGCTTAATTCACCACAATAATGATGCACACTGATAGTCAACACAACTAGAACTTTAAAGGTTATGTGAAGAAATAATTTGAGGAATCAACAAAAATTAAAATAAATAGTTGCTAGGCAGCGGTGACAATAAAACAATTCTATTGCAATGCTATGGATACTGATTGTGTATTTAATATGCATTCATGTTTAAAAAAGTAAGTGATCAGCTGATTTTGTGGCCCTAGGGATGTAAGAACCGGCTCGGTCCCCAAATGACGATGACAGCTGGCATGGCCAGCAAAATATAACTTTCAGCCACCAATTAACACATATAAAACAGCTAAAAACATCATAGTGTGGTGAAAAGTCATTAAATTTGTTGATGCCGCATGCATTATTACCGATTATTTTACCACAAAACCAGCTGACAGGGCATGTATTGGCCATTGGGGTGATATTAGTGAGGTCGGGGAGTGCGTTTAAAAGTGGGAGCGGGAGGGGTGGCGGCAAACTTTGTTGCCTAGAGGCAGCAGATATTTAAATACATCCCTGTACCCACCATCATTATTAGTACTTTTTTGTTCAATTAATTATCCCTGCATAAAAACTAGGAAAACAATAACAAAATGATTTCTAATTTTAAGGGTTTACTAGAATTTGAAGGTTATATATGTATGTTTGATATAAATAAAAAGACACAGGAAGGAAATGGCTTTTCTAAGGTAAGATTACAAACACTAACCCTTTTTACAAGCTTGTAAGTAACATAATATTTGTCTATGCAGCTTGTATATTTGAGATATATAAATAAAAAAAAAATAAAAATAAACAATATGATATTTTGTTTGATACAGATAAAAATCAATACATGAGGATATTATATGATACACATATCAATACACCACATTCTGATATGTATCAATACTGCATATTGATACATTGACCTGTATCACACATCACTACTGCATACAGTAAACACAGAGGATATGTGTCTACTCTAGTAACCAGATGTGGATTAGGTGTCCAGTATTGATATCACCGGGTTGTGGGGTCCCAAAATGCCATTACCACAATGATATGATGATTGGCCAGCTTTGTTTGTGGTGTAGTGGATAGAGTGATTGGCTGATATCCAAGAGGTCCCTGGTTCGAAACACATTGGTTACTTTAACTTTTTGTCACAGATTTTATTTCAAATGTAATTTCTTCTGAACTGTACATCTTTTGTTAGAATTTTTGGCATTTATAATTTTATGTTATGAAGAGAATTGAACCTTCATTTGATTTTTTTCATTATCAGCAAGTTTGGTTGGTTAGGTTAGGTTATGACAGTAACTGCTGGACACCTAATCCACGTCCTGTTACCGGATGTGTATCCTCTGTATACAGTAAAACTGCAGCATTAATCATTTATAGTACTTGATTAGGGATAATGTTAGACTTTTTAGTTATGTTAAAGTTGAAATATATTATTTTCAAGATTAAAGAAATGATTCAAAATTAAATAAAAATCTTCTTTGTTTTGATTTTATACTTTTTTGTAAATTTACTTATTTTATTAAAAAAAATTACAATAAACTGGGTAGGGGGGATTTAAAAGTTTTAATCAAGAACTAAGTTTATCTCAACATACCATTTTTGTCTTTTCTTATTTGATGATAGACAATTTCCACTACTACTGTATTTCACTCACTCTTTTTTATTATCCCACCTAATCATTTACTTGTGATGTTATTACAGGAAACTTTCGAGTCAGTGAGTTACTATGGCTGAACGTTGGCTGAACATCGTAGTTCTACTGATAGAGATTACTAAATAGATAAGTATTACAATCATGTGATGAAAATTTTTATATTGAGTAGATATTATTAGAAATTTATTGTTTTAATCACGGAATATATATAGCCTACTGTCTGATATAGATTAATCCTTGAACTAAAATATAAAATTATAGTTGAGATTGTTCAGGGTCAGGTGTTAACTACAGTAAACTTATTTCATGCCACTGTCATTATCACGATTACATGTCTTCTCTATATTTTGTTATCATCGGAGACATTTAAAAGAAAAAATAAACAATAAATAAACAAATCATAGCTACACAAAACAACAACAAATGCACAAATTTAAGTTACAATCATTGAAAATAACAGTAATTAAACACTTGAGATCCAGTGCTTGGTCTATCATATCAATGCCGTTTGTCATTTACAGTGATTCTCAGACAGATGCCTAGTGTCATGTACAACTTAAACTTATAGTGAAGTACCAATTATTGGGAAACTATATTTTGAGTTAGTACATGCCTAGAAGACCAGGGTCCCAGTGGAAAATACACAAAAAAAAAGTCAGTACCTTGATGTTGGACCGCCTAAATGGCCAGTACATGCAGTGGGAAGACTTTAAAGTGTGTTAGTACACGCCTGTGTCTTTTGCTATACTCTGTGAATCACTGTTAATGACAAACTGAATTGATTACATAGACCCAGCAAAATTACAAAGCCAAATGTTACCAAAATACAGTAAAACTGCAACATTAATCATTTATAGTACTTGATTAGGGATAATGTTAGACTTTTTAGTTATGTTAAAGTTGAAATATATTATTTTCAAGATTAAAGAAATGATTCAAAATTAAATAAAAATCTTCTTTGTTTTGATTTTATACTTTTTTGTAAATTTACTTATTTTATTAAAAAAAATTACAATAAACTAGGTAGGGGGGATTTAAAAGTTTTAATCAAGAACTAAGTTTATCTCAACATACCATTTTTGTCTTTTCTTATTTGATGATAGACAATTTCCACTACTACTGTATTTCACTCACTCTTTTTTATTATCCCACCTAATCATTTACTTGTGATGTTATTACAGGAAACTTTCGAGTCAGTGAGTTACTATGGCTGAACGTTGGCTGAACATCGTAGTTCTACTGATAGAGATTACTAAATAGATAAGTATTACAATCATGTGATGAAAATTTTTATATTGAGTAGATATTATTAGAAATTTATTGTTTTAATCACGGAATATATATAGCCTACTGTCTGATATAGATTAATCCTTGAACTAAAATATAAAATTATAGTTGAGATTGTTCAGGGTCAGGTGTTAACTACAGTAAACTTATTTCATGCCACTGTCATTATCACGATTACATGTCTTCTCTATATTTTGTTATCATCGGAGACATTTAAAAGAAAAAATAAACAATAAATAAACAAATCATAGCTACACAAAACAACAACAAATGCACAAATTTAAGTTACAATCATTGAAAATAACAGTAATTAAACACTTGAGATCCAGTGCTTGGTCTATCATATCAATGCCGTTTGTCATTTACAGTGATTCTCAGACAGATGCCTAGTGTCATGTACAACTTAAACTTATAGTGAAGTACCAATTATTGGGAAACTATATTTTGAGTTAGTACATGCCTAGAAGACCAGGGTCCCAGTGGAAAATACACAAAAAAAAAGTCAGTACCTTGATGTTGGACCGCCTAAATGGCCAGTACATGCAGTGGGAAGACTTTAAAGTGTGTTAGTACACGCCTGTGTCTTTTGCTATACTCTGTGAATCACTGTTAATGACAAACTGAATTGATTACATAGACCCAGCAAAATTACAAAGCCAAATGTTACCAAAATACAGTAAAACTGCAACATTAATCATTTATAGTACTTGATTAGGGATAATGTTAGACTTTTTAGTTATGTTAAAGTTGAAATATATTATTTTCAAGATTAAAGAAATGATTCAAAATTAAATAAAAATCTTCTTTGTTTTGATTTTATACTTTTTTGTAAATTTACTTATTTTATTAAAAAAAATTACAATAAACTAGGTAGGGGGGATTTAAAAGTTTTAATCAAGAACTAAGTTTATCTCAACATACCATTTTTGTCTTTTCTTATTTGATGATAGACAATTTCCACTACTACTGTATTTCACTCACTCTTTTTTATTATCCCACCTAATCATTTACTTGTGATGTTATTACAGGAAACTTTCGAGTCAGTGAGTTACTATGGCTGAACGTTGGCTGAACATCGTAGTTCTACTGATAGAGATTACTAAATAGATAAGTATTACAATCATGTGATGAAAATTTTTATATTGAGTAGATATTATTAGAAATTTATTGTTTTAATCACGGAATATATATAGCCTACTGTCTGATATAGATTAATCCTTGAACTAAAATATAAAATTATAGTTGAGATTGTTCAGGGTCAGGTGTTAACTACAGTAAACTTATTTCATGCCACTGTCATTATCACGATTACATGTCTTCTCTATATTTTGTTATCATCGGAGACATTTAAAAGAAAAAATAAACAATAAATAAACAAATCATAGCTACACAAAACAACAACAAATGCACAAATTTAAGTTACAATCATTGAAAATAACAGTAATTAAACACTTGAGATCCAGTGCTTGGTCTATCATATCAATGCCGTTTGTCATTTACAGTGATTCTCAGACAGATGCCTAGTGTCATGTACAACTTAAACTTATAGTGAAGTACCAATTATTGGGAAACTATATTTTGAGTTAGTACATGCCTAGAAGACCAGGGTCCCAGTGGAAAATACACAAAAAAAAAGTCAGTACCTTGATGTTGGACCGCCTAAATGGCCAGTACATGCAGTGGGAAGACTTTAAAGTGTGTTAGTACACGCCTGTGTCTTTTGCTATACTCTGTGAATCACTGTTAATGACAAACTGAATTGATTACATAGACCCAGCAAAATTACATATTTATTTTCTGTATTAGGCCTACTTAAAGATATTACTATTATGTTTTCATTGTCCATTACACTGCAAACTGAGTTTTTAACTCATCAACCAAATAATATTAAATGTTAAATGCAATAATTTTAATGTCAATGACTACATTCTTTATATAGGAGTTCATTAAGTTGTATACAATTAAACCTTGAAAATAATGATTTATCTTTACCTTGTGTGTTTATAGATCTGGGTGCAATTTCTATACATTTCTTCATTGAATATGGAGAACACTTCAATTCTTACCTAGGCAGCATGATGTACAGAGTCTGTGATAGACATCTACAACCTGTCAACTCACCAGATTCATCTGTAAGTAATTTTTATTCAAATTTAAAAATAGTAATTGATTAATATAACATGACATCTTCAACATACAGTAAAACTGCAGCATTAATCAATTATAGTACTTGATTAGGGATAATGTTAGACTTTTTAGTTATGTTAGGGGCAGTTTGGGAGCTCAAGCCTAGCTAATATGTGCCTAGTGTTAAACATACCTAACTTTAGTCCCCGGACAAGAAACCAGGCTTGGGAGCTCATGTCTAAGTTGAAATGGTCATAGATCATAGTCATGACTAAGTTACAGCGCAGCTAGATGGACAGGGAATCGTGGGGAATTTAGGTTTTGATGTTGGTAATGGCCACTGCAGAGCATATTACTGTTGACAACAACAAATGATGAACAATTGAAGATGGATACAATTTTATCTTGGTATATCAACGGTGGCTAATTAGTAGACTATGGTTTAAGTTTCTGCATTATACCATTGCAAAAATTTAGTTTTGTAAGATCATTGATTTACATCTCAATGATGGCTATGTTTTATCTCTGGTACTACACCTTATAAATATGTACAGAGTAGCATAGGCTTCTGAAAATCAATATGATTTCTTTCAGAGATCAAAAACATTAGGTAGCCTAATCATTTAACAAAGATTACTCAGTGTGTGGAACAGTAACATCTGAAACTCGGTTTCATGCAATAAAAAGTTTTAAAATTAAACAGCAATTTCCCTGTATAATATATAGGTATTGACAGAAATAAAATAAAAAATATTTTGTAATTGCGGAGGTTATGATAATATGAAGCAAATGTATATCTGTTAATACTTACAAAAGAATTGTTGTAAATTAAAAAAAAATTTAACATGACACTCTTTTATTTAACTTCCCTATAGTGAAGTAGCTATTACCATAGGCAGCACTTAGTTCCGGGACCAATATACTTTTCCATTTTGATGTCCCTAGAGGCCAAAAACATTTCCTATTCATTCATCCCTATTTGTTCAAGTGTTTATATATGTATAGCCTATATATTATATACACGTCCATAAATGTGACAAATTGAGTAATTTTTGTCTGATTTTGATAAAATTTGGCATGAAAGTGTTAGGCATGATAAACCCTAATAATTTCACAAACCAGCATGATCAGATCATGGAAACCCGAGGTTTTATGGGATGAAAATAGTTTTTTTCTCAATTTTAACCCCTAAAACATAAATCTTTATCTTTAAAATATTTTAAAGAGTATAAAAAACAAATATTGAATAGTTTGGATTACAGAACATATTGTTGTTTACATAGCAAAGCTAGGGAAAAGTGAAAATTGTTTTATAAAGTAAAATACAGTGGTTATTTAATACAGTATTAAACATAAGGAATAAACAGTAGGCCTACTATAAATTACAATTTAAATAACTACAGTGCATATATCAATAAATACAGTATACATACAATAAAAAACTACTGTACTGTGTATAGAGTACAGCAATGAAGCATTCAGATTAGTGGATGTTCAGATTACAGGGGTTTGGATTAAAGAGGTTCTACTGTATCTTAAAATGTTTTGTATGGTTATTGGCTACAAAGACTATTCAAAAAATTTTTAATATAAAATTCCCATGTGATTCTCATGGAGAATAAGTTAACTGTTGTAGTTTTGTAGTTTATGGATATATTTTGATGAATCTTGGCAAATTTATTTATTTTATATAAAACTGTTAATATTTTGGTAAAAAACACTTTATTGCCCTCCCTGTAGTAGTATACCTACACATAGGTAGTTTTAGTTACTTGTTAAACCTAAAGCTATTTAAATAAATTTAATTGAAAGTCTTATTAGGTTATTGGATATTCACTTAATCTTTAGGTTTTCTGTGGTGGGAATATTGATTTACTGTACCAGTATATATTTTTTTATACTTCAAATAATCTAGGTACTACATTTTGATGTAACTAGTACTTGTCAATGACACTGAACTGAGCTCAATCACAACACAATTAAAAGTTAATTATTATGACTGTAAGCTATTTGCAGTTTTTTATATTTTGTTTATTATCTCTTCAATCTTTTGTAAGGGATGAGTGGGGGGGGGTATGTGTGGTTGCTAATTTTTTCCTAGCTAATAAAATATTTATAATTAAGGTATGGATGCTTATAACCAAATCTCATTTGAAATAAATTCTATTCAGGCTCTATATTTTTATTGAAGTTAACAGTAAAAACAAAAACAAAATAATATTTCATTAAATTACTTCATGCAAGATTTTCTTTTATTTTGAACAAGAGAAACCTAAAAAAAAACTTTTATCAAATATACTTTAAGGGTAATGAAATTATTCAGAATTTAATAACAAATTCCAATATAACATTCTTTTACTTAATATGTAAACAACTAACTTGTTAATGAGGTAATACCAGCATGATATTAACTTAAACCTACCCCCTGGTAGGACTAAAGTTGGGGACTAATCTCACTGATTTTTATAACGAAAACATATCTCTTAGTTCTGAAATTGGTCTCCCAAACCCACCGAGACTATCTCTTAGACTAGCGCCTAAGTCTACTTGACTCCCAAATCAACAATATTTAGGCACATGATTATCCTTGTACAAGTTAGGTGCATGTCTAACTGAAATTGAGCTTACAAACCTGTTTTCAAGGCAGCAGCCTAAAATGCCAGAAATATCTGGATTTAGTCACAGACTAGCACTAATACCAAGCTCTTAAACCACCCCTTAAAGTTGAAATAAATTATTTTCAAGATTAAAGAAACTATTCAAAATTAGACAACAGGTTTGCTGAGATTATTAAGCTTTTAATCATTAATTTATCTTGAGAAAGTTTCCAGATGAGGTTCATTAAGTCCAAAAGTAAAATATTAAATAAGCATAGTAATCTTATCTGAAAAAATTATCAACAAAAACCACATATTAGTTATATATATGGTGTACAGTTTACCTTACATCTAATTATACTATAATTTTTTTTAAGATTTTACTATTTGTCTAGTCATCATAGGATAGAAACCCTTAACTTAAACACTTACCTATTATTCTATAATTGCCACAATTTTAATGTAAAGAATTGCCTTACATATGCATATGGATGTTTAAACACTGATATATTGAAACATAGAAATTAGCTAACTCAGGAACTTTCTAACTCTGGAACTGGCTAACCATCTCAGTCAAGAATTGGCTAAATCCAGAACCTGCTAACTCAATTTTGTCTTGTAATGGAATTCACTAACTCTGGAAGCTGCTAACCTGGCCATGCCCACTGCATGGAGCATTGCCAACCTTGTATGATGAAATAATGAAATGTATTTTTTATTTAACTGTACAACGGCCAATTAAATATTTATGATTTTGATTTTTAGTATAAATTCCATCAGTATTATAGGAAAATAATAGAATATGAAAAATATTGAACATTGAGCTTAATTAGTACCAAATAATTAAACTTCTATGAAATTAAGCTAAAATACACACAAGTTCTCAAACATGGAAAACAAATGTAATCATAATGTTGTAATAAACCAAAACTATTAATTAATACAGTCATCAACTATCTTAACTTTCATAACTAATTCATAGATTTAAAATTAAAAGTTTAACGTTGAATCATCCAACTTACATGTAAAAATATAACATAGACTACGTTTCACTGTCTATGTTATGTATAGTCCCGGGTCCAAGCCATCCAACCTTGTTAAACAAAAGCAGCCAGTTATGAGTCTAGTGTTTGACGGAGAACATTATTACTTGCTGAGCATGGTCTGTAAATACAATAGAAATCTGTTTTTGCAACCGCTCTTTAGTTTGGGTGCACTCAGATTTTTTGCAGATTTTTAAGTTCACACTTGCCTTTATATTAGGTTTGCACTTGTATTTAGTCATGTTTAGACTTTTTATGTATTTAAATGTTTGTTTTTTAGATTAAATTTTGTAAATGTGTAAATTGTTTTTTAGGTTGGTTATAAATTTCCTCGTAAAATCCCCATCTGGCAATCTCAAAAATCTACTTTTTGTCCCATCTTTTTCCCTCCATTTGACAATACAATTCCAATGGGACTAACTATGTTCCAAGCAGTGCTGCTATCTGTGGGTATTTAGCAAACTATGTCAACTCTCATTGTAAAGCAGGACATCACCACATGTTATTTGCAATTCATCAGACCAAAATTAAAAAGCCAATTCTATGCGGCAATCGGGCTTGTTCTACACTGAGGGCAGCGCTGCACTGGGGATATACCCGCCATTTGACGTGCCATAGCAAATGTGTTAAAACACCATTTAACTAAATAAAACATTCTAATTATAACTAATAACACATCCCCTAGTTATATAATCAAAAAATAAAGAACAAATCATGAAGTTAACTATAAAATAATAGAAACATAATTTCATCAGCACTAGTAATCAGTGTCACTAGACATAACCTAGACAAGAAAAACAAGCTTCAAATTTTACAATGGGATGTAAAGTTTACTTGTGTTGGTTAGTCTATGGTAAAACTGTAATACATTTTCCATCCTAATTATAAAAATAATATTAAATATACTTCTAAATATATTTATTTTATTGACTATGTTACTCTTACTCCTAATTATTTATAGGATACAGCATTATGATACTGATACAATCATAGGTACTACACTTTTGACAACACTGGCCAAAAATTTTCATGCTTAGCTCCTATTGGATGGTGCATGAGGCTTCTAATTAGGAGTTAGTGAGTTTCACTGAGATACTGAGTTAGCAGTTTCTATTGAGGATAGAATTCACTAACCTAGCTCTAGAGTGGGTTAGTGGGTTCTGGAGTTAGCTAATTCCAAAACTGAACAAGTTCTCATCAACCAAATTTAAAGATAGAGCATTTAATATGGGGTTAGTGAGTTCTAGAGTTAACTATTTGAATCAAAGAAAGTAGAAATACTAAGACACTTTCTAGCAACTAAAAATTATAAATTAATATGTGATTTAAAATTAACTAAATTGTCAAATTCTTAAACACACAATGAACTAGTAGACCTAGATGATAGTATTATATCACACAAAATTAGTCTAGCCTACAATGAGATAATCCAGGATTCTAACGTGTTCATAAATTATTAATCATTTAGAATTTTATTGGCTCAGATTATATATACAACAATACTGACAATGTTTAATATACGGTTTTCTAGTTATTATTATAGCCACTTGAAAAGTATACAAAAGTTTTGTTCTTGTACTTGTTTAACACCAAAGTAACATTTAGAATTTTATTGGCTCAGATTATATATACAACAATACTGACAATGTTTAACATATGGTTTTCTAGTTATTATTATAGCCACTTAGAAAGTATACAAAAGTATACAAAAGTTTTGTTCTTGTACTTGTTTAACACCAAAGTAAAACATACCCTAATAATTAATAATAATTAAATAATTAAACCCTAATACAGTAGACCCCCTCTTAACCGACCCTAATGGGACCGGACCTAGGTCGGATAACTCAAAAGGTCGGTTAAAACGGGCAATCCCTAAAATCATAATATAATGAAGTGCTATTCATTTGGAATTATATAATCATTATTTTGAAGTCATACTTGCATCATTTATAAAATAAACTACTCTTATCTCCTTTTTCGTATTGACAGAAAAGTCACAAATAAACACAAAACACGGTTAAGTCAAATAGGCCTACTTTCAGTGGAATATATTATAATACTAGGCAAGAGTCAATAAAAATGTATCAATAAAAATATTTCAATAATTTTAGTACTGTAATGTATCAATTGATACAGTACAGAACCTTTTGTCGAAATTAAAGATGCAAGCAACCATATTGTTACAAGACAGGATGTTTATAACCTCTCAATGGAGGCTCCAGGCACAAAAACTATTTTGACCTTAGAGTTTTAAACCCCCTTTCCCTGCCCTCCCTACAAGTTGTGTTGTTTCTGTTTGTTTACTCCAGTGATAAGATAATCAGGTAATGCACTTTATGATGTTATAAATTGTCCATAAAGATAACAAATCAGATCAGATGTGCTCACGCTAAGAACGATGATGACAAACTGACAATAGGCTATGCTATAATTTTTGTGATCAATACAAAATAATTTATTCTTAGTCATATCCTGTGGAGATAAGCGTATGGTTCAGTTCTCATCGCCCAGCGTGGGAGCGGAAATGCCGAGATTCCTAGAAAGCGGCGGTTAAACCGAGCTGCTCTCAAAGCAAGGTCGGTTAAAACAAACTGTATTATTTTACGATCGAAGGCGGATAATCCGATTATCGGTTAATACGAGGTCGGTTAAGAGGGGGTCTACTGTAAATAGCTTAGTTAATCACCAAACGTCCATAAGTAATTTCTATTTAAATTTGAAAATAATAATTGATTAATGTAACATGACGTCTTCAACATACAGTAAAACTAAACAATAAACATTTACAGTGCTTGATTACCCCAAAGCTTTGTTTTAGATTAAATCTACACTTACTTGTGTACACAGAATCCTACCTTGATTTAAAAACTCAAATTTATATGAATTTTGTCAAGTTTTCTCCCAATGTTTATCATAAAATTACCTACAAAAATATTAAATAACAAACAGCTGTTAAATTAAGATTATTTATTCTAGTTGTCACTGATATATTTACAAATGCCACAACTATTTCTAATCAGCAGAGGCTATTCATATGTCAGACATACACCACTACTGCACACATCTGTTCTAAATAGTGCCATATTACATTCCTAATCCAGTTACTTTTATAACTCTGATTCACTATATTTTCCCCAGTTATCAAAACTCAAGAACAATAGTTTCACTTGCGATTAATTAAACCGGTTAAGTAAGGCACACAATTTTTATCTCACTTGGCTTGGATGTATTAATAAAAATATTGGCAAAAAATTTTATAAAAATTAAACAAAATTGGGTTTTTAATAGTTTGTTATTTTATTTTCAATTTCAAAGAAGGGAGGCCAAGTTTTTATAGCCAAAAACACTCTCACTAATCCAGTAAATATAGAAAAATGATTTGAACCTTGATTAGTACTCTAGTTTTCTAGGAATAGGCTGCAGAAAATTATATTTTGGTGTCACAGACAGAATGGACAGACAAACAAACAAACAGACAGACAAAAATTGAGATAAACTTGTTTTGGCTTTTTAGGGTATAAAATGTAAAAATAACCAAAAACTACATCATTGCTTAGGTGTACAATCTAAAAATGGTTTTAAAACATGTAACATTATTGCTAAAAAATTTAACACATTTTAGAATTAGGCAACTATTTACTAGTAGGCCTACAATGTTTTGGTTCAAACTATTAGGCCTAGATAACAACTTAGTCTATGTTATCATATTTGTACACGTAAGTTGGACGGTTCAATGACAAACATTTCATTTTAAATATATAAATTAGTTATGAAAGTTACGATGGTTGATGACTGTATTAATTAATGATTTTGGTTTATTACAACATTACGATTAAATCTGTTTTCTGTATTTGAGAACTTGCATGTATTTTAGCTTAATTTCATAGAGGTTTAATTATTTAGTACCAATTAAACTGAATTTTCAATATTTTTTTCATATTCTATTATTTTCTTTTATACTGATAGCATTTATATTTAAGATTAAAATCATAAACATTGATGGCTGTTGTACAGTTAAACAAAAAAAACACTTTTTCAAGATTTTTTTATTGTCTTTGAATTACTTTGGACTAGTTATCTGTTAAAAGTGGAATTGATAACAAAAAACAATAACCTTTACTGTATCTTCATTGTTACCGACATTTTGAAATACAGCAGTGTATGATTATTTTGTCGTACAAGGTTAACAATACTCTGTGCAGTGGGTGCAGCCGGGTAAGTAACTTCCAGAGTTAGCAAATTCCGCCAAGACAAAATCCAGTTAGCGGGTTCTGGAGTTAGCCAATTCCTGACTGAGACGGTTAGCCAGTTCCAGAGTTAGCCAATTCCTACATCTCTGGTTTTGATTTTATTTGGTAATTACAATAGACAAGCTCCTGAGTCAAATGAGGGGGTATTATTCTAGGTGGATACAATTTCAGTCCATATAGATTTTAATCAAACATGGCAAATCTACTTCCTTTCAATTAAGCTATTAATATTTATTAAAAAATATAATTTATTACCTTATCTATAACAACAAACCTAGGTATATGGTCCTTGGTTCTTGTAAACTACATCTCTTTAAATATAACTGTTTTGAACAAAAATAATTCCTTGTATTTTTACCGAGAAATTATAAACTGAATATATTACAAAAGTAAACAAACATTATAAAAACAATATACCATCATCATTTACATCAAAACTTTTTATTGGTTTACAGACTTCAATATTACCTCTTTTTTCAATCTTATAACACAGGATTTTAAAACAAATGAAATAGTAAATTATATATTTGATCTATTTCCACAACATAAACATATTAATGCTCCAAAAACTTGTCTATAAGGAACCTTTTTTGTCTCTGTCTTTGTTTTAACTTCCTTTTCTATCTATAAGTTTTCTAAACCAATTGAAGTTCTTCCACAGTTATAATCATTCATGTTGAATTTCTTTGTTTCTTTATGTAGCATGCTTGACTAAGTAATTGACTAAACTTGTTCCTTCAAAATTTCAAGTCCCAAGTAGTGTGAAACATTCATAGTTTTGATCTTGAATTCCTTATCTATAATTTGATAACATATAAAATAACTATAACTTTTCTTAACTCCTATTGAAAAGGGTATTAAAACCACTTTCTTTTAGACAGTTGCTAAATTTGTCATTCCATTTAACATGACACTTGTATTTCAAGTCATATAAACTTTCCTTCAACTTATAGTATTAACTAGGCTCATCCTCAAAACCCTCTGCTTGTATGTAAATTTCTTCTTCTAAATCATCATAAAGAAATACAGTTAGGACATAGAATTGTTTTAAAACATGTTTTTGTTTGCTACAATGTTTAACATTTATCTCACTGTCCCCATTTTAGCTATTGGACTAAATATTTTATTAAAATCTAGTGTCTTCATTATCATTTCTTTGTACTTACATTTAATCTTGTAAAGACTTATTTTCTGGAAGATATATATCAGGAATAATGTATTCATCTTTATCATCAAATCTTTCAATTATACATATATGTTTTTTTTGAAGAGTTGATTCATTATTTTTAGTTATACTAACTTTGTTTTTCCTAATATATTTTCTCTTTTTTGAAACTCTTTTCCAAACTAAATCTATTTCTTGTTGTAGAAAATTATTAATTAAAAATGAAATAAAGTTTTCAATTTGTAATACATAAATTGGATTTAAGTTTGAAAACTTTGACCTTACAATAAAAAATTTTAAAATATTTTCAATAATTTTCTTTTCCTCTTTAGATTTTAATGTTGACTCCATGTTTATATTAGAGCTCTAAAAAAGCTCTATTTTAATTACCTCTATTGCAACTAAAGTGATCTAAAATGCGTAGTAACTCTTATATCTGGATTTAATTTGTAAAATAAAACAATCAATGTACCATTGATATATCAAATTGATTAATATTTAAATTGTTATAACTTATGTTGTTAGTATTAAATATTGAATCATATTTCAACTAAATATGAAAATATAAATGCACTAAAATAATTGATTGCATAAACAAAATATATTTTTTCTGAATCAAATAAAATTGTAAGTCAAAAATTAAATATTATTAAACTAGGAATATACTTATTGTGCACATAGTTAAATAAATAAACTAAAAATAATAATTTCAATGTGCATAATTATAAATAAATAATTGAAAATTTAATTTAAACCTACATATAGGACAAGTATTATGGCTTTCCAGCCATTCAGCTATACATGTTTTACAAAATGTATGTTTACATTCTAAAATAATATTTTCTTCTGTTACTACCAAACATATTGGGCAGTCAATTCTGGTAAATAAACTAATATAAGTTAGGCAGATTTTATTTTGAACATTTTTACTTATTGAAATCCCCCTTGAAATATATATTTTAAAATCAATTAATCTATAAAATTTAATCAAATCACTTTCAGTTAGGATTTGACATTTTGAAATTGTAGGCCAATGTAATATATTTTTAAATATTTCTAAAAGAAAAGAGTCAAGTTTCTGGTAACCACTTATAAAAAAACCAAAATTCTTTCTATAACATTCTGGACCAGATTCCAATCTTGAATATATTAACATCATTTGGCCACGTGTTAAATTTTGATATTCCAATAGATTTTGCCAGATAAAATTTGTTTTATCATTCATCAATATCCATGTATTAAACTCAGTTGATAACTTTTTATTTTTCAATAATATATTTACATTAAGTTTATTATAATTTTTTAAAAGGTAGGGTTCAGGCACCTCTTGATAACAAATTAAAACATTCCAATCAATTTCATCTTGAAGCTGGTTAAGAACCATAGGAGTTAGGTTTTGGTTTTTAACCAAAAGAATAAAATCAAACTTGTTAAAAAATTTTATAATAATTGTTGTAGGAACATTTTGAAATTTGATTAATTCATTAAAGTCTATCTTGTTTTCAAATGTTGTTATAAACCTTTCAGAAAAACATTCATTTTTATATAATTTTTTCCAATCTTGTTGAGACATTTGTAAAAGTCTCTGTTTAACAATGTTAAACTTTTCTTGTACTATGATTTGGAAACTTCCATCAGAAACCTCATTTTTCAAGGTATTATATAAATGATATATATCTGTTGGGTCATTCAAACTACTAACAAAATCAATAACACCTTTCTCTGTTTTTATTTCATTAACCATTTTCCAAATAATTTTTTTTCTATTAATAAGTGAATTAAATTCTACTCTTAAATTCCTTGCAAAATCTTTTAAATTATTTAATGTTAACCTTTCCATATCTAAATATAAGATGAACAAATAATATAAATACTTACTAGATTGTTTTAAATACTAAACAATAATAACCAACCAATGTTGATTACAAACTAATGCATTAACAAAAATATTAATCCTTTATATAGAGTGAGAAAAATAAAGAAACCTTTACTTTGGGCAAAGTATTATAAAAATACCACTTCTCTAAACCAATTATAATTATATTCATCAATACATCAATATATAAATTCTTAATAATTTGTCACTTTCAACCTATCCCTAATATGTAAACTTGACATAATATAATAGTGGCAGTTAATTTATTTAATTTAAATTTATTTATGTAGTATAAAGCCAAAGTATGTATACAATAGAAACAAGTATTATTCTGTTTTATTTTATCTTATATTATTTTAACAGGTTCAGTACCAGCCTGCTGTTATATCTGGGTTTAGAGTCTCCAGACACATGGGAGTAAATGTGAAGATTAATGTATTTACAAAAATTAGTATAATCTAGTAATTGTATAACTTTACCCTAGTGTTTATACTTATTTGAAATAAATTTTATATTTTTTGTGTTTTTTTCCCCCAATTTTAAATCCATCCAGCAGTTTATGTGTGATTGAACTTTAAACAAACACACATAAAGATGAGTCTGGTGTAGAGTATTCCATTTTATTTAAAAGATTATAAGTTATTTGAGTATTACCTGTTAATGTTTATTTATTTTCTGTTCTTTCATAATGCAATGGACCAATTTAAAATATTTTCCATTTATGATATCATGTATTTCCTGTTCAATCAATGGTATTTTCTTCTTAAATTTTTGCATTATTAGTTTTATCTATTCTTTACTACATTATAAAACTTGCTGTTCCAAATGGTAGGGAAGTGTAAATTCAGTAAAATATAGGGTAACTATTTACCATTAGTGTGACAAATAGACTCTATATGTTTTGTTCTAATTTTAAGTTATAGGAGATCTTCCCATCTAGCAGGCCTAAGCAGCAGTCTCCCTAGTGAACAGTGTTGTGAATTAAAATTTAAAATTAAGCTTAACAAGAAGCATTAATTAACTGGTCTAAAATATTTAGTGGGTGTAAGGTCTCAGGTATGGTATTAAAAACCTACAACCCAAT
Source organism: Macrosteles quadrilineatus (assembly GCF_028750875.1). NCBI lineage: Eukaryota > Metazoa > Arthropoda > Insecta > Hemiptera > Cicadellidae > Macrosteles > Macrosteles quadrilineatus. Next base: position 6,865,373 of record NW_026542594.1, read on the forward strand.
CTTTGTTAAATTAAAAGGCACTTAGCCAAACACAAGGTGTTTTTTGTTTGTTTAATGGCCAGATTACTTTTTAATTAAAATCAACACCTTGTAACCAGTGTAGAGTCAGTGTTATATGTTCTATGTCCTGTTAAATAAATTATTTTCCTAATAGTATATTTATTAACCATTCATTTGTATCTGATTTATTCTTGTCTAATTTTTCTGTCTTTTGTCACACTATTGGTCATCCCTAAGAACTTTTTTAGTCATTTGCTAATCTCTGTGATGCAGTTTACTAAAATATAATTTCAATGAACAACTTAAAATAGGTTTAAAACAAAACAGTATAACACATATTAGTTACTTTCTTGTTAAAAGGAACATTCATTGTTATCAATTTTTTTTTCAATATATTTGTTTGCTACACAATCCATATCTTTCTGTTTTAAAATCTCCAAACACATTTAAATTACAAATTAAGGACTTAGATAACCTTGTTTTTGAAAAAATAAAAACTTATACTGAATTAGAAAATGAAACTAGTCTATTCTAAACTAACTTAACATAAAACAACTAAACTGGCTCTAGAAGCTATGTTAGTGTTTCAAAATTCTGTTTGATAACAGAAAAGATAAATCGGAAAAATGGCTATCAACTGGAATTTTGAAATGTTATAGTAAGTTTGGTTGGTAAAGTTAACTTGTAGTTTTGGAATTTTGAAATGTTATAGCAAGTTTGATTGGTAAAGTTAACTTGTAGTTTATACAGTTTATAACTGACTGATAAAAATACAGCCAGAATAGTATATTTTGCCCTATTCGACAGTCACTTGAGGAAAAAGTTGTGATTTTCTGGTCTCAACAACTATGGAGAAGATGACCTAGGTAAAAGGTATAGCCTACTTAATAGTTTCATTTAAATAGGCCTTTATATTTTTTTAATTGTTTGATACTGAACAATAATTATTTTTTATCCTTATTGTAGTTGCCAGCTGATAGGCTATGTTTCAATTTGTTATTATCAATTTATTGGATAGAAAAATAAAATATTAATATTCAAAAAGAAATCATCAATAATAATGAATGTTCTTTTTAACAAGAAAGTGCCCAATCTAGTTTTAAATCAAAAGTTACCTCATAAAAGCAGTCTTAATTAAATGAATGAATGAGATTTTCATGTTATATGGGTGTATATTAATAGACATCTGAAAGATATTCTTAATCAATATTTAATTAGATATCCATAGGACATAAATACACCTCTAAAATGATCTTTAGACAAATGTATACCTTTTTAGATGTTGATCAGACATATAATTTCAAATATTTTATAAATGTTTAGATTAATGTCTTATAAATATTTAAAGAACTCTACAGATATCTTTGGATATAAATAAACATAAATATTAAAATAAATAAAATAATAACATAAATAAAATAGATCCATCAGACATTCTGTGCTATCTGGGTTAGGAAGGCTTGTGCCATTTTATGTAAATTTGTATTTCCTGTTTATTCCCTCCTGAATTCCCACCAATATCCCACTATTACCCCATTGCATCTCATAACCATCATATTAACCACCCTGAGTTCTCCATCACTATTTCTCTCCAGCTACACAATTATATAGTAAAGAGAATTCAAACAGTTTATAAACAAAAATGTTGGTCCCCAATGTCATACATGACTAGATATCAACATAATTATCAAAGTTAATGTTAACTAAAACTTTTAATTTCTTCTTCTCAAATTTTTTTGCCATATTCAATATAAAATATTGGTAAATATTAATTTAATTCATATGAAATAAGTTGGAGGAATAAATCTTATATTGGTTTTTTTAACTATTCAGAAAACATGAACATTTACTTTATAGTCTCACAATGTATTGTAAAATTTACTGTCTTCCTCTGTTGAACTGATCTTTAACAACAAAGGGATATATTCTGTGCTAATTAAAATGTTTTCACACCTTTCAATTGAAAAATAGTTAGGACCTATAAAATCTAATACATGAAAGTCATTAACTAAATTTAGACACTCTAGTGAGGTTAATGCTAAATCTATTACCAATAAACCATTTTATTTTATAAATGTTAATTTACCACTAATATCAGAGGGTGTGTAGCCATTTAAAACTGTTAAGTTATAATTATCACAAAACTTTAGCACTTTCTTGCACCCCTGATGAGTTGCACCTTGGTTTTCAACGTCCTGTAGCTGTGGTGTTGTCACTGGACCCATACCAAGAAGGTGATATGTCTGACTATAATTATTTTACTCTCTTCACACCTTTAGTCATGGTGCATCAAAGTGTAAGTTTAGAATATAATCTTTCTAAAGGTATACAGATTATTTTATAACCAAAACCTTACAAAATGTGACTATTATAGTTGCACTACAAGTTGGAGGGTTAAGCTTTAATTTTCAAAAAGTCTAGCAGCTTATGTTAGAATTCTAAACTAGCTTTTGATTAAATCCATTTGCTTAAAATAACAAATGTAAACATTTATAACACAAGACCCAAATTTAACATGCATAGATACATTCAAAAATACCCATGAACTTTTAAAAAATTAATGTACAGTTGAATTTTTTTAGCTATAAGCAGTTGAGGTGAACCTATTTGGCTGTAGTGGATCATGTGTTTATTTACATCCGTTTCAATTGCGGATTACTCCTTTCCAATGCGCATGTGCAAACAAACTGTTCCATGGGAGCTGTGACAAGCGTTAGATGGATAGAACAGAACCGGTTTCGGTTAACCTCTCTTTGTTCTCCAAAGTCAACTCACTCACTAACTCTTTGTCTGATTCTACTTTACCACCACCACTACCCTCCTAGGCTTGGCTTCCTCCTCCTTGTTCTTAGCAGAGCCTTAGTTGGCAAGTCAAAACGGAGTAAACATAGGTAACTAATATTCTGAAATTAACAGCTAGACTGAAACCACCTATTAGGTCAGGCCAACTTCATCTCTGTGTTACAAGGAACCTAATTTCTCACATTCCTTTTTATTATTCAAAAAGCTTCATACAGTACTGGCCCTAATCACTACTTTATAAACAAGAGTGTTATTTACTTTATTCAGGCCTAAAGACCCAAACAATGTGAAGCAAAGGGCTTAGTTTCAGCACAAACTAAAAAATAAGTATCAATTGATTTGTAAATAATACTTAACTGGCATGGTATAACTTATATAATATTCGTTTCCATATTTTGAGATAAGCCTAGACTAGATTAGTTTACACCAATTAATCCATTAAAGTTCCAAGTTTAATTTGTAATCTATGTCTAGCTTTCAAATACATTACTGTAAAGTTTTTATTGAGACCTCACTAGATCCATAATTTTGAATTGTAATATAGCTGACTCAGAACATGGCGAGTTCAAAGTACAGTAGATTCTTTCAAACCAAGGCAGCAACTAAGGATAGTAAGTCAATATTAAAATTATTGAGATTTTAGAGGAGGGTTAAAATTATTGAGATTTTAGAGGAGGGAAGTTAGAAGGGTGCATAGATAGATATAGGTTAAAATAAGCAAAACAAGTAATAATGCTTTGGGCAACTCACCTACTTGTTCTGCCTAAGTACAATAACAATATATCATTGTATTATGCATAAAAAAGACTTTGTTATGTGTATCGGCATATTAACAAAAACACCATCTGTGATGTGGGGGGAGGACTTGCACATTAGATATTGAGAGATATCCACAACAAATAAAACCAAACCAACAGATGAGCAAGAACCAGGAAGTAGACTAAATAAAAACAAAGCACATACTAATTGGTAAAAGTAACAACCTGTCCTGTGTGCTATATCACGCTATATTCAATTCATTGTAAACGTTGTAACAGATAAATCTCAAATCTGATATCACAGAACTACAGAATAGTTTACTTGCACATGTGCATTATGAGAAGAGTAATCTGCGATTGAAACGGATGTGTTTATTTGTGTCAAATTTTGAGGTTAAAAAATCAAAATAAACAAACTGGCATATATTCTTGGAATTGACAAGTTAAATATACTTTAAACTTACTCCAGCCTAATATGTTTTTATAAAAATACCTAGCAATTTAGATATAATTTACTGTTATAGACATGATTTCTAATTCCAAATCAACTAATGAATAAGTTGTTACCATACTTAATTATTGTTTCAAATTATAGGTGATAATTACTTTGAAAACAGTTAATTATATAGTAAATTATATGAGTAGGCCCTAAATATTAAAATATTGAATCTTGTTGCATAAGTTAACTTGCATAAAATAACTGTTGAGATATACAGTAATGATGATTTATGTTTAGTTTTGAGATCTCTTATCATCTCATCTCAATAGACCTACATTTTGGGATCCAAGTTAGGGACCAGACTTAAATAATCTTAAGATGACGAGATAAATCTTTATAGACTAAGTTTTTGACCCATTTATACAGGGTGACACAAAGGAACCGGACGTTTTTAAAATAAGTAGTACACAGTAGTTAAAAGGAATAAACTGGTTTTAATACTGTACATAGTGAGGTAAACATTTGCCATTTGTTACAAAACCGTCATTTTTTGAAAATGACGTCATGCATACGGCGGCCAGGTACTTATCTACAAATGTTCATTCTGTTCTGAAAATCCGCTGAAACTCGGGTCAGGAAGTTCAATGCCATTGATATCTTCTGTGATTGCAAACTTCAAATCCTCTAGAGTGCATGGTTTATGAGCATGAACACGCTCCTTAAGAAACCCCCTAAGGATACAATCACATATAATCACTAGTGGACAAGCCAGATAATTTTGGCGGCCATGGCATGTCACCAAAGCGAGAAATCACCTTGTTAGGAAACATTTATTCAATACTACTCTCCCTCTGGCGATGTTTTTGGGTGTTCTCGTAGTTCTAACAAGGCCTGGTGGTTTCTTTCTTGTTATATTCCCAGTAGTTCGAAACCCTGAAACCCATCCTAATAGCAAATTTCGGCTTGGAACCGTTTTATGGCGTTCAATATTAAAATGCCGACTGAATTCCCGCTGGATTTGACAACGGATTCGCCATTTCGGATCAAAGTATCGTATGCAAAAACGCGATGGTCTAGGGTCCACTGAGCCATTTCAACAAAAATGCCAAGCCTCCCTGAAGGTAATGACATAACTTCAATCTTCCTACCACATGCAACAACAATGGAACAGCTGTTTAAAAAACGTCCGGTTCCTTTGTGTCACCCTGTATTATAATTAACATCTAATTGTATTGCTGATAATTCATTAATGCAATTACTAATGAGATAAGTTGCCCTCATACAGTTGTACAAACAGGATAATATAACATTATATAATAGGCCAAGGAAACAAGATTCAAGTTTGGTTTAAAAATTTAGTAGTTTAAATACGGATTTTTCTAACTAAATAATTTCATTTTATTTTAAATGGGCATTCTTTTATAAGTAATACAACACGGCCCCTAAATGCTTAATTATTGATTGCCAACATGCCAGTTTGTTTGTTTTGATTTTTTAACCTCAAAATTTGACACAAATAAACACATGATCCACTAAATAGGTTCACCTCAACTGCTTATAGTTAAAAAAAATCTGACTGTACATTCCCCATATACTTAAAATATTTGTCATGATAAGACAATTTGCACAAAATCATCCAGTTTAAAATATCTTAGGTGTATTTGTTTGTTATTCTTTCAATCTATTACCTTATTAAAATCAGATGTAATAATTAATTGCTATATAGTATTCTGTTATACCTATTTCAGCTTAACTTGAACAATCAATATTTTTATCCTATTTCAGCTTAACTTGACCAATCAATATTTTTATTAATATTTATGAAGTCAAACAGGATAAAGGGTTTAGTTTGTAATTCCATAGACAAACTTAATATAAGATTGTTTACCTACTATTTCAGTGGTTATTTATATAACATCAGTGCCCAAATAATGTAGGCCTACGCCTATCTCTATAATAGTAAAAAATAGTTTACAACCATCTCAATTTTATTTTATAACATTGATAAGAGTTAAACTTACTCAGATACCTAGATCTGTCACACATCTATCAAAATCAAACTATGGAGTCATGGTCAAGTCAATTAAGACAGTTGTTCTGGAATTGGCTGAATGACGTCAACATTCCTATTCTCAATTGTCACAATGAGAATAGGAATGTTGACATGGGTGAGTGTGGGGGTAGTTGGTTCCTCAGTCTTTAATCAGTAGCAGAAGCGTTTGGTTGTCTCCTAGGTAAACCTCAACACACACATAGGCTAGAGACTTAGTCAAAGTATAGTTAGCTAGCTTCACTTGTTAAAAATTATTACAAGTCCTTTTAAAAGACTTAGACAAATTTTCAGTCTCTATGTCAGCAAAACTTAGCCAAAAGTGACTATAGCTAGGTTCAAACTTAGAAAATTTTCAGTCTTCAATACATTCACATATGTTAGAAACTTAGTCATATTCAAGTGACTATAGCTAGGTTCAAACTTAGAAAATTTTCAGTCTTCAACACACTCACATATGTTAGAAACTTAGTCATATTTAAATGACTATAGTTAGGTTCAAACTTAGAATATATTCCAATAGTCATCTTTGTTACAATTAGAAATGTTCTAAGTTTTTAAAGGACTTATAATAATTTTGAATGAGGAAATTCACCTATGTTTAAAGAAGGAACTTGTGAAATTTGTTCATATTATCAGTTGCGTGTATTTGGCTAAGTTTTGCTGACATAGACTGAAAATGTTGTAAGTTTTTAAAAGGACTTGTAATAATTTTAAATAAAGGAAACTAACAATATTCCTAAGTTGATTGTAAAAACATGTTAAAATCTATGCTGTATATCCTACTAATCTGGTACATATATCCAATTGTTGCTGCTATGGTAACTATTAAAAAATATTCTAAGTCTAGAAAAGGACTTGTTACAATTTAATAGAATGATCCTAAAATCATTTCAAAGTTTAAAGTAAGAATTTGTTTAGATCTATAAGAGGATCAATTACTTGAATAAGACTAACAGCATACATTTTAAGAATAAGACTAACAGCATACATTTTAACAAGTTTTACAATCCTCTTAGGAATATTGCTAGTTTCCTTTATTTAAAATTATTACACATCCTTTTAAAAACTTAGAATATAGCCAAACAGTCTCTATGTCAGTAATACTTAGCCATATTCAAGCAACTAATAATCCAAACAAATTTTATAAGTATTATTTTGTTTTTTCCTAAAGAAATTCATCACAGATATTCAACACTGGTCTTGAAACTGTACATATATACTCTTGACGAAATAAACCCCTATAAAAACAACTTGGAACCTTCTACCCCTACTCCACCCAGGACTTGTACTGGACCAAGTGATGAGGTAATTTCCAGAGCTTTGTTATTATAAATACATCTTGTTACTGCAGGTTACTTTTAACAATTATAAATGTAAAACTAATTTTTACTTTCCAAAATTTCCATCTAAAATCAAACCATGTTACATAATATTAATCCCTTGAAATGGAAATAATTATCTAGGGGTATTTGTACAACATTATGCAACCACAAATTAACATTTATTTGAACAAGGTTACAAACTAGCATAATTGGACTAAGAGAAAGAGTTTTTAGGGGAATTTTGGCATTTCTCTACAGATGATTTTGGAGAGTTTTAAAAATAAATAATTTAGTATATCAAAGTGTTTTTGTATTGTTATTAGTTATAAATAAAATGCACATAAATGGAAGTTTAAAACTCCCTATGTTATTTTAATTAAAAATAAGTCAAACTGAAATTAATGTAGTCTATAGTTCTTGTATTAGAATAATATAAAATAAATATTTTTTCATATATGATTGTTTTATTGAAAATATCCTTAAACTTGATAATGGTAACTACTCAATGATTTATAATAATTGACAAGAAGAAGAATAATTTTGTAAGGAGATTAAACCCTTAAACTTGTCATTTACTAGTAAAAATAGGATAGATTGACAAGAGATTAGTAATCTTATTTATATTAGTTCATTTCAATAGATTCCCATAGATTAACACTGAAGCTAAAATAATTTGGCACCACCTCTATTTTATTTGATTGACATTAGCTATATGGGCTATTAATTAATAGCTATGTCTAAGAAATGTGTCAGTCTTAATATAGCTCCACTAGAAAAACATGCCATGCTGTAAGATTCATGACATCATAATAGTGGATAGATTAATTAATAAGTTTGTTGCCCTATCCCATATTTTTTAAGTAAATAAGTTGGTTGTTTGTCAGATTTTAATCTTAAGAGTTAGGTACAACTATCCACCACTGTAATGTAGTGTTTTGTTGCCTACACTGCAGTGTGATTTGTTTTTTATTTGAGCCTTAGCCTTAATCACCATCAATAATAAAAGATCATGCCACTCAACTTTTACTCATATTTATATTAAAATCTATACAAAGTACCATCTTTATTTTTATTGATATACTACAGTAGGACTAATTTTGGGACAGTTTCTCTCATTGATGTATTTAATAGAATAATCTTATTATGATTCTAAGTAGTATAACAAGTATCTATCAGATCCACCAAGACTTGCTCAGACACCCAGATGTGGTGCCAAACTATTGGATGAATTAATTATAGAAATGGTCCTAAAGAGTTGGTGTCAAATAAGGCATTGTGCCAAATATTCTAGGTAGGAGGAGGGGAAGGAGGGGGAGAAAAGGAGAAGTAGGAGAAGAAATATGACAAGGGGGAGAAGGGAGAAGAGGGGATAAGAGGGGGGGAGTCTCATTGGTCATGTATTTCTAAAATGTTAACCCTGTGTGTGTGGGTATGTCTGAATTGGCAAAATAGGAGGAGCTGTTCCTTCAGTCTCTCATCGGCAGCACAAGTGTTTAGTCATCTCCTGGGTAAGTTCTCAACACACACATAGGCTAGAGACTTAGTCAAAGTATAGCTAGTTAAGTTTCCTCGTTCAAAATTATAACAAGTCTTTTAATAAACTTAGAAAATTTTCATTCTAAATGTCAGTGAAAATAAACTTAGAACATTTTAAGTCTAAATATCAGTGAAACTTAGCCAAATACAAGCAACTGATAATCTGAACAAATTTCATAAGTTTTTTTCTTTAGACTTAGGGGAGTTCCCTTGTTTAAAATTATAACAAGTCCTTTAATAAACTTAGAAAATTTTCATTCTAAATGTCAGTGAAACTTAGCCAAATACAAGCAACTGATAATCTGAACAAATTTTATAAGTTTTTTTCTTTAGACTTAGTACAAGCAACTGATAATCTGAACAAATTTCACAAGTTTTTTTCTTTAGTCTTTGGTGAGTTTACTCATTCAAAATTATAACAAGTCCTTTAATAAACTTAGAAATGTTTCAGTTTAAATGTCAGTGAAACTTAGTCAAATACAAACAACTGATAATCTGAACAAATTTCACAAGTTTTTTTCTTTAGACTTAGGTGAGTTTACTCGTTCAAAATTATAACAAATCCTTTAATAAACTTAGAAAATTTTCAGTTTAAATGTCAGTGAAACTTAGCCAAATACAAGTAACTGATAATCTGAACAAATTTCACAAGTTTTTTTTTAGACTTAGGTGAGTTCCCTTGTTTAAAATTATAACAAGTCCTTTAATAAACTTAGAAAATTTTCATTCTAAATGTCAGTGAAACTTAGCCAATCTAAATGTCAGTGAAACTTAGCCAAATACAAGCAAATAACAAGTCCTTTAATAAACTTAGAAAATTTTCATTCTAAATGTCAGTGAAACTTAGCCAAATACAAGCAACTGATAATCTGAACAAATTTTATAAGTTTTTTTCTTTAGACTTAGTACAAGCAACTGATAATCTGAACAAATTTTATAAGTTTTTTTCTTTAGTCTTTGGTGAGTTTACTCATTCAAAATTATAACAAGTCCTTTAATAAACTTAGAAATGTTTCAGTTTAAATGTCAGTGAAACTTAGCCAAATACAAGCAACTGATAATCTGAACAAATTTCACAAGTTTTTTTCTTTAGACTTAGGTGAGTTTACTCGTTCAAAATTATAACAAATCCTTTAATAAACTTAGAAAATTTTCAGTTTAAATGTCAGTGAAACTTAGCCAAATACAAGTAACTGATAATCTGAACAAATTTCACAAGTTTTTTTTCTTTAGACTTAGGTGAGTTCCCTTGTTTAAAATTATAACAAGTCCTTTAATAAACTTAGAAAATTTTCATTCTAAATGTCAGTGAAACTTAGCCAATCTAAATGTCAGTGAAACTTAGCCAAATACAAGCAACTGATAATCTGAAGAAATTTCACAAGTTGTTTTCTTTAGACTTAGGTGAGTTCCCTTGTTTAAAATTATAACATCCTTTAATAAACTTAGAAAATTTTCATTCTAAATGTCAGTGAAACTTAGCCAAATACAAACAACTGATAATCTGAACAAATTTTATAAGTTTTTTTCTTTAGTCTTTGGTGAGTTTACTCATTCAAAATTATAACAAGTACTTTAATAAACTTAGAAAATTTTCAGTTTAAATGTCAGTGAAACTTAGCCAAATACAAGCAACTGATAATCTAAACAAATTTCACAAGTTTTTTTCTTTAGACTTAGGTGAGTTCCCTTGTTTAAAATTATAACAAGTCCTTTAATAAACTTAGCAAATTTTCATTCTAAATGTCAGTGAAACTTAGCCAAATACAAGCAACTGATTATCTGAATAAATTTTATAAGTTTTTTTCTTTAGACTTAGGTGAGTTTACTCATTCAAAATTATAACAAGTCTTTTAATAAACTTAGAAAATTTTCAGTTTAAATGTCAGTGAAACTTAGCCAAATACAAGCAACTGATAATCTGAACAAATTTTACAAGTTTTTTTCTTTAGACTTAGGTGAGTTCCCTTATTTAAAATTATTACAAACCTTAAACAGTTTTAAACATTCCCCATGTCAGCAATACTTATTTACATTCAATATGATTATACTCTAAACAAATCTGGACCTCAGTGATCTGCCAGTTTACTTTATACCAATCCAAACAACTTTTAATTTGAAAATACAATTTTGTTAATTTTAAAATGTAAATATACTATGCCTATTTACACAATTAGTAAAAGGTGATTAACAAATATTATTATGGATTCTCAAAATTGCAATTCTCCCTACCCTTTTCAATAGGAACCCAAGATTTATACTAGTACATTTAGAACTACTCTTAAGGTGACAATGTAAAATGTGAGGGGTAGTTGTTACTCAGTCTATAATCGGCCGTACACATGTTTAGTTGTTTCCTGCATAAGTCTTCAATACACTCACATATGCTAGAAACTTAGTTGTATTCAAGTGGTTATAGCTAGGTTCTTTCCTTTAAAAATATTTAAGTCTTTTTAAGACAGAATATTTTTCAAAAGTCACAATGACATGAATACTTAATCATATTCAATTAACTGATATATAGCTAGGTTCCTTCAATTAAAATTGAATAAGTCCATTTTCAGACTTAAAATATTTTCAAATAGTTACCATAGTAACAACACTTAGATGTATCCATGTGCCAGATATACAGCACAGATTTTAACAAGTTTTTACAATAAACTTAGGAATATTACTTCCTTGACCAACATAGCATCAGTGATCTACAAAAAGTTTACTTTATACTTTTCAAAATAAACTTGAATTTTAGAAATATAATTTTATTTAACATTATTTATGCTTTTTAAAATAAATTGAATATAAGAAATATAATTTTATTTAACACTATTTTAACTTTAAACAAATAAATTTGAATTTAAAAATTGAATTTTAATAATTTCAAAATCTAAATGTGTTCTATCCATTCCCATAATTCATAGGAGGGAGGTTTACAAATATTATTTAATTGATTCTTAAAATTATAATTCTCCCTACCATTCTCTTGTCAAAGTTTTAATTGGGATCCAAGATATATCCAGTACATTAAAACTACTTTAGAGAGCTTCATGAATGTTTTCTTATGTTTCTTACTGTGGAAAAAATGAATCTTTGTAAACATTTAGAAAAAAAGTAGGGTTGTAGGTTAGTTTTTCATAAACTTAGAAATTTTTTCCTTACTACTTTTAAATCTAGAAAACAGTCTATAACACTGGAAACCTTGCGGTGTTAACTAAAGGTGTAATAGACTTAAACACTTAGAAAATTAGTAGGGTTGTAGGTTAGTTTTTCATAAAACTTGAAAAAAATTTTCCTACTACTTTTAAATCTAGAAAACAGTCTATAACACTGGAAACCTTGCGGTGTTAACTAAAGGTGTAATAGACTTAAACATTTAGAAAATTAGTAGGGTTGTAGGTTAGTTTTTCATAAAACTTGAAAAAAATTTTCCTTACTACTTTTAAATCTAGAAAACAGTCTATAACACTGGAAACCTTGCGGTGTTAACTAAAGGTGTAATAGACTTAAACATTTAGAAAATTAGTAGGGTTGTAGGTTAGTTTTTCATAAAACTTGAAAAAAATTTTCCTACTACTTTTAAATCTAGAAAACAGTCTATAACACTGGAAACCTTGCGGTGTTAACTGAAGGTGTAATAGACTTAAACATTTAGAAAATTAGTAGGGTTGTAGGTTAGTTTTTCATAAAACTTGAAAAAAATTTTCCTTACTACTTTTAAATCTAGAAAACAGTCTATAACACTGGAAACCTTGCGGTGTTAACTAAAGGTGTAATAGACTTAAACATTTAGAAAATTAGTAGGGTTGTAGGTTAGTTTTTCATAAAACTTGAAAAAAATTTTCCTTACTACTTTTAAATCTAGAAAACAGTCTATAACACTGGAAACCTTGCGGTGTTAACTAAAGGTGTAATAGACTTAAACATTTAGAAAATTAGTAGGGTTGTAGGTTAGTTTTTCATAAAACTTGAAAAAAATTTTCCTTACTACTTTTAAATCTAGAAAACAGTCTATAACACTGGAAACCTTGCGGTGTTAACTAAAGGTGTAATAGACTTAAACACTTAGAAAATTAGTAGGGTTGTAGGTTAGTTTTTCATAAAACTTGAAAAAAATTTTCCTTACTACTTTTAAATCTAGAAAACAGTCTATAACACTGGAAACCTTGCGGTGTTAACTAAAGGTGTAATAGACTTAAACACTTAGAAAATTAGTAGGGTTGTAGGTTAGTTTTTCATAAAACTTGAAAAAAATTTTCCTTACTACTTTTAAATCTAGAAAACAGTCTATAACACTGGAAACCTTGCGGTGTTAACTAAAGGTGTAATAGACTTAAACATTTAGAAAATTAGTAGGGTTGTAGGTTAGTTTTTCATAAAACTTGAAAAAAATTTTCCTACTACTTTTAAATCTAGAAAACAGTCTATAACACTGGAAACCTTGCGGTGTTAACTGAAGGTGTAATAGACTTAAACATTTAGAAAATTAGTAGGGTTGTAGGTTAGTTTTTCATAAAACTTGAAAAAAATTTTCCTACTACTTTTAAATCTAGAAAACAGTCTATAACACTGGAAACCTTGCGGTGTTAACTAAAGGTGTAATAGACTTAAACATTTAGAAAATTAGTAGGGTTGTAGGTTAGTTTTTCATAAAACTTGAAAAAAATTTTCCTACTACTTTTAAATCTAGAAAACAGTCTATAACACTGGAAACCTTGCGGTGTTAACTGAAGGTGTAATAGACTTAAACATTTAGAAAATTAGTAGGGTTGTAGGTTAGTTTTTCATAAAACTTGAAAAAAATTTTCCTACTACTTTTAAATCTAGAAAACAGTCTATAACACTGGAAACCTTGCGGTGTTAACTGAAGGTGTAATAGACTTAAACATTTAGAAAATTAGTAGGGTTGTAGGTTAGTTTTTCATAAAACTTGAAAAAAATTTTCCTACTACTTTTAAATCTAGAAAACAGTCTATAACACTGGAAACCTTGCGGTGTTAACTGAAGGTGTAATAGACTTAAACATTTAGAAAATTAGTAGGGTTGTAGGTTAGTTTTTCATAAAACTTGAAAAAAATTTTCCTTACCACTTTTAAATCTAGAAAACAGTCTATAACACTGGAAACCTTGCGGTGTTAACTGAAGGTGTAATAGACTTAAACATTTAGAAAATTAGTAGGGTTGTAGGTTAGTTTTTCATAAAACTTGAAAAAAATTTTCCTTACTACTTTTAAATCTAGAAAACAGTCTATAACACTGGAAACCTTGCGGTGTTAACTAAAGGTGTAATAGACTTAAACATTTAGAAAATTAGTAGGGTTGTAGGTTAGTTTTTCATAAAACTTGAAAAAAATTTTCCTTACTACTTTTAAATCTAGAAAACAGTCTATAACACTGGAAACCTTGCGGTGTTAACTAAAGGTGTAATAGACTTAAACATTTAGAAAATTAGTAGGGTTGTAGGTTAGTTTTTCATAAAACTTGAAAAAAATTTTCCTACTACTTTTAAATCTAGAAAACAGTCTATAACACTGGAAACCTTGCGGTGTTAACTGAAGGTGTAATAGACTTAAACATTTAGAAAATTAGTAGGGTTGTAGGTTAGTTTTTCATAAAACTTGAAAAAAATTTTCCTACTACTTTTAAATCTAGAAAACAGTCTATAACACTGGAAACCTTGCGGTGTTAACTGAAGGTGTAATAGACTTAAACATTTAGAAAATTAGTAGGGTTGTAGGTTAGTTTTTCATAAAACTTGAAAAAAATTTTCCTACTACTTTTAAATCTAGAAAACAGTCTATAACACTGGAAACCTTGCGGTGTTAACTGAAGGTGTAATAGACTTAAACATTTAGAAAATTAGTAGGGTTGTAGGTTAGTTTTTCATAAAACTTGAAAAAAATTTTCCTTACCACTTTTAAATCTAGAAAACAGTCTATAACACTGGAAACCTTGCGGTGTTAACTGAAGGTGTAATAGACTTAAACATTTAGAAAATTAGTAGGGTTGTAGGTTAGTTTTTCATAAAACTTGAAAAAAATTTTCCTTACTACTTTTAAATCTAGAAAACAGTCTATAACACTGGAAACCTTGCGGTGTTAACTAAAGGTGTAATAGACTTAAACATTTAGAAAATTAGTAGGGTTGTAGGTTAGTTTTTCATAAAACTTGAAAAAAATTTTCCTTACTACTTTTAAATCTAGAAAACAGTCTATAACACTGGAAACCTTGCGGTGTTAACTAAAGGTGTAATAGACTTAAACACTTAGAAAATTAGTAGGGTTGTAGGTTTATTTTTTTTCATAAACTTAGAAATTTTTTCCTTACTACTTTTAAATCTAGAAAACAGTCTATAACACTGGAAACCTTGCGGTGTTAACTAAAGGTGTAATAGACTTAAACATTTAGAAAATTAGTAGGGTTGTAGGTTAGTTTTTCATAAAACTTGAAAAAAATTTTCCTACTACTTTTAAATCTAGAAAACAGTCTATAACACTGGAAACCTTGCGGTGTTAACTAAAGGTGTAATAGACTTAAACACTTAGAAAATTAGTAGGGTTGTAGGTTTATTTTTTTTCATAAACTTAGAAATTTTTTCCTTACTACTTTTAAATCTAGAAAACAGTCTATAACACTGGAAACCTTGCGGTGTTAACTAAAGGTGTAATAGACTTAAACATTTAGAAAATTAGTAGGGTTGTAGGTTAGTTTTTCATAAAACTTGAAAAAAATTTTCCTACTACTTTTAAATCTAGAAAACAGTCTATAACACTGGAAACCTTGCGGTGTTAACTAAAGGTGTAATAGACTTAAACACTTAGAAAATTAGTAGGACTACTTTTAAACTTAAAGTTGTAGGTACATTTATAAAATCTTTAGTGTATTATTAATACTTCTAAACAAAGAAATATCTGTAGCACTTTAATCTTAGCAGTGCATACTAAAAATGTTACAGACTTAAAAAATTTAAAACAGAGATTTATAGCTTTTTCAATTAATCAAAGAAACTTTGATACTAATCACTCTTTAACATAAAAACAGTCATTAAAAACATAATGTTTAGTTGCTATTACATGTAAAACACTAAGTTAGGTCTTTCTGATCAAATATTATATTTATAAAACTCCTTCTTTTTGATTAAATATTATATTTATAAAACTCCTTTAGTTTTCCAATTTTAAAACCACCAAGAATATTTCTATATCTTTCAAGAAAAGAATCATCTCTGATAAAAATACAAATTAATTTTGCAAATATCTATAGAGCACTAATATAAATTTTGTATTTCATGCTGCTATGTTTATTAATCAGAAGTTTAAATATGAAATATTTAATTTAGGGATTTAATTTTAACAATGTACCTATTCTAAATATTATTTAATGTAAGGAATGTTTTATGTAAATAAAGTATGTCTATATCTCTCATATTTTAAGTCCATATACCCCTCTTTACTATAAGGCTTAGTTGGGCTTAATATTAGACACTTAAGGTTCAAAAGGATTAAAAGTATGAAAATTAACTTAAAATCCTTGGTAAAATTATCTCATATAATACAATATATAAGTTTGGATCATTCAACTTCTCTTGATACTCACACCCAATCAAAAATCTTCCCTACTAATTCTACAATATATAAGTTTGGATCATTCAACTTCTCTTGTAATTATCTCATATAATACAATATATAAGTTTAGATCATTCAACTTCTCTTGATACTCACACCCAATCAAAAATCTTCCCTACTAATTCTACAATATATAAGTTTGGATCATTCAACTTCTCTTGTACAATACTCACACCCAATCAAAAATCTTCCCTACTAATTCTACTCAGGATAACCTAAACATCCAACCAGACCCCTATTACAGATTTTTTCATATATCATAAATAACTTTGGAACTCCCCTTCCCACTTTATAAATATCAGGATGACCTTGAACCATCTTGTCACTTCTAGTAGCTTACATATTATCACTCAGGATGACCTTGAAACTCTCTTTGTTACTTCTAGTAACTTACATATTATCACTCAGGATGACCTTGAAACTCTCTTTGTTACTTCTAGTAACTTACATATTATCACTCAGGATGACCTTGAAACCCTCTTGTCACTTCTAGTAACTTACATATTATCACTCAGGATGACCTTGAAACTCTCTTGTTACTTCTAGTTACTTATATATTCAGGATGACTTTGAAACCCTTCTAAATGACTTAAATATTTAATTAAATATAGAGGTAGGGGTTCTAATTGTCCATCTGTTTAGAGTGGGAAGTTTTGAAAATTAACCTTTAACCTGTTTAAGTGAAATTTAAATGGTTATAGTGATGGGGGTTCCAATTGTCTATCTAGAGTGGGGAGTTTTGCAAAATTAACCCCCTCACTGTTTAAGTGAAATTTAAATGGTTGTAGTGGTGGGGGTTTTAATTGTCTATTTAGAGTGGGGAATTTTACAAATTCCCCCTCTCTATTTCACATGCCCAACAAACATACATAAAGAACCAACCATTCCATGAACAACTCAGTCTGAAATGGTACTTGACATAAGTTAGTTGAGTAACAAACATGTTGAAGTGTTCTAAGTGATAAATATATTTAGTGGGTTCAGATATATGTAAGTTGAAATAATATTTACCCAACTCTTTGTTGTTTTTATAAATATGGAAAGGTATACAGTACAAAATTTGAAAAATATTGCAAGAAATGTTGGTGTTGATGTTATTCCAAATACTAGTCGAAGAAGGATTATTTGGAAGATCATGAACGAATTGGTAGAAGTAGAAAATGTACAATATTTTATTGATCGTTTGAATGATCCAAAAGATTTATATGATTTGTATAATACATTGGAAGAAGAAGTATTTGAGGGGAGTTTACAGAGTAGACTACAAACAAAATTCTACATTGTTAAACAGAAACTATTACGAATGAATCAAGTAGCATGGAAAAAACTATATAAAAATGAATCTTTTTCAGAGAATTTTATGACAACATTTGAGAGTAAAATTGATTTTAATGAAGTTGTAAAGTATCAAAATCTCAATTCTAGAATTATCATCAAATTTTTCAACAAGTTTAACTTTGTGGTTTTAGTTGAAAACCAAAACTTCTCTAGCATTGTCCTTACCCAACTTCAAAATCAAATCAATTGGGATATATTGATCTACTATCAAGATGTGCCTGAGGAGTATATATTGAAAAATTACAATAAACTTTCTCTAAATGTTTTATTAAGAGCCAAGAAATTATCAAGAGAGTTCATAACATGGATACTGATAAATGATCAAATGAGTTTTCAACAGATATGGCCAAATTTAGCTCAATACCAAGACTTAACTAGAGAGCAAATACTGTTAATACATTTACTGTTAAAAAATGGAGAAGAGTATTATACAAAACAGTTTGGACATTTGATTAGTAGGTATCAACAGCTGGACTCTTTCCTTTTAGATTTCTTTCCAAACATATTGCACTGGCCAACAATCTCAAGATATCAGAATATATCTGATGATGATTTGATCAAGTTTAAAGCAGTGATTGATTTTAAAATTTACCTGTCAAGAGGTATACCACTAAGTGACCATGTCAAGCATCATATCCCCAAACCCTATACTGAATCAACTGTTCAATCAGATTGCCCAATATGTTTGAATCAAACACAAGATAATATTATTTTACAATGCAAACATATATTTTGTAGAATATGTATAACAGAATGGATGAAATGTCACAATACATGCCCCTTCTGCCGAAATATTATCCCATTACCAATCATATAATTAAAATAACCCCCTTCAATACTACAGTAATCAAAGTCCCTACTCTACCATCACCCCCCCCAAGAAAACCAAGATATAACTAAACCCCCTCCAATACTACAATAATCAAAATCCCCACTCTACAATCACCCTCCCCCCCAAGGAAACCAGGATATAACTAACTGCAGCTCTTGGATGGTTACAGTGTTGGAATAACACGGAAGTGTTTACTATAGTATTAAAACATATGAGTGTTTAACACTTAGACGTAAGGATGGAACCAACATTGAAATTGGAATCAACATTGAAATTTGAAGCAACATTGAAATCCAAAGAAGAAAAAAAAATTGTTGAAAACATATTAAGATTTTTAGTTCTAAAATCAAACTTTTCCAAATTAAATCCAATAATAACATCACAAGTTGATACCCTGATTTCATTTCTGATTGGTAATTTTCCACCAAAGGAAATTGACTTGGTATGGCAAAAAGTCTCTAAAAAAAGACCTTACATTAAGAAAACTAGAAGAAGTAAAACAAACAAATATAGAACAAATGTACAAATGGAAGATGGTGAAACCCCTCAAATTATTTGGGAACAAACATCTAACTCCAATAAAACTACAGAAAATGAAGAATATAATATAATTTCACAAGATGAAGAACCTGTTGAAGGACATTTAGAACAAACCCCTAACTTAAATATAACTATAAAAAATGAAGATTATAATGAATATTCAGAAGATGAACTCAATCTTGATAAAATCAAAGTAGAAAGTAACTTAAATATAACTATAAAAAATGAAGATTATAATGAATATTCAGAAAATGAACTCAATCTTGATAAAATCAAAGTAGAAAGTAACAGCTCAGTTGAAAAGAAAAAAATTATACTTGAAACACCTCATCTAACAGAAGAAGAAATAGAAATGCTAAACCAAATAGAAAAGTATAATAAGAATTATTACAAAACTAACCAGTGTCAACTGACTGAAGAAAAAATGGAATTTAAAGATTTTAACATAACCAACAATGAAATAAAATATATAGACTTTCAAACAGTATTCATGGAAGATACTGAAGAAAAAATAGGATGTACAGAAGTTTTTGGAATAATTAGCAACTTAAATGTAAATAACCAATGTCAACTGGATGAAACAAAAATGAAATGTACAGAAGATTTCAACAACTTTGATGAAAATAACCAATGCCAACTGGATGAAACAGAAATGAAATATATAGAAGATTTTCAAACAGTATTCCTGGAAGATATAAAATTTGAAGATGAACAACTTTCCTTTTAAGATCTATAAATATGAAAATCACTATAAATTGTAAATATTATGTCACAAATTCTAAACTGTATTCAATTTGAATGTAAATAAATTTATTTATTCACTTATAAACTTGTTATTGAATATTACCCAATGCAATTATTCATTTTAAAGGGGTATAATTAGAATTTGTCATGTTTATTTTGCCAATTTTACTTAAATTTATGTGGTAGTTAAACCTGCAATTATGATTTATAAGTTAAAATATTTTAATTCATATTTAGTTTAATATCCCCCTTAGAAAGAATAATCCCTACCACATACTAGTAAATGAAAAAAACCCACCTTAGTCAAATAGTTTCTAAAATTTCTCATATACAAAACCAGCATCTT
Source organism: Macrosteles quadrilineatus (assembly GCF_028750875.1). Classification (NCBI taxonomy): domain Eukaryota; kingdom Metazoa; phylum Arthropoda; class Insecta; order Hemiptera; family Cicadellidae; genus Macrosteles; species Macrosteles quadrilineatus. Next base: position 6,885,702 of record NW_026542594.1, read on the forward strand.
ACTAAGAGACCAGTCAGTGTTGTATGGAAAACTATTACTGTTTAGATTTTGGTTCAGTGTTATATGGATTATCCTTATTGGTTGTGTTTTGGTTAGTGTTGGAAAATTTGAAATATGTCAGATAATATTCAAAGATTTTATTATGAAATAGAAAGATTAAATAGTTTTGTGAATTGGCCAGTTACATTCTTAAGTCCAAATTTAATGGCAAATGGTGGATTCTATTATTTTCAGAGAGAAGATTTTGTTCGGTGTGCATTTTGTGGTGTAGAAATTGGATCTTGGGTTGAAGGTGATGATCCTGCATCAGATCATAAACAATGGTCACCATCATGCAAACTTTTACAAAATATACCATGTGGAAATGTTCCCATAAAAAATAACTCTAAAGATGAGTTATTACTTTCATTTCAAAACTTAGGAATTAATCAAATTAAATTTCCATCCTTTCCCAATTACACATTATTAGATGCAAGACTTAAATCTTTTAAAAATTGGCCAAAAACATTAAAGTTTACACCTGAAATGTTTAGTGAGGCTGGATTTTTTTATACAAAGAAGGGAGATGGTATTATATGCTATTACTGTGGTGGGGGTTTAAATAATTGGAATGAGGAGTCGGATGAACCCTGGGTTGAACATGCTAGATGGTTCTCAAAATGTTATTTTTTATTAACAACTAAGGGGAAAGATTTTGTTAGTAAAATCTGTAAACAATCTTTAACAAAAAAATTAAAACAAGATACTTCAAATGAATATAAACCAAAACAAGAGGAGGATAATAAAACAGTACTAAGCATCAATTTACAAAATAAAACTTCAGGAAGTAATGAATGCAAAATATGTTATATGGAAGAAGTTGCTATTGTATTCTTACCCTGTGGTCATGCTGTGGCCTGTGTAAAGTGTGCTTTGTCACTAATTAAATGTGCCATTTGCCGTCAAACTATTACTGCAACCATCCGTGTGTTTTTTTCATAAAAATATAAATATATTATATTTATAAATATTATTAAGGATTATACAAGTTTTAATATTCTAACATTATTTGATGTTTCTTATAATATATCAGATGAATAAACTTATGATATCTCATATGAAAATATTTGATGCTATTGTTGAATAAGATTTTAATTTTAGTGAACAAACAAAATTATTCTTTGAACATTGAATGTGGTAATTTAATAATATAAAACTCAGTTGTTATAAAAAGTACAATTTAAAAAATCTATAACTATACAAGTTTCTATAAAAGATCATATTATTCTTGTATAAATAATAAAACTATTAAATATTAAAGAAGGAGAATAATTGTTAAAATACTTTCTGAATAGATTCTATTTATTAATAAAAAATGTGCTATAAAAGTAGGGTTAGTTTTTACAAGAGGTTACTTTACTACAAAACAGTGTGTGGATAACATTGTGACTATAATAATGGAAGCATTTGACAAATATCTTGAACAAGTTAAAGAAATAACTGGAATCCAATGTAACAATTTCTATGAAGATGTAAGAAGAGAATTTGAATATGAAATCTTTAAAACATCTCCAAGGAATGTACGAGGGATTGTTATTGGTATAATAAGAAATTCTTCAATAATTACAAAAAATCTACTCCTTTCTACAGGAAATAGAGAAAAAAATGATAGATCTATAAGCAAACTTGAGATGATTGATAAAGTTACATCACTCCAGAGCAATGAGAATATTTTATTTTTTAGAACACCAATGATTTTTACCAAGCATAATCAAACTCAAAGAAGATCTTTAATTAGTGCATTCAATCCAGTTTTACTTCATATTCTAAAAATTATTCTTCAAAGTAATTCAAATAATTTTGAATCTCCGATTCCTATTTTGTGTCTTGGACGAAATTCCTATGATTGTGTTTCAAACTGTTTAAAACAACTTCATAGACCCAAGTTTATAATTTTAAGCAGTGTTCACCCTAATAATTTAAAAGAATTGGACATTAAAATAAATCTGACAAATTGTAAAAGGGAAAAGCTACAACTACTAAGGAAGAAACTCTATAGAGAAGATTATTTTTTACAAATATTTGATGTATTCTGTAATCTTATTAATTAAAAATGTATTAATAACTTATTATTAATTAAAAATGTATTTATAACTTATTAATTAAAAATATATTTATAACTATACTGTGTTTAAGTTACTAAACCTCCTCACAATCCTTCTTAAATTAAGTCAAAATTTATCACTAATTACATTTACTTTTAAGATTTCAAGAATACAGTAAGGGGGCTTTGATCTGGGATATCAACCACCCCATTTAAGATCCCACTTCAGTGTTTTGTGAGTATTCTCCAAGATGTATTAGCTTATCAAACTTTTAGTTATTACCTCTTTAGTAGAAAATAACCTTTAAGAGTTCTACTGGAGATTCAAATATGGATAACATAACAAATATCCTTTTATTTTTTGAGTCTCCACAATTGAATTTCATTCAGAGGGATATGATAAAAAATCTTAAATGGTTTCAAGTTCTTTATATTTACATAAAAATTAAATCCCAATATCCAAAGGCACATCTAAAGGAACAGTTGTTAAAATATAAAATTAATATTTGGACCTTAATAAGTAAACTAAAATACACATCTGATGTATTTTTAGAAGATTTTTCCTATAAGATGAACTGGAAGCTAGTTTCAAAACACCACCACATTAAAAACACATTTTTAAAGAAATTTGTACACTTATTAGATTTTTACATTATCAGACAAAGGTATAATATCCCAAAAGAAATTTTATTACACTACTTAAAGATGAAAAAGCAAATAAAAAGATGAAATTAATAAGAAAATAAAAAAAATACAATACACACAAAATAAGAAGACAGTCTCAGGTGAATATAAACAACATACCTAATACTCTTTCTATATATTTTAATATTTATCTTTTATCATATTTAATTATAAAAATTGTTTAAACTAATATTTATGATATCTATGAATGCAAGTGAATAGTGATTTCTGATTGTGATGTGATGTTTAGAAGGTGGTGGTCCCTGAGGAAAGGTTTGTAAATTCCTATCCATTTCAAAAAAATCTTAACCTTAAAGAAATATAATAAAGCAGATTCTTCACAAACATATTAGTCTGAATAAACAACCTGACCTTATTCAGTTGGAGGAAGGAAAAAATAGCAGTGTAGATTAGACATCATCAGTCCAAATAAGTTTAAATATTTGTCAGCTGGAAGAAGTTTTGAACAAATTAATTGTAGCAGTGTACTTTATAAAATTAAACAAGTGACGGTTATTGTTTTTTAATCTCTTGTCTATTTTATTGTTAATATGGAAAGATTTACTTTAAACAATTTAAAAAAATATGCAACAAATTTAGGATTAGAATTTACTCCACAGATTAGTAGAAGATTAATTATTTGGAAAATTATAAATAATTTAATAACAGTGGAGGGTGTAATTAGTTTTGTTAGTCATTTAAAAAGTCCAAAAGATATATATGATTTGTATAATACCTTAGAAAGGGAAATGTGTGATAAGAAATTTCAAAAACTATTACAACAAAAATTCAACATTGTCAAACAGAGGTTATTAGAAATGTCTGAAAATGATTGGAAAAAACTATACAAAAATGAATGTTTTTCTAAAAAGTTTATGAAAACATTTATAAACAAAATTAACTTCAATGAAGTTGTAAAACATCAAACTTTAAATACTGGTAGTATTATTGAATTTTTTAATAAGTTTGAATTTTGTCTTTTGGTAAAACACCAAAACCTATCTAATGTAATTCTAACACATCTCAAAGATAAAATTGATTGGAATATTCTAATTTGGTATCAAGATGTGCCTGAATGCTATTTATGGAAACATTATTACAAAATAAATCTCAATTTATTGTTTAGAAACAAAAAGTTATCCAAAGATTTTATAACTTGGATTTTAATAAATGATAAAACAAACCAACAACAAATATGGCAAAATTTATTACAATTCCAGGAATTATCAAAAGAGCAAATGATATTGATATACTCAAGATTAGATTCAGGAGAAGAGTATTATAAAAATCAATTTGGACATCTTATAAGCAGATATCAACAGTTGGACTCTTTTCTTTTGGACAAATTTAAAAATAGATTACATTGGCCAACAATTTCATTATATCAAAACATAATTGACCTTGATGTGATTAAATTTTATAAATTGATTGATTTTAAAATATATCTTAAAAGGGGAATTCTAATAAGTGAATTTGTCAAGCAAAATATCCCTAAGTCATATACAGAATCAAATATATCTATGGATTGTCCAATTTGTTTGACAGTAACTGATAAAAATGTGGTCTTACAATGTTACCACATATTCTGTAAAATATGTATAAAAGAATGGTTAGAAGTCCATAGTACATGCCCCCTCTGTAGAAATAATATTCTATTTCCAATAATTTTGTAAACCCCCCCTTTTTTAGCCACTCTATAGAAACAATGTTCCCCTTATAATTCTATATACCTTAGTTACCTTGAATATAAAATCAACATCTTACTAGGGGACCAGTCAGTGTTTTTTGGACTATCCTTACTATTTGGATTTTGGTTAGTATTGGTAAATTTGATTACATCTAATAATTTTACTTTTAGATATATTTAGACTATTTATCTTTATTATGTCAAATCACATGTCCAATCATTTAAATTATTTATTAAAAATAAATTAAGATATTTGAATTAAATTTGACATAGAAAATATTTTTTATTGATATGGTTTAAGCAATTTTTCTTCTTATTTTTTTATATTGAATTAAAATGATCAAAATAGATTCTACTTTATGTTTAATCTGAATGAGTAAAATAATAATTAAATAATTAAAATTAAATAGTAGAACAATTAATTGTTAAAATATTAGGATGAAATATTTTCTTGAAAAGATTAAATTTATTAATTAAAATGTGCTATAAAAGTAGGATTAGTTTTTACAAGAGGTTAGTTTACTACAAAACAGTGTGTAGATAACATTGTGACTATAATAATGGAAGCATTTAACAAATATCTTGAACGAGTTAAAGAAATAACTGGAATCCAATGTAACAATTTCTATGAAGATGTAAGAAGAGAATTTGAATATGAAATCTTCAAAACATCTCCAAGGAATGTATGAGGGATTGTTATTGGTATAATAAGAAATTCTACAATAATTACAAAAAATCTACTCCTTTCTACAGGAAATAGAGGAAAAAATGATAGATCTATAAGCAAACTTGAGATGATTGATAAAGTTACATCACTCCAGAGCAATGAGAATATTTTATTTTTTAGAACACCGATGATTTTTACCAAGCATAATCAAACTCAAAGAAGATCTTTAATTAGTGCATTCAATCCAGTTTTACTTCATATTCTGAAAATTATTCTTCAAAGTAATTCAAATAATTTTGAATCTCCAATTCCTATTTTGTGCCTTGGATGAAACTCCTATGATTGTGTTTCAAACTGTTTAAAACAACTTCATAGACTCAAGTTTATAATTTTAAGTAGTGTTCACCCTAACAATTTAAAAGAATTGGACATAAAAATAAATTTAACAAATTGTAAAAGGGAAAAGCTACAACTACTAAGGAAAAAACTCTATAGAGAAGATTATTTTTTACAAATATTTGATGTATTCTGTAATCTTATTAATTAAAAATATAGTTATAACCATACAATGTTCAATAATTTAAATTAAAGATTATTTACTTGAATATTTAATTTTAAGTTTTAATAAATTAGGAGACAAAATGGTAACAATTTAATTTATATTTCTAAATTTTATTTTTAAGAAAGTTTTAAAAACCTCTGAAAAATGTATTACAATTTACAACTACATCAGTCAGTCTCAATCATGGATTCAATTGATAATTGTTCTTCCTCAATTAATTATAAAAATATGTGGAAAGAGAATACAGGTTGTATAGTTTTGAATTTAATAAAAAAGGGAGAAATAATCCATAGAATTGATTTTGATGGAAATCCATTGAGATTAGGTATTTATTTTGATACAATGTCTATACAGTTTTTTGATGGTAATGTAATGATTAATAGTGGTATTTCAATGTCAGAAGCTTTAGAAAAGACCAATACCTTTTCTAAATATAAAATATTAGATATACTAATTTACAGCAAAGCTGGTTGGTATGAACAAAAGTCATTTTGGGTGAAGCCATTTAATGATTTAAAGGATTTAGATGGCTCATACATTACATTGGATGAATTAGAAGAGATTAAAATAAATGATGTAGATTTCTTAATTGTTAAATTTAAAAAACCTGGATATAAGTATATGTGTTTGGAGGATAACAAGGAAGAAGGGATTTTGATGAGAAAGTGGAGGGAGAATAAGAAGATTGTCACCATGCAGGGACGCAAATTATTTCATAGATTATTTTTTACAAATATTTAATGTACTCTATATATTATTCAATAACAAGTATTTATAAGAATTGTTGTAGTGACTGGAGTGTAACAAAGTTGGACAAAATGACAGTATCACATCTAGAGACCTAATGGTATTAAATTATGAAAAATTGTTCATTGAAACTCTTACCACAACTCACTACTATATTAGTCAGTCTCAATCATGGATTCAATTGATAATGTTTCCTCAATTAGTTATGAAAATATGTGGAAAGTAGAAACTGGTTGGATAGTTTTAAATTTAATCAAAAAGGGAAAAATAATACGTAGAATTGATTTTGATGGAAATCCATTGAGATTGAGCATTTATTTTGATAAAATGTCTATACAGTTTTTAGATGGTAGTACAATGTTTAATAGTGGGATTTCAATGTCTGAAGTTTTAGAAAAGACCAGTACCTTTTCAGAATATAAAATATTAGATATACATGTTTACAGCAAAGATGGGTATCATGAAAAAAAGTCATTTTGGATGGAGCCATTTGATGATTGGAAAGATTTAGATGGCCCATACATTAAATTGGAGGAATTAGAAGAGATTGAAATAAAAGATATAGATTTCTTAATTGTTAAATTTAGAAAACCGGGATTAGATATGAGTTTAGAGGATGGCAATGAAGAAGAGGATTATGTTGAGGAAGTGGAGGGAGAAGAGTAGGATTTTCACCATACAGGGACAGAGAAGAGTAGGATTTTCACCATGCAGGGACACACATTTTCCATAGATTATTTTTTATAAATATTTGATGTATTTTGTAATCTTATTAAATAAAAAGTATTTATAACCTTACAGTGTGTAATTTAAATTAATAAATATTTACTTGAATATTAAACTAACAAAAAACTATGAAAAATAAAATATTTGGTTTGTTGGTTTTTAAAAACTATCGTATTAATGAAATGTTACAAATTACTTTCTCAAATCATATTAGAGGGAATTGTCCTATATGTTTGGAGTGTAAACAATTATGTCATATTCAGTGTGGTCATGTAATTTGTCAAGAATGTTCAAAACAAATAAATACTAAATGTGGAATTTGTAGAGATACAGGATTGGTTTACTATAATTAAATTTATAATATTAATATTATATAAGAGACTCTTGTAAAATCCATTTATATATTAATTTTAATTTACTGTTAATACAGTATATACAATGGATCTGTACTGTTGTGAGAAGAAGTGTTTTTTAGTTCCTGATGATCAAGTTGATGGTCAAAGTTGTAGCCAATGTAAGAGTTTTTCATACTGCATTTGCAAATGTAAGTCATTTATAGAAAAAAAAAAGAAACACAGAATATGTAATATATTAAAACTTTGTACAATAGGTTTCATTTGTTGTTATTTAGTGTTATATATCGTTGAATATTGTAATAATTTTAATCACTTTTTTGATCAATAAATCTTTCATGTAAAATTAACTTGTTTCATTATTATTTCCTTTTCGCTTACTTTCTGGTGATCCATCTGGTGATCTCTCTCGACTTCGTTTACGAGGTACATTTATACTTTCAAAACTTGTACTCTCATTTAGTGATTGTACATCTCGTTTAAGAGGAAGACTTACACCAATTTTTTTCTTAGCAGAAATTTCACTATAATCATTCTGCAATACATCATAATTTTCCTGTAACTCATCAAGGTCTTTCTTAAGTTCTTCAAATTGTTGTGTTTTCTTTTGTATCTCTGAAGATTGGTTTTCTTGAAATATTTCAAGGTTGTATTTTTCTTCTTTTAAAGCTTTAATTTCATCTATTAATTTTTTATTTAACTCTTGAAACTTTATTTTCTCTTGTGATTCAATAGACCACTCTTTTTCATTTTCACTTATGGTTTCAACTAATTTGAAGTTTTCTTTTTTAATTTCTTCAAACTCAGTTGAAAGTTTATTGTAATTCTTAATTCTATCCAAGATTACTTTTATTGAGTTTTTATCTAATTTATCTTTAATTTTGGATTGTTCTACAAGTTTTGTTAAAAATTTTACCAGTTCATCAAATGTTATATTTGGACATAGAACATTAAGTTTAGCCAGTAAGTGTTTATTAAGATATTCTAATTTGTCATTTAAAGTATCTCCTTGAATTAGGTCAGTATTAACTTGACATTCTTTTATAGAAAGTATTAATGTTGTAACTTCAGTTAAAGAAAATTCTTCATCATATATATCTTTGAATCTATCCTTTAATTCAACCAACTGACCATGAAACAATTGCCAATTATCAACACCACTTATACTTATTACATCTTGTATCATCATTGTAACTTCAGAAAGAGAATTACATTTTAATATTTTAATTACATTTAACACTTCTTGCATAGTATTATTTATTGTGTTGTTAAGAGAATCAACATAGCTCTTCATATTTCTATTAAATACAGTTACATCTCCTTCTCCAATAATACTATATAGATTGTTAAGTTCTTTAATTGCTGTTACAATATTTAACACTCCAAATTGTTTAAGAAACTCCTCTAATACATTAAAATTCTGTGATCCAATTAATGTTAAAACATCAATTTTGAATTCAGTTAACTCACTATTGTCACCTTGAGAGTCAATAAAAGTTTGAATTTTTTTAAAACATATCCAATCAGTTTTGACATCTATTTCTTCAATATTTCGCAAATTAGAAACAAAATATTTTCTTGAATATAAATTTATACACTCCTTAAAGGATAAATTTTTAACATCTTCTACATTAATGTTGTAATCTAAAAGTAATTTGTTAAATGTACTTGATAATTTTATATCATTTTCAAAGGCAAATAACTCTTCAAGTTTTTTTATATTAAAAGTTATATTTATTTTTTCTATTAATTCTTTAAGATTTATAAATGAATCCACTTGTATAATATATAATAAATCTTCAGTATATGTATTTAAATGATTTAAAAACTGTGAAAAATCATTATAAACTATTGGAAAACGTGAGCCAATATTTTTTAAAATCATTAAACTGCTATTAAATGATGTAACAAATTGTTTAAAATCATCAAGACTGGAATCAGCAGATAAATTAGTGAATGTTTTTAGAGCATTTAATTTATCTATACAGTCTTTATCTTGCAAATATTCAATATCCATGGGCTGTGTTTGAAATAAATTTAATAATTTATGAATAATTTTAAATAATAATTTCTCATTTGAATATTTAGTCATTAATGGTGATGTTTGATGATAATTACTTAAAATTGTTATAGTTGATTTTAAACGATGAGGAAATTTAATATCTTCTATACATTCTTCTAAATTCTTATAGTATGAGTGCCATGACAAATATTGAGTTTCATCTTTTGTTAATAAGTAAAATATAGCATCAGTTACAAGTGTAAATGATTTAATATGATTATATTCTATATTTTTAATTAAAGAGAGGTGATTAAAAATATCTTTTAAGAATTTGCAAAGTAGTTTTTTTGCTTTTTTATTTTCATTTTCAATAATAGACCTTAATATAAGAGATTCTATAACAACTTCTTGCATTTTTATTAATGATTTTATGTGTAGATGGTAACATTGCTTGTGGAAAGTCCACATTTTGTAATAATCTTTACAGTTTATTAAAATCAAAGGGGTTTAATGTAGTGTTATATACAGAACCAGTTGAAAAGTGGAAAAGAGTTGGAGGAATAAATTTATTAGAGGTATATTATAAAAATACAAAGAAATGGGCATTTGTTTTTCAAATAAATGCTTTATTAAATTTTGCTGACATTGAAAGAAATGCCCTTATACATTCATTAAATAATTCAATTGTTATTATGGAACGAAGTTCATTTAGTATATTTGAAATATTTTGTAAATATTTAAGTAAAAATATCTTTAATTCTGCTGAGTCTCTTATATTACAGGATTTTAAGAAAATATATTCTAGTATAATAGATAATTACAAAAAAATATTATTTATCTATATAAAAACTGACTATAATGTTTGTTATGAAAGATTGAATAAACGAGCTAGACGTGAAGAAAGAGGAAAAATTGATAAATTATATTTAAAAGCTCTTGAAGAACTATATGAGGAAAGTTTAGATAAACTTCATGTACCTTATATTATTGTAGATGGAATATCTTATGAAAAAAATTCAATTGAAGATGGTAAGATTATGTCTAAAAATCAAAATGTTGTCAATACAATTTTGACTTTTATTCAATCTTATAAGTAATAGGTGTACCTCTTACTAATAACAAAACCATTATTATAATAAACATTATTATTGACAAACTCAATGAAATTGTTCCCAATGGAAAAACTATAATTAAAGCTACAATTGTACATGTTAAAATATTTGGTTTTATATTATCTAATTTTATATTTTTTATGTTCTCATTCTGAGAAATATCAATATTTTTAATGTTCACATTCTGAAAATTATCAACAGTTTGATCATCTTCCATATATAACTTTACTATGTCAATAAACTTAGTCATTCCACCATATTTTAGGTCATAAGCTTTTGAGATTTGTTTTTTTAGTTTTAGTTTAACCACTTCAAAGTCTAATAAAACTTCTGGAGTAATGTTTTGAATTTGGAATTTATCATTGAAACTTGTATCAAAATTATTCATTAAAGTTTTAAAATCTGAGGAAGTTAAGGCTTTATTTAATTTAAGAGTATCTAATACATCTAATGCAAATCCTATAAAATACATTATAAACAGTTCCCAGTTACCAACCACTTCAGTACAAACACCTAAGACCTTTAATGTATTCAATAATAATGTGTCTGCCACTATATTGTTCATCTCAGCAAGAATTATGTGTTTAGACATATAATCTGTTATATTATTAGTAAATTTATAAAGATATTGAAGGGATAAATTACTAATATGAAGTGATATTTCTGGTATAGAACCAATTATAAAATCTTTAGTCATATTTGCAAACTCATTCATCACATCACTCAAAACTATCTCTGATTTAGTTTGACTACATTGATATTGGGAAATTAAATCTGTTGTTTTATGATAGAAAATTAATGTGGGATGTAGTATTGATCGAATTAATGTTTTCCCAAATGTATATTTTTCAAAAAAACTTTGCACTCCTGGAAGGTAACACTCATTATTATCTGAATTAAAAGATAAACCAAAATATTGACAATATTCAGGAGACATAAAACATTCATTTAGATTTTGATTCCAAATCAGTGGTGGAATTGATTTATCATTACTAGGCTTTAAACAAAATATCTTTTTTGGTAGATTTATTAATTTACATGATTTATTTTTTTTGTCAAAATATACATCTAATGGTTCACTTGCTCTAAAACAGTTATCTTGACAAAATTGTACTTTATTATTATTATAATTTGATTTACAAATCATATTGTTTTGTAGTGATGGAAACTGACAGTGGGGATACACTACACCTTCAATACAAAATGCAGCAATATTATTACATCCATCTTCGTCAAATGAAAATATATAATCATGTGGATAAGTCTTAAGAAAACTATTTGTTGGTGGTCCATTGTATTTGTTGTAATCCCATGGTATTTTTAATATCATTACATTTCTAAAATAAAAATGATTTGACATCTTCAGCTTAATAATTTGATTACTTATTGCAGCCCTCTGTGAATACTTAATACACTTGTTCATAATTATTATTCAATGTTTTTTTTAAATTTAATTTCTCAACTTAATATTTACTTTCTATTTAGGTTGAGTTAAAGTTTTAATATTTCTTTATTATTAATATAAAATAATAAATTAAATATTTATCGGAATTTAAAAAAATTTTAAATTTGAATAAAAATGTCCTATTTAAGTTGACAGCCATGAAATATTTCTCATATAGTAAAATGACTTCAACCTACTCATACATTGAATACCAAAATATACTAGCCAATGAAATAAGTGGTCGATTGTTTAAATTTAATAATCGTCCATCTGCAAATGTAAAAAATGGAATAATTTATGGATTTCAGAGATTTAATAGTAATAATATAAATGGAATATATGTAGAAAATATGTCTTTTTTTGAAAAATCATATGGAACTGATAACTCTAACATTGTAAAATGTAATTTTAGGGGACATGCTGATATTCAAAATGAAACATTAAGAAATATATTGACTCAAAAAATTAAAACAAATCTTTATGATGTTTTGAAAAAACCTCTTTTTACAGATGATTGTAGATTAGTACTTCGATTTGGTGGAATAAGTACTTGTTCAGGAAATCAAGAGGATTCTAGATATCAAAGTATACATTTTAAATGTTCACAAGCTAAAAAACGTTTTGAAGAAGTCTATTCTACACAATTGTGTTATAATAGACCAAATACAAATTTAGTCCCTTGTCTTTACAATAATTTTGTTTATAATCATAAAGATTTTAATAAGCTACGATTTTATATTGATGAAAGTACGGGTAAATTTATTATGTTCAATCAAGAAGAACAAAATGAACGAAAATTTACAATATCACACCCTAAGATACATCCTGATGAAAATATTTACTTATCATATTCTAATAAATTATCTGGATTAATAAATATTCTTATAACTGGAGTTTACATAAAAGATGATAATGTTTTAAGTGATACAATGAAACTGTGGTGTTTAATACAATCATCTCATATGATATCAAATGTCTCTGATATTACAACATCAAGTGAATATGATGATGAAATTGATGATATTTAAATATTTAAAATGATTTTTAATCATCTAACTAATAAAAATATATAAATTACTTTTAAAATGAAAACTTAACTATTGAATTGTATATATTTATCAACATTTTTGATTTTAAAATAATTAATTTATTAAATTCAAATGTAAAAAGTTCTAGAATATAAAATTATTAGAATGTATATAATATATGAACAAGCAAATACTAGTATCAGTCTAAAAATCTAATTACTCAAGATGAGTTATACTTATATACTGGATTTTCAAGGTTTTAAAGACAACAATAACAATTTTATCATCAAAGAAATTGCAGTGACTGACATCAGCAACAGTTTACTTTTTCATTGGTTTGTTCAACAACCATATGTAATTTCAAAGTTATCACCAACCTACATGAGACAAGCAAACTACAATTCAAAGTTTTATCATGGCATTCCATGGAACTATGGCAACACTTCATTTAAATATGTAAAAAAAGAATTGAATAAAATATTTTCTTACAATTATGTTTTGATCAAGGGGAAAGAAAAACAAATATTTATACAACATCTTTTCAAGAAAGCATATGTAGAAGATTTAGATTACATTCCATCACTTAAGAAATTGAAATCTAAATATATTTATAATAACTGTCCTTTTCATCAATTTCATGTACCCCTTTTTTCTTGTGCTCTTGAAAATGTTCTAAGAATACAAACATATTTACAATTAACTAAGTTATAAATAAATGTTTTAAAATTTAATTAGTTTGTTTTATTTTACCTTACTGTAACTATACATGATATTGGTATCTTTTTTATTTGCTTGTAAAATTGTTTACAAATATAGTTGTTTTGTATGATAATATTTTGTACATTATTTACAGTTTGTAATATATCTAATAATAACCTTTCAAAATATACAAAGAATAAAGATGAAATATTTTTATTTATCATATTTATATTAGCTGAACTATCAGCTTCAATCAGTATTAATGGATTTATATTTATATATATCATATTATCTTCAACTTGTTCATGTTTTATTTTACTATCAATTACTATATTAATGTTATTTAAGTTGTTAGAAATTATTATAAATTTCTCAACTTTGTAGCACAAATTATCAAAACCATTTTGATATTTAATATTATCAACTACCCTATCTATTTGTTGAAGCAGAGTTATACTAAATTTCTCTACATAAACATTTAATATTTCATTAATTCTATTACATTTGTTTTCATCATTATTATTATTTGTCATATTATGTTTTCAACTGATAACTGATTAACTAAAATTTCTTTTATAAACTCATTTTTTAAAATATTAAGTTTATCAAAAGGATAAATAATAACATTTTCAATTTTATTTAAATTTTCTCTGTTATCAAATAAAGCAGATCCTAAAAATATTAGGTGATTTTTTTTTATTTCAATGGAATGTTGTGATTTTACAGTATCTATTTTACAACCATCTTTTTTAAAATCTTTTAGAGAAAAACATTTAGAATAATTGAGTGTTTTAAGCCATGTTTTTAAATTAGTTTGATTAAAACCAAAATAGTAATCTAAAACAATCGAAGGATTTTTGATTTGGGAATCATATGTTTCAATAACTAATATTATCATATTAAAAATGTACTTAGCTACAATATTATGTTTATATTTTATATTTAACTCAATAATTTTAGTTTTATTTCAATCTTGTGATGTAAAACAATTAATACTATATGGTCTAATGGGATTAGAGTTATTATTTTTATACCACCACATAAAATTTAAATATTATTTACTTTATAAAAAGTAAACAATGTTAAAAGCTTTTGTAAAATACCTTAAAGGATCTACCTCTCCTGAATTAAAAATTTACAGTCCAAATTTACATAGAATTCTATCAAAAAATACCATTAATGAAGTCAATATCAAAAACTTTATAAAAGAAATTGAAAACAATAATAATTTTGATAGTGCTTTAAAAAAGTTAATGTTAAATGAAAATCTTCCTAAAAATGAAATTAAACTATTTCAAACTGAACTTGAAAACTCTAAGGGTATAGTTTCTGCAATGGTGGTTCATGATTTTTTTAAAAAATCTCACATATTGGAAGATTTAAATCTACACATTTTACCAAAGAATGCTGATGAATTAAATTCATTAATAAATACAAATGAAGAGTTAAAGAATAAAGTAAAAACTTTTATTAAATTAGTCAATAGACATAAATTAAAATTATCTGTAATAACTTTAACTTTAGCTACTGTAGGAAACTACTTGTTCCAAGCAGCCCACAATCTTTCTGGTTGTTATCGTTATAAACTTACACCATCTGGAGAATATAAATTACTATGTAAAATCAAGGGTTGTGACAAAAACAGTGAAAGTCAATCTTCTATAAATGGAATATTTTGTAATGAAGTCTGTTTAAAAGGTTTATGTACTGAGAATAATTGTATAAAAAGAACAGATGATACTTTTAAGTATGTGTGTGTTGAATTACATTGGTATGATGTTCTTAGTGTTGTTACTAAACAACTATCATCATCTCTAAGTAATTTCTTTGTAAATATTTTAAAATATGTTCTTATATTTTTGGTTGTTTTCTGTACTTTCTCAATTCTAAATAACTTTCACCTTTATTATAGAGTAGTGATTTCCTTTTTAGTTTTTCTAACTCTTTTAATAAAATTATTCTAAAAACAATTACAGTGAAGAATAGATATTTGTAATTTACAAAGATTACAATAATCTAACTTATCAGAAAATCTTTCAAAATATTCACCTTTCATCTGATAAGTTTGATTACATTTCCAACACACTATAGTACTACAATATAAAACATAATCAAATGACAAACTAAAACATTTCTCCATAAAGTTTATATAATACCCTCTAGTTTTATATTTATTACAAATAATATAACATATATGATCTTCAATTAAATCATCCACAATAAAATTAGGTAAGTATAATTTTGTTAAATATTTTCCATTTTTATATATTTTTAATAATTTAAATTTACATAATTCATACAGTGTCTCCATAGGTATTATATATAAGTTTTGTCAAAATTCTATTCAACTAGTAATACTATGTCAGATGAAAATGTCTTATTGTATGTGAAACTTAGTGAATTAGCCCCAAGTCCTTATAAAGCTACTAAAAACATTGTGGGTTTAATTAATATAGCCCAACTTTTTATGAGTTACTACCAAAATCTATAGTTTTAATTATTTTGGATTTAGTTTTTGCATTCAGCTCATCAATAAATAGAAAATTAGTAATAAGATAAAACAAACAAACAAGTAAAACTTAACAAGTTACAGATCTGACTTCAACAGAAAAAATAAAAAGTTTTAGATCAAATGAAAAAAATTATACTTTTTAGATTATTTTAGGTACCTAATTTAGGTACCTCAACAGGCTCTTAAAATACCATATTTAGGTGTTTAAGGCTCTAATTTAGGTTATTTGGTATTATTTTTACCTAATTTATGTATTAGAATCTTAGAAAATATATTTTAAAAATTATGTCAATTGTAAGTTTAATTTAATTTTCAAATAAAAATGTGAAATAAATTTATTAAATGTATTAAAAAATATTTTAAATCTCAATCTATAATATTTCCATTGAATTTTAACAAATTCTAAATATCTTAATGTAAATATAAATATAGGTCCAATATCAGATAAACACATTAACCCATCTATTCTTTGAAGACACAAACTGTAAATATATTTATAAAAACTATCAATTTCTTGAATAATTGTATTAATTGAATCTATATAAAAGTCAATGTCTGTAATATATAATTTATAAAATTGGTTTACTTGGATGAATTCATCTTTAATTGACTGTAGAGTTATATATTGTAAGTTTTGACTAATTAATTTTTCTAAATTTGATTTCATCACTATATTTTTAAATATATTAATAAGTTAATACATGAAGAATTAAATAAAAAATAAATTAATATACAAATATATATTACTGTTTATAACTTTTATGACATTTAATAAATGTATTTACAAATATTTGAAAATTTTAATATTGATTTATTAATTTCATGACATTCCTTTAAAAGTATAAATAGAAAATTATTTTTTTCTGGTTTCCAAACAAATGTTACACCAGTTATATTAGGTGGAATTTGATTGATATTATTTGTTATTGTTGATATATAATTAAAAACCTTTTTTTCATATTTGATCATACACTCAGTACTGTTGTATATCAAAGATACAATTAATAATATATACTCTAAACTTTGATTTTCTTCATATGTATACAATTTTTTTTCTGTCATATGTATTTGAAGATATTCTTTCAATTTTATAACATTTTCTAAAATATTCATATAAGTTTTTATTAAACGTTTATGATATTGACACCATAAACATATCAAGTAAACTAGATTTTGTAATATTTCACTTATAGTTCCATTTATCATTTTTATAAATATACATATATATATATATATAAAACAAAACATATGCAAGAAAATTTGGTCTTGTTATTTAAAGTGGTTTTGATATCTATTGGATAAGGATTTATAATTTTTATACAATTGATTTTATAATAACACTCTTGAATGAAAATGGAAACCCTACGATCAATTATTAATATTTCAGAATCAAATATGATTTCATTACTTACAAAAAACTCCAAAATAATAGATGAAATAATATCATCATATTTTAGAATTATTGAGCGACGTAGTGTATTATATCCTAATCCTTTCAGAGTTTGGTCATTTGATTCTTTTTTCTTTGAAGCTTATTGTCAAGGAGGGTTTCAACGTGTAAAAAAATGGAATAAAAAAATAAACCTCTTCTTGAAAGATATTATATTTTTTCCAATTTTTATAACAAATGAGAGCCACTGGATTCTTGCAGCAGCTTGGCCAAAAAAAGAAATCATTCATTGTGTAGATTCTATAGGTAAATATAGACTAGAAATTGGCTTAAAACTAAAAGAGTATTTAATTTGTTTAGCAAATGAATTAAATGTATCATTCAATAAAGATATGTGGATTGTAACAGGATCCACACCTGCTATTCATCAATTACCAGGAAGTGTAGAATGTGGGGTCTATGTATGTTGGTATGGAGAACAATTAGCAATAAATAAACCAATTATAAACATTACTTTTGACAGTAAGTCTTATAGAAAATATATTGCTTCAACACTACGTTATTGTAGAACACTGAAAAAAACATATTTCAAAAATAAAAAAATTATGAAGCAACTGGTTATAGATGAAGATAATCTTAATCTACTTCCCATCAATCCTAAACTGAAAAATAACATGGAATTTAAATTAGTTAATATCAAGTGTAACATTCATGGTGAAACAAAAACATTTGTTTCCTCATGGGATCCTCTCTTAGAAGCTTTAAATGAAGTAATTGATAATGATTATAACAATATCTATTCACCAATCACATTTACATCCACACCTCCTTTAAAGGGAACAATTAATAAAACTATAATTAGAAATGATATTGCTGTACAAACTGAATTAATATTAAATGAGGCTTTAAATGAAGTAATTGATAATTACTACAACAATATACATTCACCAATCATGTTTACATCAATATCTCTTCCAAAGGAGGTAATTAATACAACTGTAGTTAAAAATGATATTGCTGTTCAAACTGAACTAATAAGAATAAATATTGAAGATAAAAAATTTAAAGAATATCCATTTTATAATTTAATGGGAAATAAGACTTGTCATTTTAAAAACAAACAAAAATATGTTCAAAAATCACTAATAACATTAAAAAAACATAAAAAACATAAAGTACAAAGATTTAAAGTCTTCTTCCCAGATGGTACATTTCAAAGGATAAATATAAAACATTTACAACAAAAAAAAAGCATTGGCTAACTTTTGTTAAAAATATAGTTAATGTTTAGAGAGTTTTGAATATAGATTTCAAAAGAATATTTTGTTTTATTATTGCAATTCTATTAATATTATTTTGATGATTTTAACAAAAAATTAAGTTTTTACTTAACCTATATTATTATAAATTGTCATGTACATTTTAAATTCTATTTATATTTAACTAAACAAAATCAAAAATTATAATAATAATTTAAAAATATATTTTTAAATTCAATCTTTGATTATTTAAGGAGTAATAAGTAACCATCTAACTACACTTACACTACAAATATCAATACATGTTCACACTAATACATAATATCTTGTACAAGATAGTTGTTTAGTATAAGTTATTTTTATTGTAAAGCTATTAGGTGATACTAAAAATAGAATAACACAAATATTACTTTAATATTTGTTGAAACTTTTCCATAACAACTATAATTCAATCATTCTAAATCTCCTCTCAAACTAAGTCACCAGTTATTTATTTTTGCCAAAAATAATTATTTCTAATTGTCTATCCTAATTTTAAGTGATATCATCATTTGGAATCCAAAAGTAGATAGTTACTAGTACTCTTGCCTGTGATAATGGGCTTTTTTACTATCTACTTTCAAATATTTTTTTATAAATTCCCCTTAAACTGTGTTGGCGGTTACAATCCAACACAGACATGTAATGATGTATGACTGGTGGACCTTAAAAGTGTCCTACAATCCATCATACTGAACATACCTCCTCTATGTCAGCCTGTGATAATGGGCTATGTCAAATCTTAGAATTCCAATGGTAATATCATAAATAAGCAGTTTTTTTTATTGTCTGCTATTGTGAGTCTTTTTTTATTATTTTGCTATCGAAACTGGTGCTTAGTTAATCTAATTAAACTCACACACACCCAAGAATATAATTAAAAATTAAAAATTAGGTAATAATAATGTTAGTTTTATTTTTACTAATGCCTTATAGTTCAATTTTGTATCTAGAGATAAGGAAATATTTGTCTGAAAAGTAAAGTTAGATGTACACTTTACTGTTCTATAATCAATCAAAGATGGTATATTATTGTAAGTAAACAAGGTTATTATATATTGTAAAATTATTGGGTAATGTTAAAAATAGAATAACATTAATATCACTTTAAAATTTATTTAAACTTTTCTATAATAATTACAATCCAGTCATATAAAATCCCCTTATAAACTTAGTTACCAGTTTATTTATTTTTACCTATAATAATAGGTTATTTTCAATTGTCTTTTTTAATTTTAAGTGGTGTCATCATATGGAATCAAAAGTAGATAGTTCCCCAAACCCTTGCCTGTGATAATGGGCTTTTTCTAATTTACTATCTACTTCTAAAATAATTTTTAAAAAAACCTTAAACTGTGTTGGCGGTTACAATCCAACATAGACATGTAATGATGTATGACTGGTGGACCTTAATAGTGTCCTACAATCCATCATACTGAACACAACTCCCCTTTGTCAGCCTGTGATAATGGGCTAAGTCCAATCCTAGAATTCCTTTGGTGACATCATAAAAAAGGTAGTTTTATTATTTTACCATCTAAACTGGTACTAAGTTATTCCAACTAAACTTACACACACCCAAGAATATAATATAAAATGGAAAATTATATAATAATGATAGTAATGTTTCTATTTTTAAAATTACCTTATAATTTAAAGACATAGTTTATTAAGTTACATATGTAAGGTAAGATGTAAACTATGATTTACAATATTTTATCTTAAGTATACAATTGTAAATAAATTTTATTCTATTTTCAATTTTTATTTCATTTCCTTATTACTTATATATTAATATATTTTTTTTAATATGACTTCAAATACTTAATATATTAATATATTTTTTTTAATATGACTTCAAATACTTACATCACAGAATTGTTTATTTCTTAGATATAAATCAAAAATTATTTTAAATATAGTAAAATATTTAAATATTTTACAGTCATAAATTTATGGGAAATACTATTAAGAGAGTGTTAATATAAAATCTTTAAAATATGTAAGCAAGTCTTTGAATAAAATAGTTTTTAGTGTATAAATAAAATTATGAAAAGATCAAAAAAATCAAAGACTGCATTATGTACATGCATAAAAGTCAAAAGGAGAAAACCTTCTACTGTTGGATATTTAAAATATACTGATGAAAAGTTACCAAAATCATTTACTAAACTTAGAAAAAAAAGATGCCCAAGAAGAAAACAAAGAAGGTCAAGGTCACGTAGTCGATCTCGTTCTAGAAGTAAATAAAGTAGTAATTTAATAAAATAATATATAAAAAATGTCTGATTTATCTGAATGTGTATTCGTAAAATATAGAGATGTATTAAAATTTGAAAATTTTTATATGAATTATCCTGCTATATATTTACCATTTGTGATTTATAATTGGTTAACTTTGAGTATTTTACCAAATCTTTATGTTAATGAGGGAAATGGTATTGAAGCTAGTAGAATAGAACTCCTACAAAATGAAACTTATCTATTTGATGTTTTGACTTTAATTATTAATTGTGTTTTAGATATAGAAATAGAACTAAATTATGATTTATACAAACAAAATATACAAAAGTTAAAAAAAATTAATAGTTTTTTAATTAATGAGTTATATCCATTTGTAACAATTGAAAAATATATGTCTAATGAACACTCTAATTTATTTCTCAATACTCTTTCTAAATATTTCCCTATGGGTTCAGTGAAACAATCAATAGATGCAATTCCAAGCTATGAGCTATATAAAACTATAAGTAATAAAGTAAGTGGAACAGCTATTTGGGGTAGCTCATATTGGGTGGTATTACATTATACAACATTAGTTGTAGATAAGATGACTATATCAAAATTAAAAGAAAAATATCAGGAGTCTTTATGCATTTTAACTGGATTTTTAGATTTATTACTACCTTGTTCAATATGTAGATATCATTATTCAAGTTTATTTAAATTTAATGAAGAAGAAGATTTTAACCGACCATTTCAATTAATTCTTCCAATTGAATCATTAGTTTATGCAAAAAATAATAATCTTTTTGAATTTTATAGTTTACTTCATAATAATTGTAAACCTATGAATGAACGTGAGCAATTGAGTATGGACCAATATAAAGAGCAATATGAAAGGTTTTACAAACTTAGAAATAAATAATATACCAGAGTAAAATTATAATTAGGAATGAAATAATATTTGACTTAAAAATCATACTTGTACTAAAAGGAATATTTTTAATATTAGAATAATGTACAAAATCTACTATACAATTAGAAAACATAGTATGTTTTGTTATATATTTTAGTTCAAAATTATATTCAAAGATTGCTCTATTTGGATTAGAAAACTCATGATTTGCTATATTATAACAAGTTGGAATCCAATGAATAAGATGGGGATTTTTTAATACTAAATCAAGTCCAAATCTTTCTCCTTCAATGACTGCATTAGAACCATGAAAACGTTTAATAACCATTATTTTTAATTTTTTTTTAAAATAAATGAGTGTTAGTTTTTATGACTGGATATTTGTAATAGATGGTAAGA
Organism: Macrosteles quadrilineatus; assembly: GCF_028750875.1. Lineage (NCBI taxonomy): Eukaryota > Metazoa > Arthropoda > Insecta > Hemiptera > Cicadellidae > Macrosteles > Macrosteles quadrilineatus. The sequence continues at coordinate 6,908,234 of NW_026542594.1, forward strand.
GTAAAATCTTTTCAGAATTATGTTCAATCCAAAATGGTAATAATAATTGTAGAACTATATTACAAAAAAAATTTGATAAAGAAAGATTTAGAAAAAATAAAATTGAAGCATACAATGGAGTAATTACCAAAGTCCTTATAAATAAAATAAAAAAATACAAAGAAAATGAAAAATGTTTTACTTATTTATATACCAACCAAGATATACTTTGGCAATTATTTGGAATTTCATCACTACCCGACGATAAACACGAAAAATCTAAGTTATTAAAATGTTTTGAATTATACAAAATAATTAAAAATATTAAATATTATAATAACAAACTTAAAAATAAGGAATATTTTTTTAAAGCTATGAATATTTTAGAAAATTTTTATAAATAAAAAAATTATGAAAATTATTTCTGGAATTGAATTATTACAAGACGAAAGAATAACAAAAAATCACTCTATTACTGACAGATTTAAATTATTTCAAAAACATATTTTATTTAATGAAGTAGATGATTTAAGATATTTACTTTATTGTTTAAAATTCAAAAGAATATTTCACTGGTAATAGTTAACTAACCCATAAATTTCTTATATGCAATATAAAGTAAAACTCCAATTACTATCCCAACAGCTGCACCAAGTCCAAGAGACATAATATCAAACATGTTTCTATTTTTTTTATAAATAAAAAAACATTTTAGATATTGAAGTTCCTAACTAATATTATATTATATTTTTTAAATAATTTGGATTTATTTATTTTATCTTCTAACTTGTTGGTGGGGTTTCCTTTTTCTTACCACCAGCTCCACCTCCTTGGGAATTGGTGTTACCACCAGCTCCACCTCCTTGGGAATTCGTATTACCAGCTCCACCTCCTTGGGAATTGGTACCATCTGGGGGAGGATCTTGTTTCTTATCATCTTGTTTGTTTTCTTTACTTACATCATTTTTAGGTTTATATTTTTTATATACTAAATATATACCAATACCAAGTACTATAACTGAGAAAATAATTACATATAATGTCATATAATTAATCATTGGTTATTTTTATTATAATAAAAATATGATCTTTGGCAAAACAATTCTTTTTACATCTATTGGGTTACTTTTAATATTATTATTTCAAAATACTGAAAAACCTAAAATTATAAAAAAATCTCTTGAATATGAAAGTGATAAAAATAATTTATCAATTTTTGATGATATATTATTAAGTGATCATAAGTATGAAATATCTGACTGTCTAATGAAAAAGTTTCATTGTCATTCAGATAAAGAATGTTTACAGGTTTGTAATAATAAAATATTATCCTGGACTTGTTCTGAGGGGATTTGCACTGAAAATATATTAAACACACCAAAACCTAAATGTATTTTTGGTAATCTAAGAGCAATATATGATAATAATAAAAAATTGGTTGTATATAAATGTGTTTGTAATTTGTTATATTATGGAGAAGATTGTTCAAAACATACAAGATTTTGTGATTATGTAATTAATGATAAATGTTTTTGTAAAAAGGATAGTATATTATTTAAATATTATGATCAAACTGATGTTTGTATTCCTCAGAAACATTACTTGCTGTTTTTAAAACAAGACCATTTCAAACAACAATGATATCAAAAAGATATGGAATAATTCTTATAGATAGATACTTGAAAAAGACTATAGTCCTAAGTAGGATTAATTATGCACTCTATAATCGATTGAATAATAATAATAATATATCATATGATAATTCTAAAATGGATATGACTTTTAGTATGTATATTGGTTATAATACTATTTTAGAATTTCCAAAAGGTGTACGAGAAAGAAATGAAACACCTTTTAACTGTGCATTGAGAGAATTTTCTGAAGAAACTGGAATTAATTTGAATTTAAATTCAATTAAAGTTATAGATCAAATTAGTTATAAATATGTTTCTGGTAATAATAAATCTTATAAATGTATTTATTTTGTAATTGATATACCATTTACATTTGACAATAATTCAACACAAATTTTAAAACTACATAATTTACCAATACTAAGTGATAATTTTAATATTTTACTTTGTACAGATTGGTTTAATATAAGAAACTATTTTCTTAAAAGACAATTTAATGATTTAGTGATACAATTAGACAAACTGTTTATATAAAAAGGTTAAAAAACTTAGTCACACACATATTTAACCATGGTGCAATCATCAAATACTACAGTATGGAGCTTAATTTCACAAGAACCTAGAGTCCCTCAAGGAGTTTTAACAGATGAATTTGTTCAAAAATTTGATAGATATATAGATTGGGAAATTCTTTCATTGCATTATTTTTTTACAATTGAGATGTTACGAATATATTTTCATCGTGTCATTTGGACTTATATTCTTAAAAGACAACAATTTCCAGAATATTTCCTGACTGAAATTACAAGCATTATTGATTTTAATAAATGTTGGGATGTTATTAGTGAATCTCAAAATCTTTCTGAAGACTATATTGAACATTTTAAAGACAAACTAGATTGGAAATTGTTATTTGATCATCAACATATGAGTGGAAAATTTATAAGAAAACATAGCAACTATATGACATTTATACAATTTAGTAATGAAAGTGACAGTGATATTGTAGTTAATACAAAATCAGGAACTACACAATTATTATTTACCACTTCTCATTTATACTTTTACTATTTTTATGTACTATGTTTATTAATACATAATCCAATATTTTATTTATTTGACAAATATATTGCATTTATTTGTACATGAGAACAAGTTTTTTTTCATTTATCATGATATTTATGAACAACAACAACTCTATTATTATTAAGTATGATTCTGAAAAAGACAATTTACCTAAACATCATTTAATTACAACTATATATATAGATAATATATATTATGGATTTTATTTAAATAAAATTGATATTGAAAAATCTAAAAGCATCTTATTTATTGGTAAGTGTATACAATTTCCAGAAAATTATAAACAACAATTCAATTTACTTCAACATGTTAAAAAATCTCCTTCAATAAAAGAAAATAAGATTATAAATGTCTCAAAGATTAGTGATAATCCTAGAAGCAATTTTATAAAAAAACATTTCCAAACACATGAAGATATTTTTAAAGCTTGTTGTATTTTTCATGTGGATAAAAATCCTAGTATGAGTATAAATTTAAAATTAGGTGTATTTCATTGTTTTAGTTGCAAGACAGGTGGTTCTATTACAAAACTTTTTAATAAAATTAACAAATAAATCATTGAACAACATTTTCTTTTGGTATCCAAGAATTCCACTTTGTATCATCAAACCCTAACCATTTTACAAATAAAAATGGTTTTTTACGAACTTTTTTTTCTTTTATTACCTTTTCCACAACATAAGTCAAGCCATGTATAGCCAATTTTAGTTCTTGTTCATAGAAGGTTCCTTTAATAGGCTCACATTTACCTTCTGTGTCTTTTAATCTATAAGTTATAGGATCATCTTCTAATACCACCTCTCTTATTTGAAATACAAGTGGTGTAAAATTAAATGTTCCCTTTTCAAAAACATGTTTCTTTTTAGATATATGTACATAATCACCCACTTTAAATTTAGGTTTTTTTTTCTTTACTTTTTTTTTTGAAGACAGACGTCTTAGAATAATTTTTTCATTTGTAAATGACACCTTTGAAGGTTCTATTTTAGTTACACTATGAATTGTATTATTATATTTATCTAGTATATCCTGTAAAAAATCAATCCACTTTGGAGAGTTTCTGTAATATGTTTCTTTTACAATCATTTTTCGTAAAGTCCTATGGAATCTTTCTACAAATGAAGCTTTTATTTCTGAATAAACTGAATACATATTAATGTGATGTTTTTTCATCAAAGCTTTAAACTTCTCATTGTAGAATTCTGTACCTTGATCAACTTGAATGTTTCGAATCATTGGAAATACTTTTAATAATATTTTACTCATTGCATCTGTTACCTCTTTACTTGTTTTTGTTTTTAGAGGAACAGCATATGCAAATTTACTAAAACAATTTATTGCAGTTAATATATATATATACCCATCATTAAATTCCTTATACCTTTGCAAGTCCATTAAATCACATTGAATTAAATCATTTATTCCCTTTAATACATAACGACGTCTTGGAAACCTCTTCCTTACATCAGCAAAATAAATATCAATCAAATCATTTTTCACAGATGATCCCATTTCTTTTATTATACATAATAAATTAAATCAATAAAACCATAATCACATATTAAAGGTTTTTTAATTATATTCCCCTTATCTGAGTCTAAAAAAACCTCATTGTTGCAGTAAATTTTTACCATTGTTTCTAATAAACATATTAAACATAACCTATTATTGATTTTAATGTCTTTTAAATACTTAAAATTATAATATAAATTACAATTTTTACAATAGTATATTGCCATTTTTATTAAAACTTATGAATGTATTTTTACAAATTTAAAGTTAAAATCTTTTAGTGTATAGTAATCTTTTCCTCCATTACAGGGTATTAGATAATGTTTCATATCTTTCATATATAGGTTTTCATTATAACAGTTTATTTTTATTGGAATATTCTTATCAATATCAGTGTTGACAACAACACAAGGACTAGTTTTATCTTTCACAATCAAGTTTTGAGTATTTTCTGTACAGTCACATAGGCCAGTATCAACATTATATCCCTTAGTAGGATTGTTTATAATGTTGTTTAAGCAGTAATCCTTAACACAAAATGATATTCCCCCATTTAAAGTAATTTTTATGAGTTTGTTTTTATACTCATCATATAACCCACTACAATCAATTTCATATTGAGATGGATCATTGTAATCAACATGGTTTACAAGCATATTGATATTTGTGTGTGGATATTTTCCTGCTATTTGTTCACCAGATGTTGTAAATATCCCATTATAATTAGGAAGACATTTCCAATGCTTATCAAATACATAAGTCCCAAATTCTTGATTGCAACCCCAGTAATAATGTGGAATATAACAAAAGTAATTTATATTATTTTTATAAATTTTTGCATCTTTATTATTACAATACTCTTGACAGTCACACTGAACTCCTTCATGAGGACACTTCTTTGGTTGAAACTGACAGTTTGATTTTACAAGTGGAGACAGTTTACCGGGAAAATTTGAAAGGTTTAGATATATTTTCTTATCTATGACTAGTATCAGGTAAAAACATATTAAAATAATAATACTAATTATAAAACTCATATATTTTATTTAATCTTTGTAATTTTATATTTACACTCATCTCTAAATTTAAATATTTTAACTTTAAAACTTCCCTTCAGATTATTTGTTTTATAAAAAACATCACGAAAAGATAAATCAAACTCTTCACAATCAATCAAATGCTCACAGTCAAAAACACCATTGACACCACTATCTAAATGATGTATTTCCAATTGAATAAAATCATCAGGATATTTATTGGCTGCTATTTCACTAAATATAAAATATGAAAAATCTTTAGGCCAGTTTATGACATCTAAAAACATACTTTTTGTTGATACAAAAAAAATAAATTTAAATTTTTCTATTCCATATTTATTCATTTTTTTATGTTTTTTCAACACCACTGATATCTTTGATCGTGACTCATCACAGTAAAACATCATGATTATGACTGCAGTTGATTCTCTAAGTCTGCAATATAATCATGCATTGATTTAATATGTTGTTCACCTAAAACTAAAGCATTTTTAAATTCTTCATTTTCTCTTTGGCTGTCTGACAATTCATCATAAATATGTTCTTTTTCTAATATTAATTCTTCTATTATCTTTTCCTGCTCTTTAATCTTTTGATTGCAGTGTATAATATCAATTTTTAATTTATTAACATCCAATAATTCCTTCTCTAAATTTGCAATGTCAGTTACATATTGTATATTATCAGATTTTAACTTATTATATTCTTTTCTAGTCTCTTCAAACATTGATATTCTTTTTTCACATGCATTGAAAAAATATTTCACATCTATATTTAATGGTTTTTGTTTATAAATCCTATTTAGAAAATCCACTATTTCTATCAAGTCAATATTCATTTCATTTTCTAATGATAAAATTGGTTTACATTTCATTGACAGTTGTTCATATGCATATGTTTTAGTAGTAAGTTTATGTGTTAACAACTCAACTTGATCTATATCCTGTTTACATTTTTTCAAAATGTGGTTTATACTTTCTAATGAAAATACCAGTTTAAAATCACACTGTAAAAATGTATCAAATAATGTTTTAAAATCCTTAACCAATTTCAATAAACTGGTATCATTATTAAGAGATAATAATGTATTAATTTGCTCTTGTACAAGTTTATAATTTGAATAATTTAAATTTAATGTTTTAACTAATTTATTTTGTTGATCAATTAAGTTAAATAATGTTCCTTCTTCATTAACATTAAATAGTGTAAAAAGTTGTTCAACGAGATCATTGTTGGATTTGATTTTATTAATTACATGTTTAAAGTCCACTATTTTCAATTCCTCTTGAATAGTTGAAAATTGTTTACACATTTCATCATATTCTAACAATTTACTTGTAATACCAACATTAGGAATATTTTTTTCTTTTTCAGGCGACAAATTCTTTTTTAAATAGGAACGGACATATTCATTTAAAAATGATTGTATCATACTATAAGTTAATGTTTCAAACTCAACATTTTTTAAATCTAAAATATTAACAACTGTATCAGCAAAAAATATTTTACTACCATCTATAGTTAAATTACTAGTTTGGGTAGCTTTATCAAATAGCACATGTATATCTGTGGAAGTTTCTTTATCATGTGTAAATATAGTTGTATCCATTTCTTCTATTTGATTTTCTTGTTTTAAACGAGACCAATTAAAATCTAGCCCACCAAATAATTCAATCACTTGAATAACTCCATTTTTCAATTCATATAATGAAGAAGATTTAGTTTTTAATAATAAATCATTAATTATTTCTATTGACTGCAAAGGAGAAATATCCATATTTTTACTCAATTGTTTTATTTGTGAACTAGTTTTTACTAATGCTTTAATTTTTTCATCAATATTACATTTTATTAAAATATCGAAAACATCTTTTCCACTTTTAATAAAATTATCCAGTTCTATATAGTTTTCAAATATTAATTCTTTACAATTTAAAACTTTAAATACATTCTCACTTAAAAATTGTAACATATCTTTATATTGTACAATATTATTTTCTAATTGATTACAATTTTTGTATTGTCCTGTATGAGGTAAAGTGGTTTGATTAGAAAGTAATGTAAATATCAATGATGTTATACAACTATCATCAGTTGATAAAACAATTGTATTTAAATATGCATCATCATATTGTGATTGTAAAGTCTGTAAAACCTGTTTTAAAAAGATCAAAAGTTTTTTTTTTGCATTTGAATAACTATAGGATTTAATGTAAAATAAAATATCACTCTCATTTGTTTCCATTATATATTTTATTTTAAATTTTATCTACAAATTGTTTAAGTATATGATTATAAAACTTATTAAATAAAATACCATAAGTTCTATTTGTCAAATATATTGTATGATTAATAACAAGGTCAATCCCCTTCCTATATACTGGTAACAAATCACCATGTGCCTCTAAGCGAATGTTTTCAATTTCCTTTCTTATATATTGATTAAATTGATTAAACCCCATCTCTAACATAACTGCATATAGTCCAAGCTCAATTCTATTTACTAAACTAAAATCTGAATATTGAAGAAGATTTGTAAAATAAATTGGTTTAATTGGATCAATAAATATGATTTTTTTTTTATAATCTTCACTTTCTTTTGGAATAACTTTTAAACACCCATTTCCATAATAATTGTCATTTGTAGCAATAATCTTTATCTCTTTTATAAGGAAACATATTTGACCTGACAACTTGGTTATCAATTCAATGTTAGATGTAAAATCTAATAAGTAATCCTTTAAAATTGATTGAAAATTCTGTTCAGTTATTGATCCTTCTAATTCAGAAATTAATAATCCACATAATCTAAAAAATAATGTTTTTTGTACTGATTCAAAATTTTTCTGTTGTAAGTAAGGTATTAAATGTATTTTATTCTCCTGGTCCATTTCTTCTTCATCTGCCCATAGATTTAACACATCATTGTCGTCGCAGTCTAATATGTCTTGCTGTGCCATGGTTGTAAATTAATAGTGAGTACCGATTGTTTTTATATGGTTTAAATATGGTTTTATTTTCTAAAAGTAACTTTTCAGTTGTAAATATTCCAAATTTATAAATATTTTCATATGATATTATAGAGGGAATGTTATAAATATAAGTATCATATGTAAAGACATTCATTTTTATATTATGAATGATCTCATCACACTTATATACAAATACTACCAGCTAAACAATTTACCTGGGTTTCTTACAAATACAGATGACGATTACAATAGCATAACAAAATCAGATGTAGTTTTGAAAATTCAATCATATGTTTTTAAATGTAATGCTTGTATTTTAAAACATTATAATAGTAAAGTAATAGATTATATTTTATCTTTGTTAAATAGAAACATAGATTATTGTATATGTATAAATTTAAACCATTTAGAATTTCATCATGTTGTAATTGATGTTGATTTTAAAAAGCTTCAAAATATTGATACTAGTTTTGTAAAGGAAATATGTGATGATATTTCAAAAGTATGTAAAAATATTTTAGGAAGATTAACTGAAAGTAAAGAGTTTGAACTAACATTATTTGTAAAAAAAACTCTGGGTACTTCTGATGTTGACAATATTTTTAAGGCTGCAAAAGGTGGTGTACATTTTGAAATTAAAGATTTAGTTCTATACAGAGGAGACAATATATGGTTTATAGAGGTACTAAAAAAACTTTTACAACCTAAATACTCTGAACTAATTAAAAATAATATTATAGACCAGCCTACTAATTGGAACTTACCTCTCTCAAAAAAACTAAATAAACAAGTATACATTCCTGTGGGTACCTATAATCTTGCTGAAGAAATTCAATTTTGGCAATCAGGAAGGGAGTATATTATGAATGATGAATTTGATCAATCCTTTATAAAAGATTTTTCAATAATCAAAAATTATAAACAAGATTGTGTTCAATTATTTTTCCCTTTAGATTTTTTAAAACTATCTCATGGGTATTATTTTGGTCAATGTAATGACACTAAAATCTATAAACACTCAACACTTTTTAAAGTGGAAAATAATATTGAGGGTGTAATAACAGTTAATAAAAGTACAATTCCATTTGTTGAATATGCAGTTTCACGATTTTATGAAAAAAACTGTATGTTTATAATAGGTGAGTCTCAGTTAGAAAAGTCTCTTTCTCCATTTAGTTTATCTTATTTAAGAGAGGAACTATTATGTTTTTATACAGATATATCAACAAGTGATATAGTAGGAAAATCACAAGCAATATTTAATACATATATTTTTATAATATTGTTATATGATATAATTTGTAAATCTAACATCTCACTTGTTGAAGAGATATTAAATGAAACTTATAATAGTAATTTTATAAATTATTTCAAAAATATTTCTAATAAAATATCCAACCTAGTAAAAGAAACCGTTAAATTAAGTCAAAATTCTGAAAAGCCATACAGAAAACTCAACCCTTTATTATTTTTAAAATGTTTATTTGTTCAGTCTTATAATGAAATGGATAAAGTTGAATTAATTTTTGATGATTCTACAGATGAAAGTGTATATGTATCACCAAAAGTCTTAACACTGGTAAATGAAAATAAATTGTCTATTTTAGAATTAGTAAAATTAATGTATCCAATATATGCCACTCAAAAAGATGGTTCTATATTCTATTATGAAAAGAATTCATGGTCCATATCACTTAATAGATTAGAACATGTGTTTTTACCTTTAAAAATATTAAAAAAATATGGTTGTAATGAAATAGAACTTGAAACTGAAAACATGAATTTAAAAAAGAAGCGAAAATTAAATAAACCAGAAGAGAATCTTCCAAAAATCTATAATTATTTAATACAGTTTTGGGGAAGAGTTAATACTATTGATTTTCCAACAAATGTTGTATCATTTAATGATTGTTTTGTATTAATTAGCAATGAATATTTTCATTTTACACATACACCCCTATTTAAAGGCTATCCATGTAAACTTAGTTGGAAAGGAATGAGGGAAAGGATTCAACATATTAGTAATTCACTTTGTACTTACAAAGGAATATTTAATATGTTAAATGAAAACACCTATTCCAAAAATGAAAGTTCACTCTGTCCCGATGGTGTTATTGATTATTTTCGATATAGTTATATTAAAGAAAACAGCCCAGAATATTCAGTAAATGATTTAGAGAAATGTGAAAATTCAGGTGACTGTCCTGTAAACAGTTGTTTAAAATATTTCCTGACACTGTTTTCAAATGATTTAGAATTAGTATTTTTTATGTTGTGGACACTTAGATTTGTACTTTTGGGAATTAGTATTAAAAGAGCATTCATATTTTATGGGCAGGGCCAAAATGGCAAAAGCTCTTTAAGTTGTGTCATGTATGCTTTATTTGGGAAAGCAATGAGTTTTATCGGTACAGATACAATTCGTGGAAAAATTTCAACACTTGCACCAGATTTATATAATGCAAAAGATGCAAAAATTGTATATGCTGATGATTTACAAAAAATTAATCCAACCACTTTAAAACAAATAGTATCAGGTGCTCATATGTATTTAAGAACATTATATAATAGTGGAACTGATATTCAAATGAAATGGTTGTTTACTGGAAGTTGTAACTCTCTAAGATTAAATGCTGATTTTGCTACAATGAAACGAATTTTAATGATTCCATTTTTAAACTTTTTTCCTGATAATTCTGATTATTATTGTAATCAAAATACATTTCAAATAATAGCAAGTGATATATTAGCTACTATATTTTGGTTGGAAAAATATGCTTCAGAAACAAATATTTTCTTTAATGATAAATATGATATTGTTAATCCTCCCAAGTCAGTAAAATGGTATTCACATGAGCTGATCTGGAAAAATGATTTAACAAGTGGAATTTTAAATGCTTTTAATTTGATTGAATCTCCTAATTTATTTATTAGAATAAATGATTTATATTCAGAAATTAATGCAATAAGAAGTTCTAATAAATGTCCTAAACTTCAAATGAGTCTTTATAATGAAGATATAGAGACTATAGTGAACTTATTAAAACATCGATATTCAGTTGGAACATGTCTTAATAAATCAAAAAAAATATATGAAAAGGTAATAATTGGCATATCTATTGATCGTTACAAAATATTATATGAAGAAGCATTTGAATTAATATAGTATTGTTCAATTTTTTATTAAAGAAAATGGATGAAGATGAATTATCTGAAAGTATTTATCCTGTTGAATTTGTAACTACTACTAAAAAAATTGATCAAACAAATGATTCTATCCTTCTCTCTACAATTGAATATTTATTAAGTTTAAATTGGCCCATAAGTCCACGACCACCACCTGCTATAGATATTGGAACATCTATGGAAAATTTTCTCACAAATATTATTAATAAAAACAAATTAAATATTAAAAATGAGACAGTGGATTCTAGATGTAAGCTACCAAAAGATTTTGAACAACCTTTAAAAAAAACATTGGATTACAATGAATTTCTCAAATCATTACAAACCATTTTAGACCAATCAAAAATAGTTTCTAATAAGATTGTAGATGGCAAAACGTCTTAAATTATCAAATGTATATATGGATGTATAAAATCTTCTAAAGTTTTCATATGCTATTATATCTAATCCATAATATACAGTACCATTATTATAATATAGTTCAGGCAGTACATAACTTAATTTATGTGTAGAGTATCCCATTATTTCAACTCCAGATTTTGAAAGATTTGATCGGCTACTAAAAGCTTCTTGCAGGTATTCTATTTTATTTAATCCTCGTAAACATTTTACAGTCAAGTGTAAATGTCTTGTATTAAAACGATTGTTATTTGAAATCATATAGTGATTAAATAAAGAGTTGCGTGTTGTATTATTTTTTGTCCATTCAATTATAAAATTTTCTTCATCATAACTTTGTAATAAAAATATTTTTAAAATATTATAAAACTCTAAATATGTAAATGTTGGTTTTACAACAGAATTTAATTTTACTAACCCATGTCTTAAATTTTCAAAAATTGTTAAAGCTGTATAAGAATTATTTAATAAATATTTTATATATAACCAATTATACAAATTTTGTTTTTTTATTTTAAAAAAACTAAACATCATTTCTAATTGTTCATGGGTTAGATTAGGTCTTATCTCCCCCATAGCCACAAAGGAAAATTCAGGATTTATTAAAAAAAAACATTCAGAAATTGACATACAACTATTGATTGCATAAATATTTAAAGTATCTCCATCAAAATCTACATTATTTTTCTCTGTTATTGATGTTGGGAGCCCAACTACTGGTGCATCCCAAACAGTTTTCACTTTGTGGAAAGTAAAAGCTCTAGTATCCAAAACAGGATATCTTATTGCCAATACATATTTAGGATAATTCATACAAGCCCATATTTTTTTATTGAGAATTATTTCATTTGTTTTACAATTTGGTGCTGGTATAATAACACTGCGTGCAGAAAAATATGATTTTTTACTCAAAAGTATTTTTCTAAAACAATTATTTTTACCTTGTCCAATAAATGATGAAGGGTCTGGCTTAATATTTACCTGTATCTTTTGTTTTGAATCGTATGGTTTATTATTATGTAAGAGTTTTTGTATTAGTTCACAAAGTACAATATTAGTGTTCCATAGAAATGATGGGGGATAGGTATAATGATTTACTTGAATGCGAAATTTGAAATTATCAAGAGCATTATTTAAGTTATTTTTAAATAATCTTAGTTTACCTTTATAAGAATTTTTAAAATTCATTAAAATATGCTCCATTTTACTTTTACACGTTTTACACTGAGAGATTATTTGAATTTTTAAAATTTTTTGTAAAATCTTTATAAATTGATCAGTTTGGGGCTTATAATAGATTTGACAGTTATAACAATAGTTATGTAAATTTGTACAACTACATTGTAAATAGAAACAATTTGGGCATATTCTATTTAGACGAAATGATAAAGACTTTGGAAGTTTTTTATAATTTGAAAGTTTAACTTTTTTGAATTTTGCATAAGAGGTTAATATTTCTCTTGTAACCCTAATAGGTGGTAATCCATATAAATCATCTTTTAATTGGTATGAGTTAGAATGTGATATTACACACGACCTTATAATACCATGTTTCATATTATAAAATAATAATATTCTTAAAACAAAGGTATATATATATAACTAAACAAATTTTCAAAAGTAAAAAATGAATATTCTTTTCAAATGATATATATATGGAAGATTAAATTTGACAGGTTTAAAAATGGTAGACATTAAAGGTTTGAAACTATTTAAATGGAGGTTAGTAGAAGAACCTTGTTATTGTTCCAGTAATGAAACTGTTTCAAATTTTGAATGGAATATTCGTGAATCATTATTAAGAACTCTACGAGTAGAACGTGAACAATTTGATAGTATTTTCAAAAATTTTCCTAATGTTGTATTTATTTGTGGGTGTAAAAGTATTGACTATTCAATTAATAAACGTGAAACAATGGGTGTGTGTGCAAAATATTTTGATCATCAATTGTTTAACTGTCCTGTTTTAGTTGGTGGTAAAATGTTTTCCTTACTTACAAAATATGATCATATAGATTCTAAGTTATGGAATTATTCCAAGTGGGAAGATTCATTAAAATGTTTACTATGTGGATACAACAACAAAGCAAAACCAACAACATTTTTCATTAAAGGTAAATGTTATACATTAGGACAGTTGGCATGGACAAATTATGAAAAAATTGTTTGTCTTAAAAAAAGAGGTGGAATTACACTATTTAAAAAAAAACCAAATCTTATAGTTTCAGTTAAAAATTGTCCAATTTTAAATGATTTTAACAATATAAGACATCTATTGGCATGTAGTATTGGAAATCGTAAAATATTTCATGGTGGTTTTATATTTACTGAAATGTTAAAACAAACTTTAAGTGTTGTGCAGAAAGTTTATCAGTTACCTAAAAAGAAATTATTTATAAACCAAATAAATAAAACACAAACAAAACGTATTAATACTGGAACTATTGATGCAGTTATTGGTAGAAACACTGTTTTCAATATGCAAGATTCTTTAGACTCAACATTGGGAGCGAATTTAAAATTCTATAATAGTAATATAGGCAGATATAAAACCCTATCAAAACTAGATATAACAACATATTCTAAAACCTTACAGTTGGACATATTAACAACAATGTATTCTAAAAAAATTTCAATTGATTTTAAAATTGAAGATTTAGGATTCATTGACATAACATCTTCAAGTGAGAATTCTCCTGGAATAAGTGGATTAGAATCAGTTTTGGGGACATTTATTTCTTCTGAAAAAGATTGTATGCCTCATGATGAAATTGAAACATGTTTAAGTAGATATGTACATTTAGAATTAATATCTTTTAATAATTATCCTGGTTGGTGTTTAAATAACTCTTTAAATTGGTGGTATGTGATAATTAATCAAAATATTTATACACATTTACCAAAATGTAATTCAGTTAAAGAATGGTCTGATAATTTGAGAAAAATATTTAAATCTATTTATCCTTGTGTTGAAGTTTATCACATCAGCAGTAGACTATATACAATATATTCTCTTCCTTTAACAATGTATAAGATATTACCTGATGGGTTTGCATACTCAGCAATGGAAGTTGCTCAGTCAGAAAAATTATTTATGGATATAATTTCAGAAGATTGTAATTTACATGGTCCCACATCACTATTAATATTCAATATAAATTGTAACAATTTAGTTAGAAACACAATGATAGCACATGCAATTAAACAATGTGTTAGTGGGTTATCAGCATGGCCATTTATAAAAAATGAAAGACTGTTATTAAAGAAAAATGCATATCAACTAATTAAAGGAGTTCCTTTTTATTGTTTAAAAGCAAATATTTTAATACTACCCCTAGAACACAATATAGAAGATTCTTGTGTTGTAAGTGCAAATACTATATATAAAAAAAATCTCTTCACAACAAATAACAAAGCAACTGTAACTTTACACTTGCAAAAAGTTTCAATAATAAAAATATTAATTCAAAAATTTCCCACTTTAATTAAACCTAATATGGTTTTATTAAAATTTAAAAGTGATAAAATATCTCATTTAGGTAAATATTTATCTACAATACCTGATCCTTTAAATAAAGAAATAACTAACTTGATTTGGACTCCAAATCCAGATTTAATAAAAGCTAAAAATGTATATTTAAATGAAATTCAACTTAATTATGATTCCTATGACAATTTATATTGTGATATTACAATTTCCTATAACCAATATGGTTGCTTGGGAACAAAAATTTTTATACTAAATGGAGCACAAAAATCTGTTATTGGGCATATTCTTGATAAAGATCATATGCCAATATTACATAATAGTTTGTCAATGGATGACATAGTACACCTTGATATTGATATTATTCAACATCCATTTTCACTAAAAAGATTAGCTTTTAATTTTCTCTTTACTCCTGAGATATCTGCTCTATATAATGAGTGTTTCAATTATACCCCATATGATAAATTAAAAGTTTTAGAAAGTAAAAAGGATTATTTTGTCAGTGACCCTATATTAAAGAATTTTTATGTAGATACTGATGGAAATCCAATTAAGGCAATACTATATGAGGGTTTTGTGGTTATAATGGGTAAACAAAACCCACATGCATTAATACATAGTGCAGAAATAGAGTCAACACCAATATCAATTTTGACTGGACAACCAGAAGTTAGTTATCAAAAATATAGCAATAAAAATAATCATGCATTTGGGTTGTCTGAAAGTGAAAGAGAAGTTTTAGTAGCTCTAGGGTTAAATAGTTTTATTGAAGAGATGTATGATTTGAGTGACTCAACAAATATAACTCTTGAAAATAACATAGGTGATACAATGTGTATTCCATTTTCTACATCAGCAGCCAGAGTTTTAGATATGTTGTCTTTAATTGGAGTGGATATAAAATTTTCTGTTGACAATACTGATGGAGTGGATATAAAATTTTCTGTTGACAATACTAATTCTGATTAATCAGTATCAAAATTATCCCTAAACCATAAATATAATACATTTAAATATTCATTAAACATATCATATGTAATATAATAATCATTGAAATACATTTCTCTGTTGTCATTTAAATAATATATTTTTTCAGCAAATTCATTGAAAACTATTTCTATTTCTCTAATATTTCTTAAATTAGGTGCTAACATTGTAGTATTAAACTGATCTTTTTCTATAATAGAAATTATTTCCTTTACCCAGTCAGGTGAAGTTAAATTTGGTTTTGTAAATACTAGTAAAATTAAATTTACAATAAATTTTTTATCAATATCAACATTTGATATGTACTCTAAAAATTCATTAATTTCATCAAAGTATAATAAATGCTCAATGTCCTCAATACTGATAGACATTTTCTTTAATAATTTAAAATTTATCATCCATATATTTTACAATTATTGTTGCAATATAAGAAAATATAATCCATAAAAGTAGTAGTATAATATTAGTGAGTGGTGAAGTGCTCTTTAAAGGTGTAGTAAAATCCATTCCAAGAAAGTTTGAGTTAGTTTTTGTTGTCATTTTTTTAAACATGGGTTTCTCATTCCTGCACAGGTATATTTTTAATGACCAGGTTATTTATCCAATACAAAACCATGTCAATGATAATAATAAAACTTGTAGAATATATTTTGATTGTACGGGACTATTATATCAAATGTCTTACTCTATACCTACCAGTGTCATAGAAAACAATGTCAATATCTTACTAGATACAATGGCAGAGAATTTATTTTATTTTGTTAACATTGTAAGACAGTTAACTTCAAATTCAATTTTAGTGTATTTATTTTTTGATGGAAAATCTCCAAAACATAAGCTGCATTTACAAAGGAAAAGAGATGAAAAGAATAAACAAATAATAATTAACAATAAAAAACAATTTGGGCTTAGTTTATTAACAGATCGAAATAAACGAAATATAATAATTTCTCATGTTGCAAATAATATTACAAGTAAATTATGTAATTTGAACTGTGAAGAAATTTTTCTGTCTTCGACAGATCTAACAGGTGAGGCAGACATTAAAATTATAAAAACAATTTTAAACCTTAAACCAAATGAGTCAATTCTAGAGGTAATAGTAACAGCTGACACAGATATATTTATTTCAATGAACTCACTTAGAAAAAGAAATGTCTTTGTAATAGTAAAATTACCACATATTGGTTTACAATGTCTCACATCTCAATCTTTAAATAACTGGTTAGATTCTAATGCAATATGTTATAAAAAATTTTTGTTTTACTATGTATTTTTTTGTGGAAATGATTATGAGTGTCCTATTATTTCTGGAACAAAAAAACAAATTCTCCATATATATGATTATGGAAAAAGGTGTAGTTTTAAAGTAACTATTTTTAATTTACTCTCTCTTTGGTCAATGTTAAATATAAAACCAATAAAGTCCATTATAATTTCAGGTTTATCACTAAATGTATTATGTAAAATTGTAAAGCTGAAAATTGAATCTACTAAACAATCCATAAAGTATTATAGTTTTGGATATGATTTGCCCAATAATCATATTACATTACTTCCTATATTTGACAGATGGAAAGTTTTAATTAAAAATATAAATCCTAAAATAATAAGTGAACAATTAAGACAAGTACATCATAGCAAGACTTGATATTTGAGAAACTACTGATGAATATAAAAGAAGATATTTTATAGTATGAAAATCTGATTCAGAATAATCTAAAAAGCAATAACATGAAATCATTATAAAACTAATATACATAAGTAGTTTTGCTAATAATTTATAAATAAACTTTTTTCTTAAAACCGCCTTAAAGTCTGTATTTTTTGAATTTTTTGCTTTATAATGTAACATATTTTTTATATAAATAATAGAAAACAGGGGCCATCTATCATTTAATATGAATCCGTCTTATGGTTTAAAATTTGACCAAAATAATAATATTTATAGATTTAATAACTACCCTGTCAAAATTACAGAGAATGATACATCATATATTTTTAAAAACTATGATACTGATGAAATGGTATTTTTTATTGATTATAACCAATTATTGTATAGAGTTAGTGAAGAAGATGTAATTAAAATAGCTATTATGTCAAATGGAAAACAAATGGTACCAACAATACTTTTAATGCCAAAGAATTTAGACTTATTTGTTCATTCAAATATCAAATCTAATTATACATCATTAAAATATCTATTTGCTTGGATAATATTTATAATAAAAAAAATCAATTCATTACAACCTGAAGGATTTAGACCATTTAATCAATTACAAATTGAACAAATATTTGCTAATTTAAATATTAATGAAATATCTGAAGAAAATAAAAAATGTTTTACAGACTCTGTAAATTTATTTGATTTTAATAGTAATTTAGAAAAGATATATTGGTTTGATGAAGTTTTAGAAAAATATAAAATAGTTATCCCATCAATTGAAACACTCTCTTCAATACATCCACGTGAAATATTTATATTAGCAAATAACTTAATGAGATACATATGTGTTTGGGAAGCAGCTAACAAAAGCATTGACTGTGTAATAGCAAGTAATATAATATTTATTCAATTTTTACAAGATACAGGTTCTTCTACAAACCAATATTCAGCACTATTACCTAGTATGTGTGCATTGGCTGTTATGGCTCTAACACCAACTACAGCAGAACCTTTTCCACGAGATTTAAATAAAAAAGCAAATCTGTTATTCAATAGGGCTAAATTTAATAGAGATGATAATTATGGTTGGTATAGATTTCAAATGAAAGTAAAAAATTCTAAGGCTATTTGTAGTCGAGAAGATTGTTTGGATATTTTACAATACCTTTTCTTTCAATTTAATATTTTTAAGGATCAGGAATTTGATGTAATTTTAGTATACATGAGAAAAGTATTCAATTTTTATGAAAAACCAGAACTTTATATTTATATTATTATTTTTGGAATGAGTCTATCAAGTTTACGTGTAGCAAAACCTATAAAAAATATTACTGGTATACATAACTTGGCTAATTTTGATATTAAAAACATTGAAATTCGAAATGTAACTGCTGAATTAAAACAAAATCTTTATAAACAAATGAAAAAAGATATATCTGTTATTTTTGATTTTATTGATCCTTACAAAAGATACATTTTAAATTTACAAGAGATAAATTCATCCTTTAAGATTGATAATCTTACAGATGAAGTATTATTTTATTTTATGAAAACAGATAATTCATTTTCAGAGCTTATAAACTATATATTGAAAACAATTTTACCACTGGTAACATCTCAGTTAATTTAAATTAATTAAATAAGATTGTAAATTAGAAATATATTTGGTAAAATCAGTGTAAAGAGTGTTAGTTTTTTTCATAATATTTGGCATATTATTTAAGACATCTACACATATAAAATTATGGATTGTATTTTTTAAATTAGTATTTGTATGATTTTTTGAAAGTAAACATGTACCAGCACATTTTTGATTTTTTTTCACTTTTGGGAGCCATTGTTTTTGTAATTTCCATAGAGTTCCTATTGTTGCAAAATAATATATTATGGAACTTAAAAAATGAACCCTATCAATAATAGCATTTCTTTCTATTATACGAATACATATTTGTTTCATTTTTGTTGGGTTATATAATCCAGTATTGGCAATGGTGTTATTACTATTATTTTTAATATGTTTATTATATTTTGAAACAATTGGGTGGAGTTTGTTTTTAAAAATGGTAAATAGTTCTTCTGGAATTGGATGAGTAATTGATACTATATAATTATAAGAAGGTAATAATATATCTTCACTGTTCTTGTCAACTAAAAAAAGATTTTCTGAAAAACAAAATACACTTAAATGATATTTTAATATATTTGTTAACTTATCTAAGTAACTACAAATTACATTTGGATTATAGGGTTCGATTCTAATATACTCATATAAAGTTAATAAACATCTACTATGTTTAAACTCATTAAAATATAAACCACTATAGGAAAATGACGAATTAGTAAATTCTTTAGGAAAAAAGCTTACCAGATACTTTTCATATTTTTCACCCCAAGGTTTTCCATCTCTATCATTTGAAACATTTATTTTATTTGTGACATATAAAACCATTTTTTTATCATCTGTAATGTATAAAGTTGTAATATTATTTTTACTTTTATTGCTATATAAATTTACAAAATTACATTTTCCAATCCATTCCGGATTAATTTGATCTACTAGACACCTAATATAACAAGCCTGAATATTACTATCTATCATTTTTTTTACTAGATGGAAAAAATAATAATATATAAGAGAGCCACAATGTCTATTTTATATTATAATCTAGAGATATTACCATTTCTTATTCCCTATGATTTTATTCTTTTTCATTACAATAGAGTTATAAATTTTGATGATGAAAATATTATTGCAAATATTGACTTTAAAAAATGTCATTTGTGGAATGTTGAAGAATTATTTGAATTAATAATTAGACAAATTACATCAATGAATTTAGACTTTATATTAGTTGATGAGTATGATGATCATTATTTAAAAGATGAAAATGTAAATTTAATATTCAAAAAAATCAAATCAAATATTATTAGACATTATATGGCAACATGTCCAATGTGGGCTTTAAACCATAGTAAAATTATAAAATTTCCAAATCAGATAATTAAAGAACTTTGTATTTTGAGAATAAAATATAAATCTAAGGAAGAATATATATTCAATCTAGTTAAGAGGTCATTAGTAATAAGAGATTTTCTTTTCAAACATGGAAATTGTGTGGAACAGAGAAGAAAAAATTAAAAAACTATCAGATAAATTGTATTTAGTAGGAATGAAACTGTTTGGCAAAAAGGTTTTCAATGAAATGATAAACATTGAAATGAAAAATGTAATTACTAAAATGTGTGGTTTTCCAAGTGGAAGAACTAATATAACAATAAATATGATTAAAAAATATCAAAATATACCCACACAAGAAAAATTAGATTCTGTACATATCTTAAAAACTGAAAGAGTGAATTGTTATAATGAACAGGATCAACGTGATATTAACTTGTATCAACAATTAAGTGATTTTATTGACCTTTTGAAGCCAAAAAATATTGTTGTTATTAAATTTCATGGAGAACCAAATCCAATATTTTGTTCTTATAAAAAAACCCAAACACATCATATTCCCTGGTTAACTATGTGGTATAATGATTACCCTGAATGTGGAATTGAATACTGTACAGATGTTCATAATTATCTTCGTGTAATGGGACCCTTATGTTCTATGATTAATATTTCAAACCTTATAAATAGAATTGAATCTAATGAATTGAATTACACTTTAATACTACTGGCATTGACAATATTTCCTGAAAGTGACATTTCTCCAATAACTAGAAATGCAACATTGGAAAAAAATGAAATTCTTAAATCAATTATGTATGAAGATGTTCAAAGGAAACTATTGCGAACTAACAACAAAGAAGATGGACTGACCTATTCCCGTAGTAGAAATATGTTTAATTTACCTGCTCTTTCTGGTACAAACATTTTTAAGACATAGGAACCACTATTCTTTTTATTTCATTTAAATCTGTTTGAAATGGTTGAAATGTTTTACCAATATTAAATAAAATTTCAGCTTTCATTTCTTTAATATCAGTTTGAAATTTTTCAAACTTATCTTTTGTTTGAAAATTTAATGATTGAAATTTTTGCTGTATTTCCATATTTATTTTATTAAACATTTTATTCATTTCTATAGATAATTTTGAGTCTAAGGTATCAAAAAATTTATTAACAGTCAACTTTTCATTCATATTTATTCTAAAATACTTTTTAAATTCTTCATTTAAAGTTGTTAGATTAAATAACATATCAATTGCATTTGTCATATCTGATTTTACATAATTTTCACGAATATAATGTATTGCATCTGATAACTCTTTAGGGAAAGAAGGTATTTTATCAAGTTCTGTTTTTATTTTTTCATAATCTGGTAATGTTTCTAATTTATTTGCAATAGCGTTTACATCAGTAGGAAGTTTATTAACTATCTTTATTTGATTATTCATTTGATTCTTTATCTTTTTTACAATTGCATCAACACTTAGTTTATGAACTAAAGTTTCTAGTATAACATAATCAAATTTATGTGGCATTGAAGCATTATACTTTTTTAAAAACACTTGAGACACTTGAGGTTCAACTCTTGGTAATCCTATTAAATCACGTAAGTGATTGTCAATATGAAATGGTCTAGAATACTCTACTACGCACAGGTTATTATCATAGGATATTTTAAAACTATTAGGATCATATTTTAATTTTGACCTTATAATTTTTTGCAAATCTTCTAAACGATATAATCCATTATTAAGGTTTATTAATAATGGTTCTTCATCATTTTCATTTTTAATAATTATTGCACCATCTTGTAATAAATTTCTAGCCCCAGGTTTTAGGACATCTAAAACCCTTTTAAATTGAGTTATTATTTCTTCAACATTCTTTTGAATTTTATTTAATACTTTTATATCGATTGATTCGATTTTAATTTTAACATCATCTAAAATAGTTTTCAATCCTGTCAGTAAAACTTTATTTTCAGATATATCATTTATAATTTGAGCAATATCATGTAGTTTAATGTTTTCAATTATTCCTTTTATCGTATTTATTTGATTTAAAATTGAATCCATACTGTCAAATGTTTTGGTAATATCATCTGAATATTTGGTATGAAAATTTGTCAATTCAGTTTTTACACCAGTGTCTAAATTTTGTGGTAGGGAATTAATTAACTGTTTAATTTCACGATTAAGATCAATGATTTCTGACAGTTTTTTTAAGTCTACCCCTATATTTTGAATATCTGCAGTTAGATCAACTTGTTTGATATTACCAACTACTTTTTGACACTGTTTTATTTCATTGCTAAATTTACCAATTGATTGTTCTACTTTCCCTAGTAAAGTCTTAATATCATCAGGTATTTTTATATTAGAAATCTTTGAATTAAAATCATTAAATTTTGTATTCAATTCTGACAATTTTGTACAAACATTATTATTTTCTAAACTTGTTTTAATATCTCTTAAAATATCATTTAATTCACTATTGCTTTGCTGATTTATAAAGCTTTCAATAGTTTCCAACTGTATTTTTAATTTTGGTAAATCATTCACTGATGTATTTAAATCGTCATATATCTGTAGTAATCTTTCAAGTAAACTAATTGTTTTCTGAATATTTGCTATAGGTGTTTTCATGTATTTTTCAAATTGATTAAATCCATTACTACATTCAATAGAAGACAATTGATTTAATGAGGGTTGTTCAACATTATTATATTTATTTTTGGTATAATATACTAAATATGTAATAATACAAATGAGAAATATTATACTAATATATATTATAATCATCTTTTTATTTATAGTTTGAATAAAAATGAATTTAATTTTAGATTTGAAAGGTTATACAAATGATAATGTAGTAAAGTGTATGTATGATAGAGGTCCTTTAGATTTTTTTGCAATTGTTGGAAATGATGAAGTTTTAAATGAACAGTTACAAATCTTAAAATGTGCTTGGCCAAATATTACAAAAAAAACATTTTTAGAAGATGTTTGCTCTTCCACTTTAGAAAAACGAATATGGTTAAATCGAAAAAAATTAGTGTTCAACTGTAATTTAAAATTATTTATTAAAGAAATTGATATTGGTGATATTAATGATGTATTAGAATATAGTACATTAGAAAGACCATTTACTAACCTTGTTGATATAAAGGAGTATTTTAATAACTTAAAATACCCAACCCTTGAGGTAGACTTTCTTCCATTGATATTAAAAAAATGTGATCCCTATAGGGCTGGTTTAAAAAAGAACATGTTGTATTACCTATCAAAATCACCCGAATTTCAAGAAATTTAATACTATATGAATAAATATATTTTTAAAGATTATTTACTGAAATAAAAATGTTAAAAATAATACAATCAAAAAAATTTACAATAGGAAGTTATAAGTTTAATTCACAGTGGGAATATAGAATATTTAAAAAGATATATAAAATTCTTCCAATTGAATTTCATCCATTAAAGGTCAATAAAAAAATTAAAGGTCATAATTTTGAATTGGACATTTATATACCAAAATTAAAATTAGCATTTGAACTACAAGGACCATTTCATTTTCAAAATTTAAAAATAATTTATCATGATTTATTTAAATTTAATATTTGTAAACATAAAAATATTAAAATTATACATTTATTTTTTAATAAATATTATAGCAATGAATATTTTCAAAATTTAATTAAATTCCACCTTAATAAATACTTGTTCAATATAGCATCAGCTCATACAACTGCAATGACATCCAACAGTGACAACACTATGTTAAGCTCCTCCACCTTTCAAGATCAAGAAAATACTTACTCTTTAGAAAACTCTCCTACAAGAAAACAAGAACAAAGTCTAAAATGTGCTATTAATAATGACTCTTCAGATCTTCTTTTAGAATTGAATCCACAAGAAATATTAGAAGATTCATATAGTGACAATGATTCTGAAAATTCCTTATTATTAAGTGATACAAATGAAAACCCACAAAAGAAACCCAAAAGAAAGATAAATAAAAAAAATAAAGACAAAATACAGCAATATAAACGCACATTGAATGATCATTATAAGAATATTGAATCAATACAAACAGAAATTTACCAGCCAATTAGTGTTGCTATAAAGATTTTTCGAGACCAATGTCCTGAAACTACAGTTCATGATTCATCTATAAAAAGACATATTATAAAAAATTACAAAAATATATTAGATTGTAAAAAGATTAACAACAGATGGATGTGTAGCAATGAAAGGTTAGAAGAAATAAAATTTGATTTATCAAAATATAAAAATAGTATTAATACTGAATAAATAAAAAATACAGAACAATCATACAAGCAATGGATAATAAAGAGATTCTACTGTACAATGATTTAAAAACAGAATATGAAATATGTGTAAAAACATGTAAAACTATTCTTGCAACAAATCAATCAAGTCAAATAGGTTTTATATTTTACAGATATATTGATTTTGTATATATTTTTGAAATAAGAAAAAAAAATAAAAGTTTAAAAAATTTAAAACAGATTAATATTATTCACCCTTCTTCAAAAAAATACTCTGAACATCCATATAAATCATTTTGGATTGATAATAATAATTCAACTATTTTAAATATTGTATCATCCTTTGCATTAATTTATATTTCAAATCAAATATATCTACACACTCCACCTGTATGGAAATCATTTCTAAGAAAACTTATACAACTATTCCGAGGAGTCAAAGTTAATGATATTAGATTCTAAATTAGACACATTACCATCTTCTTGAACTTGAATTTTTTTCTTTTTTGGATTTAAACTTTGTTTTTTCTTAAGAAATTTATTTTTCTTAGAATTACATTTTATACACATGGCATTTAAATGATGTGTTTCACGTTTCACTATAACAGGATCTTTATTAGCTGTAAAATTTGTACATTTTATACAATAAATTGGAGTATCAAGTACTTCTGGAAGTGTTATATTCTCCATCCTTTTTATATATAATTAAAAAAAATGAGTAATAAGAATTTGTATAACCAATGGCAAAGATTTTGTGCAGCTTCAAATGTACCAAAAGATGAAGTAAAAAGATTATATGATGCTCATAAAAGTGAAATAAGGACATCAAATCCTACATTGTGGTTTAATTATTTAAATAAAAGTACATTTAAAGAAAGAGATGAGGATGACCAAGAAATTACAGAAACAATACCAGATATATTAAAAACCAATAATAATACTCAATTAAATACTAATAAAGATGCTCATGAACAAATTATTAAAGAGGTTTATAACACTCTTACAGAAATAAAATCATTTTTAATATTTCTTATATCGGAGCCAAGTAGACATGTAAAATCTTTTATTGAGCTTGAAGAAAAAACTGATGTTAATATTTTAAAAAGGTGGACAGATGGTATGACTATAATTATGAATAAGTTAAAACATTCTGAAGAGTATAGTAATGGTAATTTAATTATAGATTTAAAACAGATATATTCTTTATTATATGAATACATATTTTCTGTACCTAAAATAGAAAAAATAGGACAAGTATCATTCATTAATGTCACACATGAAAGTGATCTTAAAATTAAATTACTCTTTGAATCAAAACGTAAAAAGTTTTCAAATGAATTAATTATACCAATTATTATAAAGAATGCAGTAGTTTTTTTTTATAATTCTAAAGAATTACTCAATTTAATTGACAATAGGTATAGATCAGAAATACTTTACAACAATGATTATATAACAACATCACCAAATAAATCAGTAGAATTTGATTTTTTCATTACTCATATGATATATTCTGTTTTACATGCAATGTTACACTTATACTGCAGTATCATATTTAATAATTCTTACATGAATCATGAAGATCATAATTATTACAAAACTGTTGAAGATATAGTTCCACGACCTCTCTTTAAATATTTTTTAACCCCAAGTATTTAATCTAATTTGATGCAATGTAATAAACACTTAAATAAAGAATCGACAGATGTTTTACAAATCTTCTTATGCTTGATATAGTAATAAATGATTTCCTTTAATCGGGGTAGAAAGCAACTAGTCAGTGGTTTCTTAAGATAGTTTGGTAATTGTTTTTCAATTTCCAAGGTTTTAACTAAATTTGATTTAACACAATGTAGTTTGTAATGAAAACAACACTTTTCTTTTTTATGATTATGATTATCATACTCTTTAATTAGTTGAGTGAAAAAATCTGAATATATAAATACATCAATTAAGTAGCTTGGTTTTATAGAAACTATATCAATCAAGTACCAAATAATAATTAAATGTTTAAGAAATATATTAGGAATGTTTTCAAATTTAATAAATGCAAAGTGTAAATGTTTTAATACATATTCATCATAAAAATTATCATCACAATCATCACACTCATCACTCTCATATGAGATAGAGTTAAAACTATAACAGTCACTAAAATCTTCACTTTCACTCATTTTTTCCATATGATATAAACATACACTTTTTACAGTTACACAGAGAACATAAAGCTTTCATCTGTGACCGTTTATTTCCTCTCACATTTATAGCTACTCTTTTTATATTTTTTGATTTAGTATATTTTTTACATTTTAAACAATATAATTTCAACATTTCTTTTTATAAATGGGATTTAATAGTTGTAAGTTTTATAAGTGTTAGATTTTTCAATTAATTAATAAAAAATACTACTTAAAAAAATTATTTAGTTGGGAAATTTAGGTTTTATTTATAAATTAAATATTAATAGATATAATTAAGGACAAGTCAATTGTTCTAATATAAGTAAATAGTTAAAATATTTTATACAATTTCCTTATAATTGATAGTTTTTTATATATAATTTATAACCATTTAAATGTATATATATACATATATAATAGTTACCTTAAAAAAGTTATGCAAAATGAATATGAAATTCGACGCAGTAGTTCCCTAACAATTGAATTGTTACAAAGACTTCATACTCTCCAACCAAAAGAAACACATTTTATAATATATTGGAATAATTTCAGAGCTTATATTAACAATAATCCTCATATAGAAAGAAAAACCCTTTTAAACACACAACCAATATTATTTAATTGGATTACTCTAGAAATATGTTATGAATCAATAGAGGAGCCTGTATCAATTTTGCTGTTATATGATATAATTAAAAATGGATATTTAATAAAAAAAACCATATTTATAAAAACAGAGGGTCTAGTTTTATATATGTTAGAGAATTTAGAGATTAATCTTTCTGGGCTTCAAAATAGGTGTGTAATAGAACTTGAAAACCCAAATATTATAAAGAATCATATTAAAGAGTTATATTTACAAATTGCAATTAATTATAATTTAAACATAGATAATAAATACATATCAAATTCTGTTGAAAATGTTTTACATAATCCATCATGTATATCAGTTAATAAAGTAAAATATCCAAAAGTTGATGGAGAAAGAGGTTTAATTACATTTTATGATAATTATGAAGTTTTTACAAGTAATACCAATAGTTTTCTTATAAAACCACCACTTTACAAAGAATGGGGTAAGGAATATAATTTTTACTTGAAAAATATAATACTTGTGGCTGAACAAACATCAACACATTTGATAATAATTGATCTTGCTCTTTCAAAATATTTTAGTGCTGATACTAGAATGGAGTTTATAAAACATTTAGCACAAAGAATTCGTATAAATCTGCCAGTAAAGAGTGGTATTCTTTTTCAAAGTTTTGATATTGATTATATTAAGGCAAATATAAAAACTGATGGTAACATTTATATAGCAAATAATAAACTCTACAAAGAAAAATATTTACCTACTGTAGATTTAAAATATATATCAAATGAAATGATAGATAGGAATGGTATATGTTACAAGTTGATATGCAAAAACAATGACTTAATTAATAATACTATATATGAATGTATCCTTGATAGGGATCAACAAATTATAGACATAATTCGAACTCGTCATGATAAATTTTTTCCAAACAGTAGAAAGACTATTTTATGTGTATTTAAATCTCTATCCCACTGAAAAAATGAAGATTTAATGCATTTATATCATTTTTAAATATAGAATCATTTTTAATTTTTAAAGTATTTGTAATAACATCTCTGTGAGATATATTTGTATACATCCTTTTATTTTTACAATCAATTGGAATATTATAATATGGATGTACATGGATTGTTTTAAAATCTTTACAAAATTTATCTAATTTTATTTGTTCAGGTAAAGTTTCTTGTAATTGACCCAAGTTGGAACAAAAACTTATTTTTTCATTCTCTGTTATACCCACACTTGGTGATTTAAATGGTATTAGACTATCTGCATTTACACATTCAATATCTGTTACACATGTTGGTATAAACTTATGTAAATAATTACTACAAATATGTATATTATGTTTACCATCAGTAAAAGACCCTTCTCCAAAATATGAACGATTCCAAAAGTTTGGATACTGTTTTTTGTCAATAGAAATTTTATTAACAGGTTTACCATATCTACATGATAGAATTATATTCGAATATACAACTGTTAGAATACCAAAAAAGTCACCAAATTTTTTTATATATTCTTGATATTGAATTAAACATTCCTTTTTGTCTTGATTGTTATAATTTGAATCTTCAAAGTTGGCTTTTTTCTTTAACACTATTTTTTTTGTCACTGTATTATAAACCATGGTTGGTAAAACATTACTTTGTTCAAACATGAAATGATCATTATACACTAGTGGTATTTCTCCATTTTTATAATATTTCTTGTAATCAAAAGGATTACATTTTTGTTCATTTTCATCAAACACCATTGAATCCACATAATGGGGGCGATATAAAATACCTATGTCAAATAAATCTCTAATTTCCTCTAAAACTTTAGAATAGTTATCAAAATTGTTCACTTTAGGACAAAATTTAAAATTCCAAAAATAATCAATACATTGCTTGTACATTGTAGAAGAAGACCATGTATTAGGAATATTCACTGGAATAGATATTTGTGAATTACAGTTTCCATGAACTTTTTTATTTTTATCATCACTACTTTTCTCATCTATAACCTCTATATCTTTTGAGTTTTTATTATAATCTAAAATAACATTTTTAACCCCATTATAACCATCACATTGGTAAAATATATGTTTTCTTAAATCATCTCCTACTATTTCATCCGTGGGTTTGTTTAAACATAATTGAGTATTTGAACACCCATTTTTTGTATAATAAAACCCATTTAAACATTTCCTTTTAATTATTAGATTTTCATTTGAATATATTTCAAATCCATCATCACCCCATTTTAAAATTTTTAAAATTGGTTTTTTTTGTTTCATCACTTTAAACTTTGATTTAAAACTATCAACAGTAAAAGGTGCATCCATATTATATATAGATTTGAATGTTTTAAGTTTGATTGTTTCTTTATCATTTTCATTAGAAGGAAAGATTATGTCCAATTTTTTATTAATAGTGTATATAAAATATTTTTGAATCATTAATCTAATTACAATAAATATAATAATGAATATAATAGTAAGAAATATAATTGATATTTCACTCATTTTTAATTTTAATAGTTAATTGATTAGAAGATGAATCATAAAATCCTAAAGCTGAATCATATTTAGTATAGTCTTCTTGTGAGTTAATAGTCACTCCTTTAGAAAGTAAATCACTCATCCAGTTACCATGAATTTGCTCTACAGCAATCATAGTGGTTCCATTATCACCCTCAATGCTATAAAAATTTCCTAGGTAACTTTTAAGTGATGCTAAAGGGTATAAATGATATATTTTCCAATTTTTATCATCTTTTTTATTTTCTTTTGCTTTTTCTAAAAGAATTATATGATTTTTTGACCAACTTTTATTTTTAAGTAGTTTTGTGCAACCAACTGTACCATTTGCAAGTGAAATAGGTATAAACCCATCTTTAAAACTACATTTACATGTGGTTTTAGATAAACCCACTTGATCTACTCTTTCAAGGGGAAATAACATATCCCATGAACATAATGTTTTAAGACATGTATGATATTTCTCATTGTAATAATATCCATCATCACATTTCTTTGGTTTTGAAAAAGAAATTAATGTATTCAATTTACTTAAGATACATTTATGTGTAATAATATCATAATAGTAATCATCTTTACAATCACAAACTCCTTCAGTATAGGGATTATGGGTTTTAAAATCAAATAATTTACCATTTGAATTGAGTATTCTTTTACAATTTATATCAACAATCTTATCACAATTACCATTATAGTGATTATTAATTAAAAAGTTAGGATATTTACAAATACAACTTTCACCATTCCAAGTTCCAACAAAATCATCACAAAATTTTATAGTATTTACATTTGGTAAATTAAAATTTATAAAATTTGATTTTAATATAAATATTATAACAATAATACATAATAATATTATTTCAAACATTTTTATAAATATAAATATGTTGTACACATACTTTTATCATTACTCATGAACAAAGTTGAGAGTTGTTTTGTTACTAAATGGACAAGTAATAAGGGAGACTATGTTGGATTTGATAATAATTTAAACATGCAAAGTGGAAAGTTACACTTGAATAAAGACAATTCTAACTATTTACAATTATTAATAAATACAAATAAAAAGGAACAATTTGAAAAGAACGCCTATTATTACTTTGGTAAACACATATATAAAATAACATACAATAATAATTTAATAAATTTAAGAACACAGTCTCAAATAACATTTGAAGATGTTGTTTCAATTGACCTCCTTAGAGGTTTATCAACATTTATTCATGTGTTTAATGCTAACATACTCTCAGGACTTGAACAGTTTCTTTCTTATAACAAGTCCTTATTTGGTATATTTGATATAAATTTCACCCCTTCTCCATTACAAAGATATTTTGAATTTAAAAAACGAGAAAATAAAGACTTCCTTTATTATGGAATTTTAGAAAATATAGATAATGACAACCAAACACTTGTTGGATTTGACACAATACCAAAACATAAAGTTTGTTCATTTGACATAGAGGTTGTAAAGGAGAGAGAATATAGAATTATTCCTAATGGGGCAAGTTTAGACGAAAGAATAGTTTCTGTTTCATTTGTTATAGGCACTGTTCTTGGTAAGAAATTTGAAAAAGAGTTAGAGATAGTGTTTTTACTCTTACCTAATCCAAATATTACAAATTTTGAAAATAATAGACCAAATCGAGTTTATTATAACTTTTTTAAAGAAAGAGATCTTATTAAATCAGTGTGTGACTTTCTAAAAAATGACTTAAAGACACCATTTTTAGTTGGTTATAATATTTTAGAGTTTGATTTGCCAGTTCTTTTAAATAGAATGATAATTCTAGGACTGGTAACAGATTATTATAGTATAGAAGATGTAAACAAAATGTTACTGGGGATAAAAATGCCTCTAGTATGTTGTGAACGTTTTCAAATAATTGACATAATGATTTATCTAAAGCGTATGCATGCAAATGAATATAGTTCCTTTTCACTAAACAATATAGCAGAAATAGAATTAGACAAAAGTAAATTAGACATGTCTTTTGAGAAGCTAAATCAATATTATCAATACAATGATATATACATGGAGTGGGGTTTAGAGTTCTTGTATCAAATATGTGACTATGTGACACTTGATTCTGAATTAGCAGTAGAAATATATGCAAAAAAAGAAATTCTTCATCATCTTATGCCTCTAGTAAGTATATGTTTTTGTGATACAGTCGATTACATGAGCAAAGCTACTTCAAAAATTATAAGTAAGTTCACATCAATAATGTACCCTTCACAAGGTATGTGTGTTCCTCTAATATCAACTAGAAGTGTTAATGATTATGTATTTTGTGGCAATATGTTTGAATCAGTAGTTAATAAACAATATCGAGGAGCTACAGTTTTAAAAGCTCAACGAACTATATACAACAATAAAAACATTTCAGTTGTTGATTTTACATCTTTATATCCTAGTATTATTCGTGAATTTAATATAAGTCCCAATTATGTTATTGATAATGTCAATAAAAACTCTCCTTTAGTAAATGATTTTTTTAAAAAGACTAACAAAATGGAAAAGTTTTATACTATAAAGAGAGAGTATATAAAATCTCCATTGGCTGTAGTAGTTGAATATTTAATAGAACAGAGGAAAAATACAAAAAATCTGTATTTAAATAAAGCATATAAACTTATAGCCAATTCCATATATGGACTGTTGGCATCAAAGGGGTGTATGCGTGATCTTTCATGTGCAGCACTAGTAACATCATATGGGAGAAAGATTCACTCACAAATAAAAAATTACATTGAAAACGATTTAAAAATGACTGTTGTATATGGAGATACTGATTCCCTTTTTATTTTACAACCCAGTTTTGATATTGATATTGCAAGTGTATTGAATAAATATATAAAAGAGGGTTTGGGTTTAGAAATGGTCTCATTAACTTTAGATTATGAAGCAACAACAACGATATTTTTTGCAGAAAAGAAGAATTATATAATGAAATTAAGAAATGGTCAAATTAAAATGGCGGGGTTGGCTAAAAAAATAAATCCAAAATTTAAAATCTTTATTGAAAAGTTTTTTAAATATTTTTTACAATTAATTGAAAACTTTTATGATGATAAGGTATCATTTAATAGACGATTTAAAATTTTTATAAAAAAATTTTGTAGTTATATCTTAGAAAATACTTCTGAAAAAGATTATGCATTTGTGTGCAATTCTAGACCATATTATGAATATGAAAACCTGAGTTCTTTTAATGCAACTTGTAGCTATAGAAAAAATGTTCTAGGGGAAGATGAAAATTTCTCTTCAAATGGTGAACTTTAACTTTCTTATGTATTACCTATTTTTAATAAATTTTACAAAGATAATAAAAGAAAGAGGGGAGATGCTGTAGAATTTTATGAAAGAATGATGAAAATTGGATTACCAGTTGATAAAACTGAAGTTATATTAAAAGTATTTAGCTTCATTTCAACTATAGAAAAACATATATTGAAAACAAATGATTGTTTTAAAAACTATTTATATTTGATGAAACAAAATCACATTGAACAATTTAGATTGCCTTTCAAAGTCAATGTCTGGATGTTGAAATATAACAAAAATATAATATTCTACTATGATGATTTATTTAAAAAACTTTCTGAATATAGTATTCATTTTTGGGATTTACGTGATATAAAAAATACATATCAGACTATAATAGAAGTAGAGAATTGTGGAAACCTTAAGCATATAAATAAAAACTTTAGTATTAATGATTTAAATTTATATTTAGGAAAACATAAAAGTGTTCAAAAACTTAACATCTTACTCTTTCCCATTTCTGAGTTTGTAGTAAATAATTTATATACTTTAATTTGGTTTTTAGATTTAATTTATGTAAGACCAAAAAATTTTAATCAAGACACAAATTATCACTATATACCAAATAGAAAATTAATCATATTAAATGGTGATGGGGAAATTGAAATTTATGTTGCCTAAATATGGGATAACACCTTCAAATATATGCTTAATTATATTTTCTGATATAAAACATTTAGAAAAAAACTTATCAGGTCCCTTAACTTCAAAAACTGAATCATGAATACCTCCACATTTTGTTAGAGAGTCTTTGTCATATATATATGGGGTATTATTATGTATTACACCACTAATTCCCATTGGTAACTCCTTAAAATAAATATTATTATCATCATACTTAAAAATTTTAAATATATTTTTATTTTTAGTCTTATCAATTATTATTAAAAGAATAAGTATAAAAATATAATAACATGAATAGTAAAAAGTATTTATTTTCATTTTTATTATTTGTTGTTTTTGCTATTACTATACCAATCCTGTTTGAACCGTATAATGAAAGTAGGTTATTATTTATTATCAAACACCTTTCAAGTACACTAATAGTAGAAAAACATTATAAACCAGCTGTGTTAAAAGAATTAGTTTCAAACTTTATAGAAAACTTTTGATAGCATTAAACAAATGCAAATCAGGTGTAGGTTTTGTACTTTTAAATGGCACAATGTTAATTTTAAAATCATATTCCTTTTTAATTTCATTTGTCAAGGCTAAATCATCAATTAAAATAAATTGTATTTTATAAATTTCATTTTCTCTCTTTAGTAAATCTTTTATGAAGAAACAAGATTTGTTTTCACCATATAGTTTAAACGACACCTCACAATCATCTCTTGTAAGTATCTTTTTAAAATAATGACACCAATTAAGTCTTATGAGTATATTGTGTACATAAGTAAAATCAGCTGATGACCAAAGAATTACAATATTACTCTTGTTTTTATTAAGGACTTGTAAAACTGTTTCTGAATATGGCCTAACAAAAATGTCCTTTCCACGGACATATACCAAAGTTTCATCTAAATCAAATACAAAACACTGTTTAAAAATCATTTTTTTATTTATAAAAAATGAACACTATTTTGAATAACCCTCCAAGTTTTTTGAATGCAGAAGATTTTTCTATTCCACAGCAACAAGACTTTATTAATAATCCTGAAACATTAGATATATTTGCTGATTTAAACTGGATGGAAAGTAATAACAATAATAATGAGGAGCCTCAAATACAAACTCAACCTCCAGAAAATCCCCCTCCACAACAAATTCATCAACCTTCAATACCACCAGTATCATCAATATCATCTCCTGATTCATTAAAAAAAGATATTATAAAATATTTATATAATAATGGATCTTGTGCTTATTTACAAAGTTGTTTTACAAAATTAGAAGATATTGATAGTGTAAATGATCAATTACTTTATAAAAAGTTTAAGATTGGACTTGTAATAGATTCAGTATTAGGTAAAAATAGTTCAGATAAAAATATGGCCAATTATGTGTTTACATTTTTTGAAGTGTTATTAGCTGAAGCAAAAAAGTTTACTCCTTTAGATATTCAAAAATATATAGATGTATTTTCAACATCATTACAAAAGGATAAAATTACCATATTGAATGATTCTGGATCAAATATTATTTCAAAAATATTAGGAGCTAAAGATGTAGATGAAATTCTTAAATCAGTTCAAGATAATGATTCACCATCAATGAAGGCATTAAAGTCAAGCTTACAAAACATATCCCTTCTTATTAGTCTAACTCTTACAAAAAGATTATTTTCCCCCTATATGGCATCACTTTTCAAAAATGATGAACCCCCTGCTAAAAAATTGAAAACTTAATACAATGAAAACAATTAGACAAGTATAAAAAATAGAATAACAAATTTAATTTTATTTTTTATCTATATAATAAAATGACAACTGGAATTTATACAACCCGAGTAAAAAACTGTGTAGTTCCACACTACAAAAAACGTGGTGGAGAATCAGAAGAATTATTTAAAAATTTTATAATGAATACAATTTTTGAACGTGAAATTTATATGTATAACAAGTATGGTAATAAGTTAAGCTCTGCTATTTCTGGCATATGTATTGCTGATTTATTTACTCAATATGGCCTATCACAAAGAGATGAGTATATTAAGACATTATTCAGCACAATTTCATGTTATCAAGGTAAAGATAGTGTAATATCATTTTTAACAGCCAATAAACCATATAAACTTAAAAACAATCTTGAAAACAATAATTGTCCTGACAATATAGTATTTGAAAAACATACTCTGATAATACCCAGAGGAGAAATTATGTGGTCACTATTAGGAATACCTGGTGATAAAATAGGAATAAATAGTGATCCAAATAGTTTTAAAATTTGTATTCAAAAAGTAGATGATACAGATACTATTAATATGATATCTACCACTAAGGATGAATTTAAGGAACATAAAAATCATTTAAAACTGACAAAAATTGAAAAATTCTCAGGTACTATAAATAAACCCCAATTATACTATGTAACACTTAACCCTTATATATATACAAGGATTAAAGCTTATCGCTGCATAGACACAGAGGGAAGAAATTTAGATGAACAATACTTTATGTTACATAAAATGAATCTTCTATATTCACAGTCAATTGGAGCTCTTAGTGTCATACAAGTTGAAGCTAAGCGATTGCTTCAATATCCCCCAGGTACAAGAGAAAGTATTTGCTGTAAAGAAGATACTTTAAATATTGGTGTACCAAAGACATTTTGTGATGAAATTGATAAATGGGCAACAAAAGTAGAAGGAGATGTGGGTCAAGCCTATACATATACTGGAAGTATTCCAAAAAATACTATAGTTTTTCCAGAGTGTGAAAATGTAGATGCATGTAAAAGTAATCGTGATGGGTTTCATAATTTTATTCAACAATATGAAAATTCTCATATTTCTAAAATCAGAGAAGAATATGCTGATATTAAACCAGATGAAAGTTTAAAGATTCCTACCTGTTTTGATGATAATCAAAAATCTTATTGGTACAAACTTATTCGAAATACATATCCTAAGGAGTTAAAGTTTAGAGATGAAGTAGTATCATCATTCACTCCAAACTGTCAAATTACACCGATTGGAGTAGTTTCAACCAGAAGAATTTGTGAAGGTGATCCATTAATATTTGAAGGAAATGCTTTGGAAATAGACCAGATCCATAGACCACACACTAGATCTTTGTGGGATTGTTCAATAGAACAATTGGAAATACCCGAATATAAAAGATTGGCAGATGAAGAAAAGTCAGGAGAAAGTAAAAATACCAATGCCAAAATCTCTGCTAACCCACTTTCATATTCTGGATCCCCATTTGTCACATCACTTGGTACAAATATAACAATACTTCCTAGACATACATAGACATGAAACTGGAGTTTAAATGTGTTATGAGCTTAGAAAAAGCTATTGTCTTAACAAAATACCCAACACTTATATTGCAGTATTTAAAAGATATTCATCAGAAAGATATTAATGTATTAAATATATACTACACAAGAAATAATAAAAATTTAAAAATAAAAAATGTTGTATTTTATATTGAGTATAGTTTAATATAAATAAGTTTGTAAATCTTTTAAACTTGATTAAATAATATATATTTTTTATT
Source organism: Macrosteles quadrilineatus (assembly GCF_028750875.1). Taxonomy (NCBI): domain Eukaryota; kingdom Metazoa; phylum Arthropoda; class Insecta; order Hemiptera; family Cicadellidae; genus Macrosteles; species Macrosteles quadrilineatus. The sequence continues at coordinate 6,946,222 of NW_026542594.1, forward strand.
TTTAGATTTTACTTTAAAAATTTATTTAACTTATTTATTCTTTAATAGTATTTCAAGTGACACTTAATCTATATTATTTGTTTTATAATATTTAAAAATCAAAATGATAATTGATATAATTATAAATAATATTAACAGTGTATTGACAATACCAATCTTTAGTGAATATTGAAAATAATAATGTAAATGTTATAACAATTGATATTACAGTCACCAATGATGGTTGACTATTTGATTCATTTTCTATTTTATCAGGTCTTATATTTTGAATAATTTCTTTTAATCTTACTGGAAAAATATTTTAGATTTTGGTTTATCATTATTGACTTTAACAATTTCCATTTTTTTTATATACTTAAATTTAAAATAAAGCTACATATAAATTTCTACATTCTACAACCATTCATTACAATGTCTGATTCTGTTTATAATCTACAGAGATTAAACTTATTCTATGTGGACAGTTTACCTGGTGATATAAAATTTAATAAAATTGAAGATATCTTAGATAAATATGACCATGATGTTATTCAAAATATTTTAGAAAAACCAGATATTGAAGAAGTACTTAGAAAATTAATTTATATCAAACATAATATAAATATTAAATATATTAATATTGAAAATGCATATGAAATAACGTATGCACATGCTTTAATACTAGTTAATAAATTTCCTCAAGCAGAGATAAATTTGTTTCTAACAGAACATTCTAAAGATTTAATTGAATTAAAAACCCCAAGTATAATTGACACTCACTATAATCTTTTGACATTAATGTATTAAATATATACTACACAATAAAAATTTAAAAATGAAAAATGTTATATTTTATATTGAGTATAATTTGGTATAAATAATTTTATAAATCTCTTAAACTATAAACAATTTTTATTTTTAGATTTTACTATACAAAAATATTCAACTTATTTATCCTTTGATAATATTTTAAGTGACACTTAATCTATAGTATTTGTCTTATAATATTTAAAAATCAAAATGATAATTGATATAATTACGAATAATATTAACAGTGCATTGACAATACCAATCTTTAGTGTAAATATTGAAAATAATAATGTAAATGTTACAACTATTGATATTACAGTCACCAATGATGGTTGACCATTTAATTCATTTTCTAATTTATCAGGTCTTATATTTTGAAGAATTTCTTTTAATCTTACTGAAAAAATATTTTGGATTTTAGATTTTGGTTTATCATTACTAACTTCAATAATTTCCATTTTTATATACTTAAATTTAAAATAAAGCTACATATAAATATCCCTAGAGCTTCTATAACCATTCATTACAATGTCAGATTCTGTTGATACTCCACAGAGGTTAAACTTATTCTTTGTAGACAATTTACCTAGTGATGAAGAATTCAGTAAAATTGAAGATGTTTTAGATAAATATGATCATGATGTTATTCAAAGTATTTTAGAAAAATCAGATATTGAAGAGGTACTTGGAAAATTAATTTATATCAAACATAATATAAATGTTAAATGTATTAATATTGAAAATGCATATGAAATAACATATGCACATGCTCTATTATTACTCAATAAATTTCCTCGAGCAGAGATAAATCTGTTTCTAACAGAACATTCTAAAGATTTACTTGAATTAAAAGCCCCAAGTATAATTGACACTCACTACAACCTTTTAACAATAGAAGACTGGAGAATTGATCAACCTACAACATCTAAAAAAAGAAAGTTTGAAGAAATTAGTGAAGTGAATGCTAAAGATTTACTTGAAGAATTTAAAAAAGAAATAGAATCATTTGATAATTTTCAAGATTCACCATACATTTGATTTGAGTGTATATAAATATGCTATTGATATCTAAACTGTTCATATGAAGAAGACAAAGAAGAATATAGAAGGTTTTATTTCAGAAAAAGTTAAAGAAACCATAGAAAACTATGTAATTGCATTTCATTTGAATAATAAAGATTTCAAATGTTTAGGCTGTTTAAGAATAGATAATGATATTCAAAATATGTTTAATTTGGAAAATAATAAAATATATGATATTTATTTAAAACTAAATAGACCAATATCTGATTGCACTACTCGTCTTGTATTAACTCGAATAACAAATGAAAAATATAGTAATTAAATTTTCATAAATAAACCTATTTAATGCAATGTTTGTCATTATAAGTTTTATTTTTAATCATGCCATTACTATGTGAAGTGTGTGGAATTCTTTATGATCCTATACTAGATATACAGCATGAACATGACTCTACATTTGAAAACCATTTTATAGAAGTTGAATCAGCAGCAAAATGTAGACTTGTTACTCTAAAAGCTGGCAATCCAAATGGTTTTGTTTGTATTAAAACTTATATGGAGTGGTTGAGAGATAATGTAATTTATCAACTAAAACACTATCAACAAATTCATGGAAGTATAAAATACAACATGTTGTTGGAATGTAAGTTTTCAAAATCTGAAGATGAGTTACAAATAAAGAGTTTTAAAACTCAAAACCTTACAGTTTTCAGTTTAACTGATATAAATCAACAATATACAAATAATATAGAAAAATTATTACTTGAAAAATCAAATTTAGAACTACGTGGATCAGGTTGGGCCATTTATACAATAGTTAAACTTGAACTTCGCATAAACAGATATGAACCAGTTTGGGGATCACACTGTTACAAAAGAATTAAACTACCCTCTTTCATAAATGGTAAGAAATCTCTTGTAAATCCTTTTCGTACAAGTAGTATGAAAACTAAATGTTGTAGTAACAACATTTGCTTTAAAATAGCCATAATGGGTAAATTATTAGCAGATTATAAAAAGGATTACCATAATATTTCAAATTACTTCAAATATGTATCTATAAATAATCATTATAAATGGTGTATTTCCTTTCCTGTTAAACTTGACGAGATACAAGTATTTGAAAGTACAAATAATATTTCAATTAATGTCTACACACTAGACAGTAAGAATAAAAAAATAATTCCCCTAAAAGTGACACCACAAAGAAAACATGATCATCGAGACATACTATTGTACAGTAACCATTACATGTGGATAAGAAATTTTGAAGCATTCATAGGTAAACAATTAGTGAAAACATCATCTAGACTGTACATTTGTAGGCAGTGTTTCAAACATTTCTACAAGAAACTCCATCTTCTGAATCATGAAATTGTCTGTATAACAACTCCCTCAGATCCAATTGTCACACTACCAAAAACTGGTACTAAACTGTTCTTTAAAAATTACCACAAACAGTTGAAGATACCCTTTGTCATTTACTGTGACATAAAAACTGAGTTAGTCAAAGAGGATACCTGTGAACCAAATCCAAATACATCATTCACTCATCGTATAGGGACATATTCAATAGTTAGTCTCACATACAACATCATAGATGAATCAAGTAAAATAATACGTACACTTACCTTTCCAGACATATCCACATTCATGATATCATTAGAAAGTGAATGTGAATCAATAGGAAGGATATATAAAAGAAATATCCCTCCCAACTGTTATCCACCCAAACCACAAATCAATGACACCTGTCACATCTGTGGTTATATTCTTGACAATGACTATGTGCTTGACCATAATCATATAAATGGACAAGTAAGAGGTTACACCCATTCAACGTGTAACTTTAACTATCGTCTACCATACTTTGTTCCTATAATAATTAAAGATTTTGGAATAGAACTGTTAAACTACTTCACCAGTGTCAATGCAAACATAAAATTCATCCCATTCAAGGGACAGGTAGAAAAGTTCTTGTGCATATCCAAAAAAATCAAAAACACGACAATGAAGTTTTTAGATTTCTTCCAATTCATCCCCGATGATATACCATTCCAGAAACTAGAAACTATACGATTAATCTGTTTAGAACACTATAATCTTGATATCTTCCACTACCTGACAATAGGTTCTTACTGTTTTGACATCATGCTCAAAGTCACTAAAGTCCAAATAGAACTTTTACATGACATAGAGATGTATAAAATGATAATGAAAGGAATAAGAGGTGGATATACATCTGCAATTAAAAGCTATACAAAATCAAACCACCACACTCTTCCAAACTATAATGCCTCAGATCCAGATTCATTTATATACTTTTACGATATAATAGGTCTATATGCCACTATAATGTCAACAGAACCACTTCCACTTGACAATTTCAAATGGATTTCACCATCAACATTTAACATATACAACACCACCACCAATAATAATAATGGTACAGGTTATATTCTAGAAGTTGATTTAAAATACCCTTACAATACCAATCACATAGACTATCCATTGTGCCCTTACCACGATGAAAAAACAGGTACATTAATATCTTCTTTTAAAGATAGAAAACATTACGTGATTCATTACAAGACCTTAGAACAAGCTCTGTCAATGGGCATGATACTAGAGAAAGTCCATAGAGTAATTTCATTTAACCAATCATGTTGGTTAAAACCCTACATAGACATAAACACCCAATTACGAACAACCTACTCACATGACAAAACCCTCTCAAATTTCTTTAAACTACAATCAAACTTAATCTATGGCAAGTCAATAGAAAAGGTAACTGAAAACCTAAACAAATACTTCCTCTACAACAACACTAAGAAACTCATGTACTTAATAAAACAACCCACGTTCATAGACAGACTAATTCTAAATGAAAACAATTATATAATATTCATGAAAAAGAAAAAGGTCCAGTGTAAGAAACCCATACCTGTAGGATTTTCAATACTAGATCTAAGTAAGAGATACATGTACCACATGTATTACAATAACTTGAAAAAGTACTTCCCACCGTTCAATTTAATATACACAGACAATGATTCATTTGCAATACAAGTATTCACTACTGATACTACTTCATTTACAAAAGATCAACCTTTCATTTCTAATACTCTCTTAGGTAAATTCAAAGATACATCTCCTAATAATCCCATTCTAGAATTTGTAACAGTAAGAAGTAAAACATACGGGTACAGGACATTGAAAGATACCATACCACGACTAAAGAATTTACCCAAATCTTTTAATTTTACAAACTATAAAAACATACTACTATCCATTAAAATGTACAACACCTATAACAGAGTAATTGATAATAAACTATACCAAGTAATACAGAATAAAGCAGTAATAAAACACACACACACACACACCCAAATACACACACCAATACACACACCAATACACACACACATAACACAATGACGTCATCATGAACACCCTCCATCAACACCCTCTCACTCTCACACTCTCTCTCTCTCTCACTCACTATCACTCCTCTATCTCCCCTCTCTCTCACTCTCTCTCACTCTCTCAATACCCCTATTCCTCCCCCATTTTCTCTTTCACTCTCTCTCTCTCTCTCTCTCTTTTCAATACCCCTCTTCCTCCCCCATTTTCTATTTCACTCTCTCTCTCACTCACTCACAACCCCAAACATTCTCTATCCCTTTCTCTTTCATTACCCTCTTCATCATCCATTCTCTCTTTCTCTTTCATTCTCTCATTCTATTACAATAACAAACCCCCACCCCTCAACTTTCAATCACATGAACCCCTCCAATCACACATACATGAAAATTTTCAATTACATTTCAATTCTCCATAAAATCATCTCCTACCATAACTACTAAGGTGGTCTGCATGTATGAATCTTGTTTTACCTTCCACATTAACTAGATAGGTTACTGGACTGACAACCTTGAAAATGACACCAGACTGCCAGTTTATCTTCTCTTGTCTCACAGTACGGACTAGTACCATATCTCCTTTATTAAAAGATCTCTGTTTTCCTCTTCGGGTATCAGCTCTCGTTTTCGTCTCTTCTTGCTTTCTCTTCATATCGTCAGACAAATGAGGCTTAAGTAAACTCAATGGTGTACGTGGGATGGTCTTGAGAAACATTTCGGCAGGTGTCATGCCTGTGGTTGAGTGTGGCGTGTTCCTGTAGGCAAACAAAAAGCTGTCTAGCCTATGTTGTAGGGTTCGGTTTAAAGTGGTTTTTGAATCCTCCAAAAGCTGTTTCAGGAAGACGTCTTTGGTTGTCTGCACCATCCTTTCTGCAAGGCCATTTGAAGCCGGATGATATGGTGGTGAAACCAGATGCCGAATGCCATTGAACTTCAGAAAGTCATTAAACTCTTGAGACGTGAACTGAGTACCTCCATCTGTTACCACAGTATTTGGTAAGCCGTAAGCTGCAAAACAGGTTCTTAGCTTTTCTATTACTTTAGCAGAAGTTGTAGATTTCATGTGGAAGATTTCGGGCCATTTGGATCTACTATCAACGAGAATGAGAAAATCTTTCCCCTCATAGGCGGCAAAATCTAGATGTAGCCTTTGCCAGTTGCGGTTTGGCCATGACCATGGTTGTAACGGGACCACTGGCATTGATTTCCTAGTCTTCTGACAGATACTGCACTTCTTCACAAACTCTTCAATTTCAACATCAAGTTTTGGCCACCAAACGAAGCTGCGAGATATTGCCTTCATACGCGACTCACCAGGGTGTTCCGTATGTAACAATTGTAGCACTTCCTCTTGATGAACACGGGGAATTATTACTCTTGAGCCCCACAGCAAGCAGTCTTTTTCTACTGAAAGTTGCAATGCTTTATCGGAATACGGTCTTAGCTGTATATCATTCGTATATGCAGGCCAGCCATTTCTAGTAAGGTCTAAGACCTTCGACAGAATCGGATCATACTTTGTCGCAACCCCGGTTTCCTTGTAGGATATAGGAAATTTCTGACTGTGGGCAAAAAAGTTTATTTCACCTTCTATCTCCTCCTCCTCTTCTCCTTTGCATGGCAGCCTAGAGAGGGCATCTGCGTTTCCATGATCAGCACCCTTTTTGTACACTAAATCATATTGGTATGTTGCCAAAATTAATGCCCACCTCTGAATTCTAGCAGCTGCCAGAGTGGGTATGGCCTTGGTGGGACCAAGCAAGAATGTTAATGCTCTGTGGTCAGTCACCAGTGTGAATTTCCTCCCATATAAGAAATTATGGAACTTGCGCACAGCAAAAATGAGAGCCAGTGCTTCTTTTTCGACTTGTGCGTACTTAATCTCACTCTTGCCTAATGTCCGCGATGCGAATGCTACAGGCCTTTCAGACCCGTTGGGTAACACAAGTGCTAAGACAGCTCCTAGACCATAATGTGATGCATCGGCTGAGACTACAATGTCTAAATTTGGATCAAATGGAAGCAGAACATTGTTTTGCACTAACATGTTTTTACTTGTTGTAAAAGCCTCTTCACATTTTTGACACCAATTCCATTTAACATCTTTATTTAAAAGCTGGTACAATGGATACAATATACTAGAGAGATTTGGCAAAAATTTTCCATAATAGTTAACTAACCCCAGGAATGAGCGAAGCTGTGACACATTTTCTGGTTTGGGTGCCTTTACAATAGCTTCCGTAAGTACCTTAGAAGGGTGAATACCCGCTTCATCCAACTCATGCCCTAGGAAAGTGATCCTAGTCTTGAAAAACTCACTCTTTTCGTTATTAATTTTAACTCCATACTCCATAAGCCTGCGGAGGACCGCCTCTAGATGTAAAAACATTTCTTCATTGCTAGCAGCCGTTATCAGTATATCATCTAAATAACAATACGTGTTCTTTAGTGTGTTTAGAGGATGGGGTCATCGGTGGAGACTGTAGCCTGAAACTCACCAATTGTTGGTATTTTGTCTCCAGTATACGTTTTCAAACTAATGGATGAACGCTTTAATGCTGGGACTACATGCCGCAATTTATCATAATAAATTTTCTCCGGGCAGACACTAACTACTGCTCCAGTATCAACAGTCATGTTCAATGGTACATTATTTACAAACAGTTTTGCTATAAAATTCTTTGTTCCAGAACTATTAGCATAGGCTATGGTATTTACCGTCAAATCACTTAAATACAACTCCTCTCCATCAACAGAATCATCCTCATGACTACAGATTGTGTGATTGAGGTTATCTTCATCACAATAGCTAACCCTAGATTTAGGCTTAAACTTAAAAGAAGACCTTTTATATTTACTCTGTTGGCAAGCAGCCGCTAAGTGACCTTTTCGCTTACACAAATTACATACGTACTTCTTGTACGGACAACTCCAAGCATCATGCTCCTTCTGACACCTGTAACACACTTTAGGCCTAGCATCTTGGCCTGTACTTTTAGGCCTAACCTTCGGTGCGGAACTTTTGTTTTTAACAAAGTTTACCTCAACAGCACTATTTTTATGTAAATATTTGACATTGTGCTCCGCATCTTCCATGACTAATGCAGTAGATAGGGCTTTTTCAAAAGTTAAACTATCCCCCTCTGCTAATAACTTACTCTGGATCTGAACTGATTTCAACCCACACAAAAATCTGTCACGGAGAGCCTCATCTAAAAACCTGTCAAAATTACATTTTGAGGCTAGCTTTTTAAGTTGAACCCCATATTCCGAGATTGTTTCACTATCCAACTGGTTTCTCTTATTAAAAAGGAAACGTTCATATGTAATATTCCTTTTCGGAGCAAAATGAGCTTGAAGAGCTTCCAAAGCTTCCTTAAAAGCTACATCTTTAGGCAACTTAGGAACCAAGAGATTTTTCAAAGTGGCATACATTTTAGGCCCCATAAACGAGATAAAATATTTCTTTTTATCTTCATCCTTAACTGAATTTACTAAAAAGAAGTTTTCTAGCCTTTCAGAGAAATTTTCAAAAGATTCCTGCTCTGGATCAAACTCTGACAACTTACCGATGATGCTCTTGGCCATAGTACAAGTCCTAGGCCTACACTAAAAATCATTTAAATCAAAACATACTTCAATAATCTTCTAGGGCAATACTTTTCTTGTATATTAAAACACTTTTATTCACTTTAAATAGCTTCAAACGTTTAAAAATCAGTTTTAAGCACATTTAAGCAAAACTTTGCAATATCTGACAAGAAAGTTTGCACACGACACCGTGATGACTAATCCAACCCGTGCAACGTGCTTTCAGTGAGTCAACCAGTGTCCACTTACAGAAATCTCTCTGTACCTGTTACTTTTAACAGTTCCAAAACTTATTACTTCTTGGTAACTGCTTACCGACCTGGTGTAACTGGAACTGGAAATGCTTGCAAGGCAATACTGGACCTGTTATCTTGGAGCTGTTCCTGTTATTGGACCTGCCTTCTTCAATCCGTTCCCAAGTACAACCACTCCTTTCTTCACTGTTCTCACCCGTTGCTTCTGGATTTAGCTGATTGTTAATTGCTCGTTTGCCGTTCCTTGTTAAAATGAATATTCCTTCTCTCTTTCACCAACAAAAAGGAGACACTTGACGCAAAAATATACTTTTAAAAGCGCGCACAAAATAAAGAAACTCACTTTAAAATACTCGTCGCCATGAAATAGTTTAGTATTCTTTAACAATTGCCTAATCATAACCTATACGATTTAGACATAACTAGCCGGTCTAACACTGAATTTAACCTGACTAACCACGCACTATGTTCAACGTACCTTGGCATAACGTAGACTGAGACTTCCTCGTCGTTCGTCTCCTCTGTGGGGTTGAACTTTGTACTATTTGTACTTTGACCTTAGGCCCTATTGTATTTAACTAAAACTGGCTTCTTGATGATTGTTATAATGAAACTAAAATATTCTTTACTTTATAACAAATACAAAGACCCATCGAGTGACCCCTCATTTTAAAGGTCCTGGTAAAAGAAAACCAACAACGCAAACTAGAGGTCTCTATCTCAGTTCAGTACAAAAAAAATTGAAATTCTCATAAGTTCCCAAACCCAAAATGGGGGATTTTGGGGGAATCTCAAAAATTGTTAACTATAAGCCCCATCGAGTGACCCCTCATTTTGGAGGTCATAATAAAAGAAAACTAACAACGTAAACCATAGGTCTCTATCTTAACACAGTAAAATATGACAGCCAATTGAATATAAAATTGCAAGTTATTTCCGATTTCTAAAGATTTCAATCAGCTTTCATTTTTTGCTAAATTGAGATAGAAACCTCTAGTTTACGTTGTTAGTTTTCTTTTACCAGGACCTTCAAAATAAGGGGTCACTCGATGGGGCTTATCATTTAAAACTTTTGATTTTCCCCCAAAATTTCCCATTTTGGGTTTGGTAAGCAAGTGGCTATTAGGCTTAAAAAGTACTTCATAACATGCCAAAAAGGTGTGTAGAGTTTAGTTTTCCTAGTACGAGCCGCTACAAAATTTTCAATGGGTCTCCAGACTTGGAAAGCTTTAAGTTAAATTCAACTTCTGAGAATTTCAATTGGCTGCCATTTTTTACTGGATTTAGTTAAAGACCTCTAGTTTGCGTTGTTGGTTTTCTTTTACCAGGACCTTCAAAATGAGGGGTCACTCAATGGGTCTTTGTGTTTGAAATTTTTGAGTTTCCCCCAAAATCCTCCATTTTTGGGATGTACACCAAGTGACGGTTATGCCCAAAAAGTACTTCATAACATGCCATAAAGGTGTGCTGAGTTTAGTTTTTCTAGTATGGGCCGTTAAAAAAATAACAGGGGGTCTCCACACTTTTTACTAACCCTGTATTGATTGTAACATGCTCTTTCTACATATTACGTTTCAAACCTTCCAGCCGGTCAACTACTACAAGTTTATCAGCGTATGATTGGAAAAAAGGAAATAATAAATAAATATTATAAGAAACTAGCTGACCCGGCGAACTTCGTATCGCCTAAGTTATAGGTTTCTAAATGAAAATAGTAAATAAATGAACTCAATGCGTTTCATTGAATTGAAAAAAAAATAACAGCAATTAAATTATACAGCTGATAAAAATGTAAACAATTAATTATGTTCTTCATAAGGATAACATTGAAACTTTCAAAGCCACTGGGGCATAGCCCAAGAGACTTTTTCAAATATGTAAGGCCAGTTTGCAAATCTACGCGACACGCTCTTTCCAATGAGACGTCAATGGAAAAAATCGGATAAGAAATGGCGGAGGAGTTCAACCGACAAAGTTTCATGTAGCGTATTAATTATATAGATATACTAGCTGACCCGGCGAACTTCGTATCGCCTAGGTTATAGGTTTCCCCTAAGACAGACCGATGGAAAGAAAGTACCGTTACGTTTAATTTTCAAGATGATCTCGTTCGCATCGCTCAATCACGTCCTGGTTGAAGTTCGTTCGCTACGCTCACTCACCTTTGGGTTGGAGCTCGTTCGCTACGCTCACTCACCTTTAGGTTGGAGCTCGTTCGCTGCGCTCACTTGCCTTCAGGTTAGCTCGTTCGCTACGCTAACTCGCCTCCAGGTTGAAGTTCGTTCGCTACGCTCACTCACCTTTTGGTTGCAAATTAGCTGTTGTCATAAATGTAAAAGAAATAATAGTGCTGCACCCTGTTGGTAATCCTTGTAACTTTAATGCTATTGAACATCATAGAACAGAACCAACTTGTTTAATTGAAACAGCTGTTAAGATTCATTAATTCCATTTCTCATAAGGTTAACATGGGAAACTCCAGAGCCACTGGGGCGGAGCCCTTTTAAGAATTTCGAAACGGGAAATAGTTTACGTCCGATTCGCATACCTACAGAATTTACACACCAAATTTCATAACGATCGGTGAAGTCGTTCCGGAGGAGTTTGCAGACAAACACTGTGACACGAGAATTTTATATATTAGAAGAAGATATAGGTAAAGCTATATATCCGTCACGTCATGTCACGTCGCGTCCATTTTAGACGGGTATGCTCCCTGTGTAATCAAATGTAAGCGGCTATACATTTCCGTCACGTCACGTCCGGAAAATTTTTGTATGCTCTGGGAGCATACCGTGTCGTAACGTGACGTGACGTGACGTGACTTGACGCGACGCAACGGAATAGCTCCTCGGTAACGTCCGATTCGCCCTGGGAACAACTAGAAGAGGCATCAACAGAATGTCTGGGTGAACATGTCTAATTTGCTTCACACTTGCATACTAAGTGTGTAAATGATCTTATTAACACTATTATTGGTTAAGAGTCATATAATATATTTTTTGTCTTAGTATTTGTTTTTTTTTTGTATTTCGATTTATCACTGTTGTGTTTCTTATACGTTATACATAGGCTATAGGCGTATTCAAAATGTATTCAAACTGAGCCAGTTGCGGGAATGGCATATAGCGTGCGCTTTTTTGCATCGGGATGTGACGTGACGTGACGTGACGGATACACACACACACACACGCACACACGCACACCCACACACACACACACATATATATAAATAAATATATATACAAATAAATATAAATATAAACATATATACAAATATAAATATATATAAATAAATAAATATATAATATATATACAGGGTGTTTTTTTTTAGAACTTGCATCTTTATTTATGTAAAAACCGCAATAGATAGAAATATACAGCTGGCGGGAATCATCTATTGACGTAGGGGGCACAATTTTGTTGAATTCAACGATACATTCACATTCCCCCCTTTCCCCCCTGCCCCCAACTTAATCTTTTTAAAAAGCAAGGTACCCCTTGTGACATATCAAATGAAACAGCATGAAAAAAGAAAATGTTTAATGAAAAAAAATTGAAAATCGGTTCATAAATTTGTGAGATATTCCTCCCCCTCCTCCCCCGGAACTTAATTTTGTTTAATAGAAAGGTACCCCTTGTGACATATCAAATGAAAGAGTATGAAAAAAGAAAATTTTTGGTGAAAAAAAATTAAAATCGGCTCATGAATTTGTGAGATAATCCCCCCCCTTTTCCCCTACCCATATCTTGTTTTTTAATAGCAAGGTACCCACCCTTGTGACATATCAAATGAAAAATAAATTCCACCAAACATTTTATTTTTTCATGCTCTTTCATTTGATATATCACAAGGGGTACCTTGCTATTAAAAAAAATTAAGTTCCGGGGAGGGGGAGGGGGAAATATCTCGCAAATTTATGAACAGATTTTCAATTTTTTTCATCAAACATTTTCTTTTTTCATGCTCTTTTATTTCAAATTCATTGTGTAGCCCCTGAACTGTTGATTAGACTATAATTTAGGGTACATACCTTCACGTCCACAGTTCATAAATGAATGGTCAAACCCACTACATGTTTCGCCTATACATAGGCATTGTCAAGTGGTCCTTTAAGAACGTTTCGTCCATTGTAGACTCGTCAAAAAACATTTAAATAAATACACAAAACACGATACATTGTACGAAACATTTAACACTTAGTAGGCCTACTAAGTGTTATGTTACTACTAAGTCATACTACAGTGATGAGTATGACTGATAACGGAGAAGGGGTCGGGGTTACATAATTCCAGCCAGTCTGCTTCCGTACCGCGACCGGTAAATAGTAGGCCTACTAAGTGTTAAATATTTCGTACAATGTATCGTGTTTTGTATATTTATTTAAATGTTTTTTTGACGAGTCTACAATGGACGAAACGTTCTTGAAGGACCACTTGACAATGCCTATGTATAGGCGAAACATGTAGTGGGTTTGACCATTCATTTATGAACTGTGGACGTGAAGGTATGTACCTTAAATTATACTCTATTATTTGATATGTCACAAGGGGTACCTTGCTATTAAAAAAAATAAGTTGGGGGCAGGGGGGAAAGGGGGGGAATGTGAATGTAACGTAGAATTCAAAACAATTGGGCCCCCTACGTCAATAGATGATTCCCGCAAACTGCATATTTCTATCTATTGCGGTTTTTACATAAATAAAGATGCAAGTTTTTAAAAAATCACCCTGTATATGTATACTGTACAATACCATCCTACCAAAACTGCCACTACTGGACGTGCCGTGACGTGACGTGACGGATATGTATAGCTGAATCTTTAACACGTTGCACCCAATTCAATCAAAAGTGATAAAATTCTTGGACACTTTGGAACATTTTGCAGATACATTTAAATGTTATGCATTGTTTGCTTGCCAATCCTAAATGATGCCCACCCCCTCCTGGACTTTTTCTTGAGGCTCTCAAAGTTTGCCACAGTTTCACTCAGTTTACCACAGTGGTGATGGTTTCAGAAGGAGCAGTGGAATTTTCTACCCCTGAGGGAAACTGGCATCACAGCCTAGGGGCAAAATCCCGGTCGCAAACTTTTGAGTTGCACGTACTGAGTTAAATAAATTAAAGGTGGAATTATACGTATTTTTTCACAGTTGTTAATTTAATGAGAACCAATTAAATTATAAAACCTAGAGTGTACGGGCCGGAATTTTACCCCCGGACCTTTACCCCTTGTCCAGATATAGAATTTGACGAGAATAATTAATTTCGTACAAGGTGTTTTTATAGAAAGACGTTTAATCAGTTGACTATTATTTACCGCTGTTTATATTACATGTTGTAAGCAAATTACGTTTGTAAACAAAACATCAAAATCATCAAAACATGTACAAACCTAAGTTTTCCTACTGTTTCGTGGAATATAATTCTCATTAAAAACAAAGATTGTCTCCCTAAGTTGATACAGCAAAGGTGGTACTTAGCTCCATAGTCAATCACACAATCTAGAACAAATAAATCTAAACTAGCACGTAGTTGTGCTAACTGTGAAATTAGATTTTGTTTGGCTCAGCTGTCTGGGTCGCTGCTACTTGTACCGGAGCGGCGCGTGGCGTCTAGTTGTACCGGCTGCATTTTGGCGACAGGTGTCTAGTTGTACCTCGTCCAAAACTGCAGGTACAACTTGACGATTGTGCGACGTCTGGTTGTACCTACGTTTAGTTGTCTCTACATCTAGTTGTACATCTTAATAATCTGCAGGTAAAACTTTTCTGGCACGCCACCGTCTACTTGTACCTCATACGTCTGCGTCTATGTTGTACCTGCGACTAGTTGTTTCTACGGCTAGTTGTACCCCCACCCCCATCAATTTGTCACCAGTTTAACGGGTTACTTTTAGAGTTTACAAAAACAACTAAATGATTATATTGAAGTGTTTTTGTAGGGTATTAGTCACGGAGATAAGCGAACGTCTGATTTTCGGTTCTAGGGCCGTAAATCCCTAATTACGACGATAGCTGGAATTTCGACCCTGAACAGCAATGCGTAGCTTTCAGCCTACAATTAACGTCTGAAAAACAGCTAAGACATCGTAGTGCGGTGAACAATATTTGACAATCCCACTCAATTGACTCGGAATACTGCAGTTTATAATTTAATTAAGGGTATAACTAAAAGGTACTCGTGCAGTAATCAATTAAACAGGGAAGCGAATTGATGGATAGATACAACTAGGACGCCAAGTAATAGATAGTGTAATAAATAGATAGTGTAAGGACGCCAAATACGCGTAGGTACAACTAGTCACCGGTACAAAATAGACGTGGATACAACTAGACGTAGGGACCACTAGTCGTATGGAAAACTGTTCGCATCCGTACGAGCTAGGTGACACTACTTGTCGGTGGCATCACGTCTAGTTGTACCTACGTCTAGATGTACCTACGACTAGTTGTCCCTAGGTCTATGAGGTAGAAGTAGGTACAACTAGACGGCGGTACAGCGAGACAGGGTCCCAGCTGTCTGAAATTGTAAAATAAGCATTTGATAGTAGTTATGCACGTTTATATTAAAATATCTTATTTTAATTTTATTTCATTTAAACATTCTTATTATTAACATATTCTCGCTAATCCATTCTAGGCCAATTTATATAGCCCAGGGGCAAAACACCGGGGTTAAAGTTCCGGGGGTAAAATTCTGGGGGTAAAAATCCGGGCGGTACAATATTTAGTTGCCTAAACCCTAGTTATATGGAAAGGGGTAAAATTCCTGCTTTTGTTGCTAATTTACTTAGATGACTACGTTATAATGACGTCAACTCCTTAGTTTTGTAGCGAGGGTCGCCGTGACTCCCATCCTAGATTGTTGAGATTCTCTGGCTGCCTACTCGTTAGAAGGTTCAACTAGTTTATATTTACTATTTCCACTGTAAATAAAAATATAGATTTTTGTAATTTTAAACCCGAAAGCCCAGGATTGCACTCATCCAACTACAAACATGTTTTGGTTTTCTTTTAGGTTGACGCTGCGAGGGAGTTTGCAAGATTTCATGTTAAAAACGGATTGTACCTAATTGTTCCCAAAAATATAATTACTGAAGATTTCAGAGTAAGATACAACATACAATTCAAGAATTATCTTTGGTTTGACTTGAAAGATAAGGTGAGTGAGTATTGGTTTTTGTCCACTCTAAATCGTAATGTGTAAAAGCTTTCTAGTAAATTAATTGGATCAACATGTAGTTTTATAATTTTAAATGCATATTTAAGCTAAACAAAGATGGTATGGCATATTCCTTAGTTTAAACGTAGATTGAAACATGTTATTTTCTGGTTGGAAGCTATTTGATATAAGATATAAATCCTTCCCTTGCATTCTAAGTTGCCATTTAAGTTAAAGAAGATATACCACAACTCCAATTATTATGAAAGAACATGGCTTGTATATACAATCCCTAGGCTCAGCAATGAGGTCAGAAAGTGAAGGCCTCTGTCCCAAACACGCACAACAATATTACGCACATTCCAGTCTTGTGGACAACCTAAAACACAAATACGGGTTACGTTCTAATCTATCTCAGCGGAGCGAGCGAAGGTTTAAGCATTTTGTCATAAGCAAACTCCTTCTAGACGGTTGAAGCAATAATTTTCAAATGTTGCATTGTGATAAAGACTATATCGGTGAGTGCCAACATCTATATTGTGTAAAAAAACGTCTCCCATGAACCCACCCAACGGGGTCTCAAAGTGGAATGTAATCCTAATGGAAGCAGTACTTGTCACAGAAACACATAAGATCAGCTGTTCACTTAAATACTAGCATTGACTATTGTATTAATAGTCAAATATACTACACATCAGGAAACAGCAAATATAATTATTATAACTATGGTCACGGATATTAGAACAGAAACGGTATGTACCATGACGTGATTATTAAACAAATACGTCATTAACTACGCGCAACCGCGCAACGCGCACCGGGTAACTGTTAGTCTTATTTTAGTGCGTGGTTAGTTCTTTGTTACAGTTTAAAAACCATTTATTATTTATCACCCACAGAACAAGTGAATTATTACGTGTTTGTAGCAGTGATCCATTAGTTTTATCTTTCGAGCAAACCTTTTTTAATGCTGTAGAAGAAAGTTTAAGCTATTTGTAATTGCGATTTATATTATAAGCTCATTTGAATTTTTATTGGTGCATACATTAGCGATGAATTAATTTAAATGAATATTAGGTGTTAATAATAATCACGTGAGATTTCAATAGAACAGAACCATGTATTTTAATGTAAACAATACAAATGTCCAACAATAGTTAATATGGAGTATTTGAAACTCTAAGATTATTTAATAAAAACGATTTGATTGTTTTATAGTTTTCATTTATAGTTTGAACTAGCTGTGTGCCGTTCTACGCACGGAAATCTTATCGTTGATTTGAAACCTTCTTATATTAAGAACAGCAGTTGGTTTGCTTATTTTCAAATATGCTGGCAAAACTATTCTATATAAACCTTCGCAAATACAGTATCTGACAGTTTCAAGCCAAAACAAATGCTTCGCAATTAAATGTCACCCGAATCGTGTTGGTCCAAATGTTAAATCCAATGATTAAACTAAAAAATGCTTTATTGATTTATGAGGCATACATACCCCTAAGTTAGGCCTATAATTGAAAGTTACTTTCCACAATGTTTAAAGTATTTAAGGTACTACCTCAACCCCACAATTTAACACTTTATTCGGGTTGACATTTTCATTATCAAGGTGCTCTTGTCCTTTCCGTGAAACACTGAGAAATAAGGACATTACTGCGTTACCAACAGACATACACGCAAAAATACAGAACTTAAAATTAGGGAATTTGCTACGCATTAAGCATAACAAAGTCCATATCAACATTTTATTTAAAATCTTTGTTAATGTCATCAAATTTTATCATAACAATTTATATTTGCTTTGACCGAAGATGACCAGAAATGCTGTTGAAATTACGGCTTACTATATGAAATGAAGTACTAATACTGTTTTATTTCAATGTTCTATCGTTATCGAAGGGATAACGATAGAAAATTGAAATAAAACAGTACTGAGTTACCTGACAAATAATATTACATCAAATACTTATACGAAATACTGAACAGTTAATTTTGACAAATCAGGCCTACTGTATGTGTGTGGCTATATTAGCTTCAATAAACGATTAACATTCAATGTAAAAGTTGTATTTCACTGGTTGTAAGCACAATTAACACAGATGATGTTTATTTTCAAACTATTAACCGGGGTGGTTTATCTGTCCCTAGTGATTTTGTGGTTTGCATAGGTAAACATGTACTAGGTTTTATGCAGACGTTAATATCAGAAGAGTTCGAAGAAACATTTTTACTGAGCAGCGATCACATGGGAGGCACAGGGATAGAGAGAGGTCCCGTTATTCTATAACATTACTTGCTTAGAGGGGACAAAGTATTCCTTCATTGGTGAACTAAAATATAGCAATAAATTTATTGGTCGAGATGGTCATGTGAGCACTGGACAAGCGCCAGTCTTTCGGAAAAGATCCTTTGATGTAACACTCCCGTTCATCAAGTCTCTATTTTTTTTCAGTGTATTGTTTGTAGCCTACTTAGGCCCCCATATTCTTTATTTCGTGTCACGCATAATTGTATTCTATGTTTTTTAAATTGTATTTTTAACTGTGTATTATCTCCCTGAAAAGTGATAGCTCCTATTCAACGTGAACTTCTTGTGCGGCTTCCGTGAACGCGAGTGAACATTACCTACAATAACATTTTCTTGAGCTCATATAAACTAACCAGTCGTTTCGACATCAAGAAAAGTGTTTAGATTGGACATTCTCTTCTTTTCCCATCACACGTCTGGACATTGTACCTCCATCGTCTTCCCCAACAGCGCATCCGGTTCATGGCGTGGGTATCGGCCATGTTGTCGCCATCTAGGCTTCCCTTCTCCACAACTCATGGTTAGTGAATATATCATAAAACCAGTTAAAATAATGTCTTAAAATAATTCATCATATCATTTGCTAAGACACCAAGTGCTCCAATTTTTCGTAAATATTTTACAATCACAATTATTTGTTTTTAGTGATACCTTCTGCCCAACCTTGCCCGAAAGTCAGTCCAGCATTAGAGTCTTTCTGTTGTCAGAGATAATGCTATATAACAGTAGAAGAATTGCTATATATCTATATAAATAAAATTAGAGTTTTGTTTGTACATTGCTCAGAATTTTATATTTTTAATTTATTTTTACGTTTTATACATTAAAAAAGCAGAAACAAGTCTTATCTCTATGTATGTCTGTCTGTCTGTCTGTCTATCTTTCCGTCTGTCTGTAACACTCAAGATAGCATTTTACACTATCTTCCCCATGAAAACGAGAGTACCTATCAAGATCCAAGTAATTTTAATGTATTCACTGGATTGGCGAGGGTGTCTTTAGCCATTAAAATATGGCCTCACTACTTTATAAATAAAATTACGGACGTTCAAAAATGCAGTTTTGTGCGATTTTTGTCAAATTTTCGTTCAATTTTGATCACATAATCATCTATGAAATAACGAACAGTTGTTCGGATCAAGACTATTTTTTTCTATCTGCCACTGATATTTTTACAAATGTTGTTTACAAATACTGCATCCATTTCCGATCACGTTGTGAGATTAAATACGTTTTTCTTACATAACGGATTTAATTAATCGCAAGTGCAATATTATAGTGTAACCGTAAATGAATTTAAATAACTAGGCATCATCCAGGTCAGGAACCAGAAATTCTTTGTGTATAAAATTGTTCTTGAGTTTTGATAACCAGAAAGAAGACCTTGAATCAGTGTTGTATAGGACTGGGACACTATTAATGATCGTCGTCAATAGCTTACAAACGAGGTTTCCACTCATTGACGGTGCGCTTCAATGATGGTTGTGTAAAGTGTAAAGTAAAAAATCACAACTGCAGTGGATGATTGTAACAGAGGTTTACGGATAATGCTAAACTCGCTTTTCCAATGTGTCACTTTCTGTTTCTACTCACCGTGTGAAGCAATCGCTGGACCATACAGCCAATAGGCCCATATAGTGCAGTAGAAATAGGGTTTGAGGTGGAACTAATTGCAACAGAAATTATTTCAGTTAGAAATGGTAGGTAATACACTTATAAAAAACATACCAAAAGTATACATTTGTACTGTTACGCAAAATACGGTTTTTTGGTCGCCATTTAAAAAAAGTGTAAAATTTTAAACTATTGTTAAAAAATCTGGTTTGGTATCAAATTATAGAATATTTCATGCTGGAAAAGAATATAATGGTTGAATTTAAAATATACTGATAACAGTGATGCACTACGGGCGAAAAAAAGTGCGTTTAAAAACGTGGCATTTGAAAAGTTTTTTATTTATAATTTTTATTTTATACTTTTAAAATTTTTTTTTTCATTTTTGACCCTTAAAACGTAAAATTACCCAATTTCTCTCTAGACCTTTTTAAAGAGCTTAAAAAACAAATAGTTAAGTATATCACAGGGGTTTTGTACAATTATTAGTAGGCCTAACGGAGAAAATTTAAAAAAATGGAAATTTAAAATCCCCATGTTATTCTTATGGAGAATATGGTAAAAAGTTGTATTTACCTTGTTTATGGATATATTTTGATAAAACTTTGAAGATTTATTTACTTTATACTAAACAAATAATATTTTACTAAAAACACACTTAATTGGTTTCCTTGTAGCAGCAAACCTTGGTACTCGTTTCGTTAAACCTAATGTTATTTATTTAATAGACTAGCAACAGAGCCCATTGTGGTTAAATTAATGCAATGGTCTCTAGTAAAATAATGGTTATGAAATCCATACACCACTTTACTCACTAATATTTGGTACAGATTAAGCTCATAACATTAGAATCACACACTTAACATAAGAAAATCACTTTAAACACAAATGAAAATTGTTAACAACAATATTTAATCAATAGTTATTTGTGTAACTAGTGGTGAAAGTGGCACTTTGCTGCACACGAGAGCAATGTTTACGCACGAGCCGCAGGCGAGTGCGGAATGATCTCGAGTGCAGCAAAGGCCTTTTTCACTCGTGCTACACATTATATTTTTCCTACAGTCATTATAAAGCATATAAATAATTAGTCTTTCAAACACTATACAACACGTTTTTAGGTTCAGCTGGCAACACAAATGGTGCCCTAGAGAAAGTAGTACCCGCGGTCCGTATCACTCCGCTATTTTACCTCGGCAAGAAATATGCTCCGTCTTTTGAGAATATAGTTCCGTATGTTTTTGTAATTTGAAGTGGTTTCCGCGCCTAAAAAAAATGCTTTAAAGGTATTTTCTTGTTTATTAAGACCGTAGGAATGTTTTAAAAACGTTTAAAAGAAAAGTCCAGAAAGTTCAGAAATACCAAAACTATAAACACGAAATGACAGGTTAAATCGTAGTTATAATAGTCAATCAGCTGTTCATAGTATTATTATCTTTAAGTGTTGCCAACCTATTTCCAAGCGTACACGGATTACGTGCATAATAAAACCACGCTGTTTTGTGTTGTTTGGTTGGAATCCTGATGTGCGGCAAAGTATAAACCGTGCGGCAAAGTATAAACCGTACGGCAAAGTATAAATATGCAGCAATTAGCAGCTTTCTGTACTATAAACAGTACAGGGAAGCCAACTTTGTCGGGTGACTGTAGGAAAAGAAAATTTAATTAAATAACAATATAACAATAAGCTGTTAAATTAAAAACTCATTTTTCGTATGGTTAGATTATGCATACTGGTAAATCAATTATTGCCATCTATAAAAATAATTGTTTTTTCCCGAGTCGGGTTAGCTCTTCTACCAGACCGATTTTCATAATTTTAGCCTTAAGCCGGGTTTACACTATGTAGCTAAACCTGCTACATTGCAGATTTGTGTAACATCTAGCAATGTTATATAACATTTGCTAGAAGTAGAAAAAGCAACTTTACAAAAGTGCTATATAACACTGCTATATGTAGCAGATCCTGCTATATATAGCTAGAATTGTGCTATCCATCGGGAGTCGGTAAATATCAAAAGAAATACGTGCTACATCTAACATTGCTATATGTAGCAATGATATACATATATTTTTCGTCTAGCATCTGCTATATGTAGCGCTGAACGGGTTTTCTCAGCGATCTTTGTTTACAATGGAAGGATTGGAAACGGAAAGTGGCAGTGCCTAGGATCGGGGTGATATTATTGGGGCTATTGATATTATAAACTTAATCTAACTGTTCCGTGGACAACCGGCGTTGTGATCATACGTAAAACGTTTTTGAAGTTACCGTCGCCTTATTTAGCGTTTTAATTATGGATTGTCAGAGTATTCATCATCATTAAGGTCCCGTAATAAATCTGCTACACTGTACTTATTTCTCGAAGCAAGAAGCGGTCAAACCTAAAACTTGCTAAAATCTTCGCTCCTGTCTGTCTCTCTGACTTCCAAGATCACCACGATAGCTGCCACGAACAATGTCTCTTCAGCGCACATTTCAATACGGAATGCGAATGAGGTTGTGCTACATATATCATATAGCACGAGCACCAGAATCACTAAAAATGTTTGTAAATTTTGCATACAGCAAAAGCTATAAAGCAATGTTATAAAGCAAAAGTTATATAACAGGTTTTGCTACATAGTGTAAATTCGGCTTTAAACTAAAGCTATAGACGCACCATAGATTTGCTATTAAGCATCAGCACTCATTTTGACGTATATTTTGAGCTATGCACAAACTGCCTCCCTGTACATTACTTACTGGAGTTAAATTTTTTTTTCGAGTTCGTTTGGCTCTTCTACCGGACCGATTTTCAAAATTTTTGTCTCAAAGCTATGCAAGCACATATTTTTTATCATTAATCTATCAAATGTTTAACCCTACAAAAACAATTGAATAGGTTTTTTTTTTAATGTTTACTTCAATTAAAAATGTATTCCAGCAGTTGCATTATCCTATATGTTTTTATCTAAAAATCTTCAGTGAAATACCAGATTCCATTGGAATTATTGATTATTGAGATTGGACTTACCTAAAGTACACTGCTAAATTATAAACGACCCCAATTGTTTAAAAATGGAGTTATCTATCATCGATTTTTAGTTAAAAAGATCGTACTTGCAAACTCAACAGTACCTAAGCTAATTGTCGACGTTGACGGGTTTCACCTAGCAAATCTTAAAAAATCAAACTTTAATAATTATTTGAAAATCTACACGTATTCCTTTCCAATGACCCATTAGGTTATAAAATCGGTCCAGTAGAACTCTAGTTACTGGAGCGATAATAAAACTCTAGAGTTGTACAAAGATTTTTAAAACTGAATTACTAGATTTAATTAAAAATCAATAAGACAAATGGAAATTCGTTTAGTCTGCAGGTTTGCTGCGGCGGGGGTATTTTGTACTACGGTCGTATTTCTAAATAGTGCTTATAACCACTATTATAAAATTTTTCAGCGTTAAATTTCCTATAATTTAATACCCAAAAAGTTATTTTTACGAATATTAAAATTTTGACACTTTTTTCAAGATGGCGGCCAAAAAACGTATTTTGCGCCACAGTACGGATGTATATTTTTAGTATGTTGATTAGAAGCATACTACCTACCATTCACAGCAAGAATCATTTCTGTTGCAATTAGTTCCACCTTAAGCTATATTTTCGATTATTTCTACTGCACTAATAGACCATCTCTTGAGTACGTACGCCTACCTATTTATTCATAAAAACCTTTTCGACGACGATCCAAGCTACCGGTACTTTTCCAAAGAATACATGGCCTACCTACTTAGGAAATAAAATTACAAATGTCCAAAAACCCAACATTGTGTGATTTTTGTCACATTTACTTCTACTGTTAAAAGATATACTAATCATTGTTTAGAGAATACGTAATCTATTAAATAACAAAAAGTTGTTTGGATATGGTTTTTTTTTTCAAACTGACACCGATAAGTTAACATTAAAAGTTGAAACATTTTACGGGAAAATAAAAAACCAACAGATCAATAACCTCGAGACTACATGAATGCATTTAATTGGTCGGATGTAATTGGTCGGATGAGTTTTGTTTTAATTTCGATCGTGACTATATATTGAAATTTTAGTAATTATAAGGGAAGATTGACGAAGATTTATATCTTAAAATAATTTTATAATGACGAGGAATCGGAAGAAATCAAAAACGGAGCATGAAGAAAAGACTAATAGCCTGAAAACAGATTCCAAAAGTGACGACCATGACCTTATGGATGCATCTAGCTCACCATGTGCAGTTTGTGAGATCATTATACCAGGTGATGGACTCGGACTATTTTGCGAAGGATTCTGCAGGGCATGGTACCATCCAAAATGTGTAAATATTGACGAGGAAGTTTATAATTCCATAGAAAAAATGCCAGGATACGTAAAGTGGTATTGCATGAAATGTTCAGACAAAATTTCAAGGTTAGTTAGTAGCATAGATGATGTTGAAAACTACATTTCTCTACATGCTTCAGTAGCAGAATTCAGGGCCGGAACAAGGGGGGGGCAGAGGGGGCGGTTGCCCCGGGCGGCAGGGTTGAGGGGCGGCAAATTTCTGGTTGCAGAAAATTTGTTTAATACAGTTTGTAAAAGTTTTTAATGAGCCGAACGTCATAAGGAACGTCAATTAAGTAATTTCAAAACTGCATAACGTAATAAACAAACAATAATTTTACAATAGAAATCAATATAAATTTTACAATTTCAGCTGATCGCAATCCTAGTCAAGGCGCCATGCCGCCCTGCCTCACTGCCGTGCCGCCGCTCCCTCTCACACTCTACATAGGAAGGAACGCACCGCTCCCCTTCCACACCACTCGCTATCAGCGCACAGGTTCACGCTTGAAAAGTTCACGTTGTGACTTGTACTGTTTATATCAAAACTACTGCGTCTTTTGTTGCGTTGCGTAGTGCAACTACAGTCCAACCTCAGCATAACGAATCTGAAGGGACCGAACTGAATATGAATATTCGTTATATCAAGGATTTCGTTAAAACGAGGTTCGTTATATAGAGGTTAGGTTTGCAGGAATTTCGCTAAGTCGAGGTTCAGAACCAGCGTCGATCAATATAGGTCGGGACTTGACCTCATTAAAATACAGTACAATTAAAGTAGCATGGGCTACAATACTATACAGTACAGTGTTTACATTGTACAGTAGAACCTAAATTATCCGGGGGAGGGATCTTGAATATTGCGCAATCATGACAATGGCATTGACCTTGGTACAGGTTAAAAACTGTAAGTTTAAAATCACAGCTTGTTCTAACCCTCCTAAAACCTAGCCAAACACTGTATTGCGTAGTCATAAATATTATGTAAAGAACAAAACAAAACAGTAGAAAGTTTTGTAAGCTACTGCTCGTGATAGGCCGGTGTAGGCTACTTACAGTACAGTACTGATTTATCACAACAGAGGAATGTCAATAATAATCATTAACTATAGCATTGGTGTTGCTAATGCTAGTTGAAACAAATCGTATTGAAAACAATAAATTATTAGATAAGTCATTATAAAAGTGTATAATCATAGCCAACTTAAGGATGGTAAAAATACTCGTAAAAGGAATGTTAAAATAGCGATGTTGTTATTCTTTCTCTTTGGTTTTGTTTTTATATTCTTTCTTAGGTTTTTCTTTATCAAAAAATTGTACAATTCACCATAGTTATCCCATATCGCCCAATCACAGCTTACTAAACATTACGTCGTCATCAGTCCTCAGTGAATGAAATCAGTTCTCAGTTGCAACATAGCGCGCGCAGAGACAGCAGACAAACAGACGAATGTTAGCGCAAGCGATGACGTGACCTTTCCATTTCATTTGATAAAGAAACAGATTTTCCCAAAACAATAATTGGGTGGGGGATTTGTTATATCGAGGGAAAGACGTAGACAATTCGTTATGCAGAGGTTAAATTCGCAATGTAGAGGTTCTGACAATGATAAATTCGTTATATTGAGGTGTCTTATTTTAGCCGAAATCACGAAAAATTCGTTAAATCAAGGTCGTTGTTATGGTTTGTTCGTTATGTGGAGGTAAAATATATATTGTGTCTTATGGAGAGTTCTAGGGGATTTAAAAAAAATCGTTATATCAAGGAATTCGTTATATCTACCTATTCCACTTTACCTATTCCATTTTTGTTTAATTTGTGAGGAATTTTTTGTTGTGGGTGAAGGGGGGGGGAGGGGCGGCAAATTTTAGTTTGCCCCCACTCAAAAATTGTCTAGATCCGGCCCTGGCAGAATTAACTAAATTGGTGAAAACATTTACTAATAACACCTCTAATAACTCAAATAGAATTGATAAAATTGAAAGGGTCCTTGCACCAACTAGGTCTAACAACAGCCAGCAGCAGCAGACGACTATTCCTCCATCACAGAGTAAGAAACAAGAAGTTCTTGCAGGAACAGTTAAATCAAATGCAGAAACAGGGTCTGCAAGGCTGCATGGAAACCACAGTTGCTTGGGAAAAGAAGGAACAAATATCCCCTCCCTCTACGATACAAACAAAAAACAGACAACAAACAACCAATCCTGTGGCAAATCGCTTGTCATACTTGAAAAAGACAAACAGGAAGTTGAAAGCGAAAGTGAATGTGGAATAAATGGTGAGTCGGCAAGTAATACTCGTACGTTTGAGAAAAGTAAATCTGGTTTTACTTACGCTGAGGAAGATTTTCCCGAAACAAATAGTGAACAGTGGAAACTATTCAGAAATAGGAAGCAAAGACAAAATCAATACCGGAAACCTGAAGAACAGAGTGTTAATCAAAGAACAGGAGGAAGTAACCCAGGGTGGCATAGGCCTAGGCCAAGAGAAAATAGGACAATCTTTGGAAAAGCCAAGACAAATGATGGGCTTGAGGTAGCAGATAGGATTTCTTGGCTCTTTATTTCCAGACTGAAGTCGTCGGTGGAAGCGGAGACAGTCAAATATCATGCAAAAAATATATGTGGAGAAGACTCTGTCATTCACTGTGAAAAACTAATCACTAAGTATAACAGCTACTCATCGTTCAAGGTAGGCTGCTCCTTCAACAACTTAGATAAGCTTTTAAATGGAGATGCATGGCCAGTTGGTGTAATATTATGTAAATTCACACCAGCAAAGTTGAGCAGGACTAGGCCTAGGACCTTACCCGAATTAGTGCCTGTAACAGGGCTGTCAGAAGAAGTGAATACTAGTCAAGCTAGTACCCCTAGATATAACCTAGGGCATCAAAAAAACTAATTATAGACTCTATTAACAAAACGAAAATAGAGACCCTTGTAAATAGAAGTGTAATTAGGCCTATTAATAATAAAAACACTGTACGCATAAGTTTTTTAAATATAAGATCTATGTTCAATAAAATCGAAGAATTAGAAGTTGAAATCAAATCCAATCAATTGCAATTCCCAGAAATTTTATGTCTTGCAGAAACCTGGTTAAACGACAAAAAGAATAAGGCATTTAAGTTAAATGGTTACAATATGATTGCTGAATCTTCCAGAGAAGACTCAAATGGAGGGGGTGTGGCAATATTTGTTAGAGAGAGCGTAAATGTCAAGTTTTTCCTTTAGATTTGAAGACATTTATGATAGAAGGCATCTTTGAAAGTAATGCATGTATATTTACATGTGGTAGATATAAATTTATTGTATTGGTTGTATACAGACCACCTTATGACAACAATCTATACCAGTTCGTGGATGTGCTGGAAGACTTGCTAAATCAGCTAAATTCTTTTGACTTACCACTCATTATATGTGGTGATATCAACATTGACGGTAAGGAGGATTCACTGAATAGAAGGTGTTTGTATGATGTCTTGGACTCGCACAAACTCAAAAATATAGTTACGATGGACACCAGAGTGACGGAAAGCTCTTCGACACAAATTGATTATATTATTTTAAATGACGAGATAGAGTTCACGGACTATGGCACAGTGGCTACTCCTATGTCTGATCACGATTGGCTGTTTATTGATGTAGTTGTGGAACAGAAAAAGAACGTCGGCTTAAAAATTGAAAAGAATAAAATTACCAAGTCCGGGATGGAAGAATTTTTATATCGTCTGGAACAAGAAAACTTTCTAGAAGATGGAGAAGGTACCTCTGACGAGTTATTTAATGAATTATATGATAGTTTTGTACATAATTTTTCTATTTGTTTTCCCCAACAACTTGTAAATGTGAAAAATGAAGATGATTCTAACTGGATAAATGATGAGATTAGGCTATCAAATGAAAGACTGAAGGAACTCTATTGGGAAACTCGCAAAACGAGGGATATTTGTACTAAAAACCAATATAATACGGCAAAACAACTGCACTCACAACTGATTTCATCGTGCAAAAAAGAACACTACAAAAAGAAAATCATGAAGTCACAGAATATAAGCAAGGAGTCATGGAGGATAGTCCATGGACTTACCCGGGACACGATAACTCACAACAACATAATACTCAAGGAACAAAAGGACATTGTAGACAACCCTGTCGCAGTAGCTAATGCCTTCAACAAGTATTTTTACGAGGAAGTGAACAATTTAGTAGGAACTAATGATCCAGCAAATAAAGCAGCTACTGGAAGTGGGAGACCTCGCTTTCATATGAAACTTAAACCAACGAGTGAAGATGAGATAGCTGAAATTATAAAGAAAATTTGTATTAAGCCTAGTGCTGGTATTGACGGCATTCCCTGCCATGTTTTAAAATCATCTGTGTCAGTTGTGGCTAAACCACTATCGCATATAATAAATAAATCCTTCAATGAAGGCAAGTTCCCAGATAGGATAAAAACATCGAAAATAGTCCCCATCCACAAAAAAAATGAGAAAGATGTAGTGGGTAACTATCGACCCATAGCCGTACAATCTGTGTTCTCAAAAATTTTTGAGGTAGCTTTCCTACGCAGGCTGATCCCATATTTAGAACAACATGACATCCTATCAAATATTCAATTTGGCTTTCAAAAAAAGAAGTCAACCACAGATGCTGTTTTTGCCCTGCTAACTGCAGTATATAATGGAATCGACTGCTCAGAAGTGGTTTTCAGCCTATTCTATGACATGACAAAGGCTTTTGACTGTTTGCACCACGAGACCTTAGAAACAAAGCTGATCAATCTAGGCATAATAGACGAGCCCCTAAAATGGATTATGTCCTACCCGAAAGACAGATCTCAAGTTGTTACAGTGAAACACATGGGTGATGATGGAGTATTGAGGCACTATAAATCTAAGATTCAACACAACATTAATACCGGAGTTCCCCAAGGCTCAAATCTGGGACCAATCCTCTTTCTCTTATTTGTCAACGACCTACCTGAATCTATACATGAAGGCAGAATATGGATGTTTGCTGATGACGTTTGTCACTTAATCACTGATGTAAATGTTAAAAATGCCATTGAAAGAACACAATCTGGCATAAATGAAATGAGTAATTGGTGCTCTGAAAATATGTTAGTATTAAATCAGGGAAAGACTAACCTACTCCAATTCTACAATACAAAGATCCCAGACTTCAGTCCATTACTTAAAATCACTGATCAGAATATACAACCAAGCAATAGCGTAAAATACCTCGGTATCCATATTAGCAGCAACTTAAGGTGGTTTGACCATATCAACAAAATTGCCAGTAGACTAACAGTTGTGTGTTGCCTGATAAGAAGACTGATAAACATAGTTGAAAGAGACGTCCTATTGAAAGTTTACTATGGCTGCTTCCACAGTGTACTTTGCTATGGAATTGCATTCTGGGGAAACTGTAGTGAAGCAAATAGAATCTTTCTACTACAAAAACGTGTTTTAAGAATTATCTGTAAAACCCACTTCATTGAGCACTGCGAACCTTTATTCAAGGATCTTCAAATACTTACCCTGCCATCAGCATATATATTGGAATCGGCCCTAAATGTTCTTAAATTTCCCGATTTTTTCCCAAGAAATAATGAAGTACATAGATACAGCACAAGACAAAAAAATAGCATCCATATCAACCATCACAGAACTACACTAGCACAGACTAGCCCTCAATATTCAGGAAGCAAAATTTTCAATAAATTACCACAAGAAATAAGATTCTGTGAAGATCAAGCTAAATTCAAGAAAATGCTGAAGATGTTTCTATTAAATAAAGCCTATTATTCAGTAGAAGAATTCCTTGATGAGTGAAGGCTGACAACTACCAATGACGACCACGGCTGAAAAGCTTCCAGTGGGATAAATACAAGTATGCAAGTAAGTAAGTAAGTACTATAGTTCTTAACTGTAAACGTTGGTTTTTGGTACTGGTTCTTTTCCTTAGAGCCGTTGGTAGCTGCAAGAATCATTTTTACGTACCAACACATCACTGTAATTTACAAATTAGTTATCGTTGGTGTTGCACCTTATTTATTAGAGCCGTATTCAATTTTATTGATGTCTTAACTCTAAAAGTTTTGCTTTGACTGTCTGGATTCCAAAATCTTAGCTTACCCGGAATGCTAAGAAAATGATAACCCATTTGAGTAAAACATTTGTTGAGCAAATTATCATAAATTGTTTAGGCCTTTACGTTGTTTATGTATCAATAGTTCGTGGCCTATTTTAGTAATTTGCATTCTAAATTACCAATCTAAATCGTCTATGTACTTAATTTCATATAGTAAGCCGTCATTTCGACAGCATTTCAGGTCATCTTCGGTCTAAGCAAATATAAATTGTTATGATAAAATTTAATTACATTAACAAAGATTTCAAATACTAATTTTATATGTACTTTATTATGCTTATTTATTTATTTATTTATTTATTTATACGGTAAACACCATTTTTACAGTCAATAATACATGAGATTCAAGTTACAAGATAAATATTTATAAATATATACAGGGTGTTCATTTGAAAACTTTCCATATCTGTTGTGTGCAAAGGTAAGGCTTTTAACACTTTTTTGTTCTCATTTCCCTCTAATTTGGACATGCCAAATCCAATAAAATTATTTTCAATTTTGAAAAATGCCCCAAAAGGGCCCAATTAGGGGGGTAGGGGTGCTTTTTGAGAAATTTTCAAATGTAAACATGGGTTGTGTGATACATCAATTTAAAGGTCTAATCATCCCGATCATTTTGGCGCAAAAAAAGTTTAATTATCTTTAACCGTATTTACAGGGTGGGTCAAAACGTTTTAAAAAAGGACTTTGAAGTTAAGTACCGTATTACCCTAACTACTGAACGGAACAGCGCCAAATTTCTTTCCAAGCTTATTCTTGAGCTACTCTTTAAGATAACTTGTAGTAAGGGCATTTTCCAAGTTATTTTCTAATTTAAAAAAAATCTCAAATTTTAAGAATAAAAGAAAGCTGAAAACTCTAAATTCTTAAATAGCAAGGTATAACAAATTTCATACCACAAGAAAGGTCCTTTTTTAACAAACATTTTACGTATTTAAGTTTTCTTTCTATCTCTTACCGTTTAAAAATTGCAGTGGAAAAACATAATTTTCCATGGTAAAATTATAACTAGTTTTCTAATAAAACACATTGCACTTTGTTCAACGATGTAGTAGGATTCATAACAAATTGATCGACTACTTTTACGTGTGTCAGAATTCATCTTGGACCCTTCATCCTGTTCTTTTCTCATTGGTAACTGAGCCAGTTTCAGAAAACTTCCTAACTAAATCATTTACAGCCATATGACTCAAGGTTATACCTGGATATCTATTGTTAAACACTTTGCAGTTATCCTGGAACACTTTTGTTATGACCAATAAGTAAAATAAAGTCTATTTTCTTAAGTTTACACCATATTTGATTAGGTACTACAGGAAATGGTACTTTTGAAATTAGTACAGTCAATGGTACTACAGAAAGCGGCCCACGCTTGGTTTTTTTCTCATCAGCTATAAAACTTGTTTTTCACAAAGTAAAACGTAATGACTTGTTTGCCTATCTGCCTAAAATTATTATGAATTGTTTCCTTCAGTTATTGCACCATTTAATGTGTCTAGAGACGAATTTTGGCTGTTTTATTAGAAAACTAGTTACAATTTTTCCATAGAAAATTAGGTTTTTCTACTGCAATTTTTAAACGGTAAGAGATAGAAAGAAAACTTAAATACGTAAAATGTTTGTTAAAAAAGGACCTTTCACATGGTATGAAATTTGTTATACCTTGCTATTTAAGAATTTTGAGTTTTCAGCTTTCTTTTATTCTTAAAATTTGAGATTTTTTTAAAATTAGAAAATAACTTGGAAAATGCCCTTACTACAAGTTATCTTAAAGAGTAGCTCAAGAATAAGCTTGGAAAGAAATTTGGCGCTGTTCCGTTCAGTAGTTAGGGTAATACGGTACTTAACTTCAAAGTCCTTTTTTAAAACGTTTTGACCCACCCTGTAAATACGGTTAAAGATAATTAAACTTTTTTTGCACCAAAATGATCGGGATGATTAGACCTTTAAATTGATGTATCACACAATCCATGTTTACATTTAAAAATTTCTCAAAAAGCACCCCTACCCCCCTAATTGGGCCCTTTTGGGGCATTTTTCAAAATTGAAAATAATTTTATTGGATTTGGCATGTCCAAATTAGGGGGAAAATAGAACAAACAATTGTTAAAAGCCTTACCTTTGCACACAACAGATATGGAAAGTTTTCAAATGAACACCCTGTATAAGCCAAATACAGATTCATCTTGCTAAGTAAACATGCATAAACGTTTTTAGAAAAATAAAATTTGCTTAAAGCGTAGCAAATACCTTAATTAAATTCAGTACTTTTGTATGTCTGTTGGTAACGCATTAATGTCCTTATTTCTCAGTGTTTCACGAAATGGACAATAGCACCTTTGATAATGAAAATGTCAACCGGAATAAAGTGTTAAATGGTGAGGTTAAATACGTTTAACCATTGTTGAAAGTATCTTTCAATTATAGGCCTACCCTGGACTATGCCTCATGGATCTATAAAGTATTTTTTAGTTTAGTCATTGGATTTAACATATGGAGTACACGATCAAATTAATTGGCACCGATCCACGGTGGCATTTAATTGCGAAGCATTTATTTTGGCTTGAACTCTCAGATACTGTATTTGCGAAGTTTATATATAATAGTTTTGCCAGCATATCTGCAAATATGCAAACCAACTACTGTTTTTAATATAAGAAGGTTTCATCTGACTACGATAAGATCCCCGTGCGTAGAACGGGCACACAGCTAGTATACAATATGGGCATACATAAACAGGGTGCTATGTTTAATGTTTAACCGAATGTCCATGATGCCAATGTGCAGATGAAAATAAGTTGAAAATGTCAAGTTACGCCAGTTTAATTTTAGTTTGATACACATGAAACCTAACATTTTACATCTGAGTCTGTAGAGATGATAAGAACGATTTATGTCTGATAAAAAATATAAATCAATAGGTATTGTTATCTCGTCAATATTGATTTTCTAGAAGCTATTTATTTAACTCGGACAACTGATTTGACCTATAGAAATGGTGGTTTCTTCCATATTAGCCTATTATTGTGAACTGTAAGAATTAAATATTCAAAAATTTAAACATTTTATTGATGATATTACAGTAGCTTGGCCTTGCCATATATATCAAACTTGTAGGTTGGTTGCATGTAACTCAAAAGCTACATACAGATTTACACTATTCAAATGTACACGTCCTGATTTAGTTTGAGGTAGGCACGTATCTTGAAACATATAGTATTCAGCAGCTAAATTTTATTTTAAATGGTCTATAAGAAATACAAGACATTTCCTTATAAGCAAATTCATTCTACCTTGATTTCTATGTGCATTTTGCTTTGCTGTCTGGGTTTCCTGTTTCGTCTGCCGTGAATTCTTATTGTTTATGATAGATTCAATGTTGGCCAACAAAATTAGAAATATTGTTGGTTGAACATGACCTCTTACTGAAAAAGCTCTGCACATGAATATTCACAAATAATAAAAAATTAGAATAGTATTAGAACTGTTGGAAGAAAATAACTTTGTCCCTTTCTTCCATAAGAAATTGTATTTTTTACTTTGTGCTTAAACTAGTTGGTTTTAAGTGTTCTTTAGGTGTTGTAATTGTTTGTCCTAACCAAGTTTTAGTCAAATTTTGTGCTGATTCCCCATGCTATGGCTAGTATAGGACATTTTTATTGTTGGATAATACATACCTCCACCTGACCTGTTCTGTACCTTGTTGACCTGTCTATATATGATTTAACTTTTACGGAGATCAACCAATATTCCTCCGCCAGTGAATAATATAAATAGAAAATTTGCTTTTATAGAAATTATTTCTTTCAACTGCAATTTTTTTAAAGTTACCACTTAACTATTACTGTCACGTATTTGGCTTGAATAATGATTGAAACTTATTTTACAGTACATATACGTCGATGTTACTGACAAAGTAAGTATATAATCATTATCTCAACTAATAAACTATGCTCATTAACCTGCCAGAATATTTCTTGTCAAGGGTTTAATTTAGATTCTTTATGAATGTGGTTCTATTCTTCTGAGATTTAAACACCCATTCTTCTTCAGCTTTTAAACTTGTCTATTTATAAAAAAATACAATCGTGTGATTAAATCATTAATACATGCACTAGATTAAAAATAAGATTTACACATTAGGGTCTTAAACTTCACATTAAAATACTCCGACATATTACTACAGGAATCGTAGTAACTAAATAATTGCGTGGAATGAAATGCATACATAAATCTATCTTATCCAAAGTTTGATTCGAGTCTGATTATCACCTGTTTGGGGTTTCTAGTCTACATACGAAAACAGATATGAAAACTACCCAGATAGACGTATTTACACTTTGTTTCACAACTACCAGCCAGACTGCAAGACAACAAAAGAATATGGTTGCCTGGAGGCAATAAAAGCACATTTTTTTGTGAGTAGTACATTTTTAAACACTTAGAAAAGTTAAAAGTATCCTAGCATGACTAACATGCTGGAGATTTTGATGTATAATGGGGAGTCATCGATGTACATACGTTACACTCAAACGCCGAATTCTGACAATGTCAGAAATGTTTACCCACTTCGTGGTGTGGACTGTGTATTTCTGGTTTCTAGTATTTCTAGTTTGCGCAAATGCCGAAATATCGTTCTCACAAAACAGGCAAATTTCTCCTTATTAGCAAATTTCCCATAAAGGGAATAAGCTATTACCGTATTACTCATGGTAAGACCTGGACCCGGGACCGATTTACTTTTACGTTTTGAGGTCCCTAGAGGCCAAAAACACCATCCATTCAAATTCATATATATATATATATATATATATATATATATATATATACCCGTTAGCACGATAACTTGAGCAAAAATTATCCGATTTTGATAAAATTTGGTACAAACGTGTAAACCTACATTTATTCGAACGAGTTCGCGAACCAGCATGATCGGACTATGGGAACGGGGGTTTATGGGGGGTTTTATGGGGGGTTTTATGAGGGTAAAAATAGGTATTTCCCATTTTTGACCCTAAAACACAACATTTCACAATTTCTTTCCAAACCATTCTGTAGAGCTTAAAAAAACAAATAATTTAGTATATTGAAGCGTTACTATGCGCCTAATGGTTACGGAGAAAATGCCAACAAATTGTAAATTTAAAATTCCCTTGTTATTCTTATGGACAATAAGTCAACTGTTGTAGTTTGCTTGTTTATGAACATATTTTGATCAAATTTGGAAAATACATTCATTCCTTACTAAACTACAGTATTAACATTTTACAACAAAAACACTTATACATCATCCTTGTTGCAGCAAACCTAAGTACTCGTTAAACCAATTATATTTAAATAGAAAATAAATGTAATAATTTTAAAGAGACATTTGAGAATAAATCCAATCAGGCAAATGGAAATTCGCTAAGTATGAAGGTTTACTGCAGTGGGGGTATTTATTTATTAATTATTCCAAATGGTACATACCAATTTACATAATAAATGTACAAGTTGCTGACAAAAAGAGTTGAAAATAGCAACAATCAGCAATCAAGCATAACAAAATAATAAAAAATATTTAGCAGCTGAAGTAACAATTATAGACTCTATAATGATATACCAAATTAAGATAACATCTTAAATAACACCAAACAACTTTGTTCGAAATAGTTCAGCTGGTAGATGACAGAAAACAAGAAAAAAAGAAAAATATCATAACAATAATAACATAATCAATATCTGAATAAGCTATAATCAATATACAACTAGCTATAATAAGATGAATACATATCTAACAACGATAACAATCCAGGAATAACAACAATCGATAATTGGCTCCCTTAACATTCAAAATGTGACCAAGAGGAACATAAAAACCCTTCTAGGAACTACTGACTAGCTGGTTGAAAGAGCTTCTAAAAGTCTTCAGAGATTCAGAGATGAAGTCAACAGAAGGTGGTCTCGCCACTTGTAGTCCTATTCCGCCCGAGTTTTATTTCGCCCGTAACCTAATTAGTCCTAGTTCGCCCACGGTCCCAGATTAACCCTTATAATCCTCAGCTCTACCTGCGTCAGGAGTCCCATTCCATTCACGGAGGCGAAGCCCCGCCTCCTAGCACCCCACCCACCCCCAACTATGTAATAGCCCTCCCCTACCCATCACCCGGTTATCCACCTTAGACTACACGGTTATTTAAGCTTAAAATATTTGTTTGACAAATCAAGCGTATTTCCTTTATAGTATTAATGTAAAGTTTAAACACAAAGATATCAGCATTAAAATATAAAGTGGCACGTGCCCTTATTGATGTAGCCGTTATAAAAATGTCTTTATAACCTGGAACTTTCCTTTGGGTTGAAACGCTTCAACAGTAATTTATATTGATAAATGTTTACGACATAACAGATTAATAAAATTTACTGTCCATGTACTGTTAGTTACTGTATGTTTGTCTCCCTATTCAAAATGTGTAAATAAGCAATTTAATTATTTAAAATATTGCGTTTAACGACAAACAGAAACATATGATAACACTGAAATCCAAGACATGACCAAACAAAGGCCACTAGTTAGCTGCTTCTAGTGTTAAATACCCAACTGCTCCCACTACGTTACAACACTATATCAAAAAAACCCCAACCGGAAATGAAACGTTCAGTAAGGATCAAACCCGTGAACCTCTGGCTCATACACAGCTTCATACACAATCAACCGCTAGGAAGAAACATTTACACACTCCCGTTACCCCGTTAGACACCCCAAATATACATAACATCTATGAAATGTAAATTTAACATTCAACATTTGGTGGCTTTTACAAAGGCCGTTTTTTATACTTAATGGTAAAGTTCCGCTTAAGCCATTGGATAATTAATTATCATTTGTTTCGCATTTGTTATGGACTACAGCATATAGATATGTATGAAATAAAATAAAAATATAATGTTTTTTTACACACCCTGTATATGTAAATTAGGAGCTTGATGTTGTCATTTACCTATAAACGCCGGACCTATAATTGCTGTCGTAGCCCAATGGATAGGGCATCAGACCTGCATCTAGGAGATCGGGGTTCGATACCCGGTCACACTTTTTATCCGTAGTTTAATAATTAATAGAAACGAGGTGCTAGCCCGTCCTACGTACGGGAGTAGTCAGTTAAAACTGTGTATAATTCAGAACAGTTAGCTTACACGTATAAAGCCAAATTTTATTGCAGCCTACAGTTGAAAGAGTAATTATCAATTGAGAAGTAGTGTATAGGCCTAGTCAACGATATCACCTTCCAATTCCATCGCCTCTTTAATAATCAATATCACCACAATACAATTACTCATACTATACACAACTTCCAGTAGGTCTGAATAGAAACTCCCTAAAATAAAACGAAAACATCCAATAAAATTCACAGTACACATAATTATAACGTTGGTGTCCTGACATCATTAAACGAATCGTCCACACATATCAATTTCACTGCATCAATTGCTAAATAAATAAGTGTAAACAAAGAAAAGTAAAAACATCAACATATAGTTTGTTTTGGTAAACAGCTGAGTCAAAAATAAAATAATATTCATTTGAACAAAAGAACTAACTGGTCACATGGTGAAGAAATTTAAAACGTAAACACGCTAGTAGAGCTAGTGACGTAATTAATTGTCTATGTTTATTATCCATTCCGTTATCAGTTCTAATATCCTTAATAATTAAACCACCCTCATTGAATAAATGTACACTGTAATCCCCCATATTCATTTATTTAAACCATAAAATATTCAAAGCCTCCAAACTAAACCACAACTAAACACACGCCAAACAACGTTTTAGATTTCACAAAAGATTGACCTAGGAATTGACGTTGTACTCAATCTATTTCATTCATCTATATATCTTTGGATAAAACCCGTCTGAGGTTGTGGTGGTAATTTAAAATCGTATTCCTGAAGATTCTTGATCTCCTTTATGACATAAATATTTCCGGGCCTAATCCAAACAAAGTTTAAGCATTCAAAAACATTGATTGTAAACAAACCAAGATAAATTAAAACTTGTAAAAAATGGATTTTCCTACCCTTTCCTAAAAAGGTTGAGCAGTAAATTAATAAGCATATCCTCTTTTTAAGACTCGTGTACAGAGCCTCGACTTGTATACATCGATGGTGTTACTTATCTAGGTGGTCTACTAATCTTACTTATTTCCTATAATCAATTACAAAATAAGAGTAAATAAAATAACCTCATAGTTCCATAATTTATATTTAACCAGCTGTTAGTTAAAACAAATTATATAGTACAGGTAAAATAATACAAAAACACTCCATATAAACAACAAAATTTGTACATTCATGAAATTTCACCTGTGAGTTCCGACAAGTCCGATGAGTCCCCAAAATTTTGGGCGTCCTAAGACCCTTTTTGGGGCCTTTTTTTGTTCCGAGGGGCCCTTGTTCCTGAATAATTGTGTTTTTACGTTTAAGGTCGAGTGAGGTGTGGTTTTCGATGGTTTTAGTTATTTTAAATCAATTGGGACTAGTTTTAAGTGTATTAAACCACTCCAATTTTTACGATATTTAAACATTTATTTATAAAGTGATAAAATTAGTTATCTCCATGCTCTATATGAAAGGGGATTATTGAAAATAACTAATTCTCTACTTTATAAGAGTAAGAGTGAAAGATCACAAGGAGTAAGACAAAATATTAAATACCCCCGTCACAGCAAACCTGCAGACTAAGCGAATTTTCATTTGCCCGATCTTCAATTAAATCTGAAATAGCATTGAGTTTAATGAATACTTAGGTTTGCTGCTACAAGGAGGCTAATAAAGTGTGTTTATAGTAAAATATTAATAGCCTAGCATAAAACAAATAAATTTGACAAGTTTTACTAAGACATATCTATGAATACCAGTCAAAAATAATTTCACACTATTCTCCTAAAAAATAACATGGAGTTTTAAAATTAAAATTTTTGAATTTTATTCGTAACTAATACACTTACAAAACACGTTAATATACTGAATTATTTGTTTTCTTTAAGCTCTTTAAAATGCTCTAGAGAAAAATTGGGAAACTTAGTCTTTTGAGGGTCAAAGATTAAAAATGTTTACCACATAAAACCCTGTTCCATGGACCGATTATGCAGGTTTCGTTAAAATTGAACCAAAATTACTAGAGTTATCATGTTTACGGACACGTATATAACATGGATATATTATATTATATATATATAAATATATATGTATATAAACACATATATAATATTTTGATTGGATGGTGCTTTAGGCTTCTGGGGGCATCGAAATGAAAACGTAAATCGGTTTCGGGTCTATGTTTTACCATAAGTACTTCGGTAACAGTTTATTTCCTATATGAAATGTTCGCTAAAAGGGGATGGAAGTTTTACACTATAACATAATAACATAGGCTACTAAGCAAAATTTCAACTTTTAAGGTGGTGTGAATAATATTTCAACGTGTTTTTATGCAAATCTATTAAGGACAATTTCAAATTGATATGTATTTTTCTTAGGTAGTTTTTTATGTTATTTTTTTACATTTATTAAAAGCTAAACAATTGTATTTGTATAAAACCTTACATTACATATTAGAATGAAGTTCTTAAACTAAAGCTATTTTTCTACAATTTCCGTAGTATCTCTCTTTACGATTTCATAATCACAATAATTATTCTCAGACGACTCGTTAACAATTTTATTATTCTTAGCAACTTGTCCATCTTTACTGATTTTGTCCAAGTTGGTGTTCAAGCAGGATTCCCCTTAACAAACCTAAAACCTTGCATATTGCAGAACAGGCAACACCAATCTTAAATCACGAACAATGTGGTGCAAAAACACCTTTCATACATACTGACGTTTGCAACTTGTATCTTAAGTTCCTCAAACTTATTTTCAATCAATACAAGTACGGTTATCTTTCGTGGTTATGACGAGCAGGACAGCACTAAGAGATCAGAGCAGCATTGTCGGTACAAGCATTTTTGTCCTGAACAATGGGAACGAGGTTTATGGGGTAAAAATTGGGTTTTCTTATTTACTTTACCCTCAAAACACAAAGTTTCCCAATTTTTCTCTAGAACATTTTAAATAGATTAAAAACAAACAATTTAGTATATTAACGTGTTTTTGTATGGTTATTAGTTACGGATAAAAATACTAAAATTGTAAATTTAAAATTCCCATGTTATTTTTAAGTAGAATAGTGTAAAATTATTTTGTTTGTTTGTTAACAGATATATATATCAAACTTGTCAAATTTATTTGTTTTATACTAGGCTATTAATATTTGGCTATAAACACACTTTATTAGCCTCCTTGTAGCAGCAAACCTAGGTAATCTTTAAACGCAATGCTATTCTAGATTTTATTGAAAATCAAGTAAATAAAACGGAAATTCGCTAGGTCTGCAGGTTTGCTGTGATGGGGGAATGTAATATTTTCTCTTACTCCTTGTGATCCATTCCCCTTACGTAGTAAAGAATTACAATTATCTTCAATAATCCCCTTTTATATAGAGCATGGAGGTAACTAATTTTATTACTTTATAAATAAATGTTTAAATATCGTAAAAAGTAATAATATTACGAAACACCCTGTATGGAGAGGTTTAATACACTTAAAACTAGTCCCAATCGATTTAAAATAACTAAAACCATCGAAAACCACACCTCACTCGACCTTAATCGTAAAAACAAAATTATTCAGGAACAAGGGCCCTTCGGAGAAAAAAGGGCCTTAGGACGTCCAAAATTTTGGGGACTCATCGGATCTTCATTTCTCATATTATTAGTAACTCACAGGTGAAATTTCATGAATGTACAAATTTTGTTGTTTACAAAACCCTATTTTACCTGTACTAATATTGCTCTAAAACAAATTCGAAGATTACAAAGATTGCTTTAAGAAATAATTTTAACATCTCCTAGTATTTTACTATGTATATTTAATTAATCTGTCATCCTCTTACAGAAGAATTGAACGTATCAATGATTAGCATTACACATAGTATAAATAAGTCAACTCTAAGTATGTCTTTACATTTTTACCAAATGCTGAATTTGTGACACAAAAGCTGAATGTTTACAGCTGTTATGTTAAGCAAATTATTTTATGCCAAAAGCTAGTTTAGAATCTTAACGTCGGCTGCTAGACTTTTTAAAAATTAAAACTTAATTTCTAAAAAACTCGGACTCTAAACTAAAATTATGGCTTCGACATTCCCTAGTTCTCAAAATTATCTTTCTTTCAACACAAAAATCATGAAAATCCGTCAAATGGTTGATCCAGAATCGTGAAATAAAAAAACACTGCACTAACAGCACTAACTGCACTGCAGCAATATATTTCGTTTTAATATTATAGATACCTACATATAATTACGTCAGATGGCGGGAACGGCTGGCGGGAAAGCATACATATACAGGTGATTTACCTGTAACGTGATTTCTGCCAAATCGGGGCCAAGCCTACTTATGCAATCTTAAAAAATTAAAACGTGGGAACATTTTCTGATTTACAGATTCTGAATTAAACATGATGAATTTTTGTGATTCTTCTGTTGAAAGAAAGATAATTTTGAGAGGAAATATCTAAGAAATTGAATTTTAACTTGTGAAAAGTTTGCTTTGCGCAAGATTATTAAGTCTAACGATCAGCTGGGTTTCTTTCTGCAAACTGTAACTGAAATATTTATGTTTAATTTTTGTTACAAAATATTGATGTTGATTGTACAATCTTTCATGATCGAGCCAAATCAAGTAAGTTCCTACCACGAATACTAGTAAAGACCCGGTATGGATCATAAACATAAACAAGTGACGTTTTTGACCCGAAAGTAAACATTATTTAACATTGCTTAAATGAAACTGTCTAAACCATATGTTAATGCTATTAGTATAGGATTCGGGCCAAAAACGTCATTTGTTTATGTTTATGATCCATACCAGTATTTTTCTAGTATTCGTGGTTCCTACCGTAAAGGATTTGCATTTTTAGGAAATGTGTAATCTTGAAGTATATACCTCAAAATGATTTATTAAACTAAGTTTTGTTGTAAATTCAATATATGTGAATATAAGTTTAAGCTATAAAGATTTAAATTCATGGCAGGGAAATGTTTTTTTCTTTATTTTTGCAAATCGTCCTTAGTTTGTACACGTTATAAGTCGTTTACACGTCGATATCTAGTTTTTCCTTATATTTCAAGTATATCCGTCGATATACCAAAGTTTTCGTTGAAAATTAAAATTTAAAACCTGTGAAGTTTTAAATATTGGTCCTCAGAAAAAAATTAGCTCCAAATGGTCCTAAAGAAAAACTAAAATCAAATGATACCATAACATAATTAATATCCCAGGACTACCGTATGGTTAAAGAAATAGATGGACACTGACCAGTGACTCCAAAAAAGCTTATTCTGTTCAAGAGTAGAGTGATGAAAATACCCCCACCACAGCAAACCTGCAGACTAAGCGAATTTCCATTTGCCTGTTTGGTTTTATACTAAAATATCTCATTAAAAATATCACATTTAGTGAATATTTAAATATCATCAGTTTAACGAGTACTTAGGTTTGCTGTGACAGGGTCGGTGTTTTTAGTAAAATGTAAAATAGTTTAGTATGA
Source organism: Macrosteles quadrilineatus (assembly GCF_028750875.1). Lineage (NCBI taxonomy): Eukaryota > Metazoa > Arthropoda > Insecta > Hemiptera > Cicadellidae > Macrosteles > Macrosteles quadrilineatus. Next base: position 6,989,525 of record NW_026542594.1, read on the forward strand.
AATAAATGCATTTTCCAAATGTTATCAAAATATGTTCATAAACAAGCAAACTACAACAAGTTTACATATTCTCCATAAAAATAACATAGGATTTTTAAATTTAAATTTTTTTTAATTTTCTCCGTAACTGTTAGGCGCTTAACAACCCTTAAATATATTTTAACTAAATTTTTTTTATTTTAGTTCTGCAAAATGGTTTCCAAATAAATTGCAAAATTTTATGTTTTTTAGGTCAAAAATGGGAAAAACCTAATTTTTACCCATAAAACCCCCCATAATTCCAATTTCCATGGTCAGATCATGCTGGTTCGTGAACTCGTTCGAATAAATGTAGGTTTACACGTTTGTACCAAATTTCATTGAAATTGGATCATTTTTTGCTCGAGATATCGTTCTAACGGACACACACACACACACACATTAATTTGAACGGATGGTGTTTTTGGCCTCTTGGGACTCAAAACGAAAAAGTAAATCGGTCCCGGGTCCAGGTCTTACCATGAGTACTACGGTAATAGCCTATTCCCTATATGGGAAATTCGCTAAAAATATACGAAACAGTTCAAGATAACGAAGGCTTAGCTATAAGAAAGAATATAGAGCTAAAAAGAATAGAGCTAAGAAAAACTAATGTGGGCAGGCCAAGTGTTAAAGAGAGAGGATAATTTAATTGTTATAACCTTATTCCAATGAGTGCCACAAGGTAGACGACCACTTATAAGACCTAGAATGAGGTGGAAAGACCAAGTTGGAACAACGGAAGACCGCTACATATACAGACTGGTGTCTGCATTAGTAAAAGGCAGGCGATAGACTAGAATATATGCACATTTTTGTCGAGGCCAAAAGCCTCTTAAGGCTTAAGTGGCCACGGAGGTAAGGTAAGGTAAGTACAAAAGTATCCAATGGAAGGTAGAGTGTAGCTACTTATAACCATTGATTCGATTCGAAGCGAGAACGTTAGCAAACACAGACGCCATTTTGTCATTAGTCTAAAAACAATACTTTTTCCATATACCATGTATTTTGATCAAGTTTGTAGTTAATGATTTTTTTATCTAATTTTAAGTTATTGTATTTGACTGAAAACATGTGTTAATACCTTCTCTGTACTCGTTCAACTTAATTTTATTATTTCATGTTATTGTGTTTAGCAAAAATCCAATCAACAAACGGAAACTCATAAATGTGAAGGTGTGCTGTGGAGGGGTTAATCAGTTTTTTTTTATATATATTTCAGTACTGTACTTGAAAAAATACATTTTTGTATGTTTATGAACAACTGTTTTGCTATAAAAATTGATTTACTATAGTATTATTAATGAGTATTATTATATGTTACTAGGATAACTTAAAAAATGAGTACGACTCATCGTATGATCGGGTCGTTCTGCTCACAGTGCATGTGGATGTTGTTCATGAGGATTTCATAAAGAACCTCTGTCCAAAACTTGGAGCGCCGCTAGAGTATCCTGCATTGTACCACGAAGGCTACTGGGGAGTATGTTTGAAAACTTTAAAATGTTATTTTGACTATTATAAAATGTCATATTATTTTGACTTGATTACTATTTCTAAAATACTGACACATAATATTGAGCTGGCAATGCGTTTATTTTCTTCTATAAAAAGCTCTGACTGTATTCTAATTATTATATCATTACTTACTTAATGATAAAACGTAAGATTCTTCAAAATATGTTGAAAGATATTAATCTGTATATTGTATGTATTTGCAAAATAGCTTAGATAAATATAAATGGGAGTAGATAATTTGTAAAAGAATCTCACAGGTTATTTATTTCTTGTTACTCTCTCCTATTCTTTGTTATTTATATGCTCAAATGAAGGAATTGATTCCCGAATACTTTGGTATTTATGTAATAACAATTTTAATTTGGTAGCAAACTAATGTTTAAGCTATTGAGTTTTAAATGACCTTGTCACGTGAAAGATGTCAAAATTCTAAATTATGAAGAAACATTTGGATAAAAGTAAAATACATATATTTGGTTTTACAACTCAATGTCCAAATAAAACATATGGATCTGTGTCCTCCATGATGTAATGTCAAAAGTCTCATGATACTAGCCAATGCAGCCGGTCAAGATGGCTAGGTTATTGATAATGTATATCAGTAGACCTTTTATTTTTTCTGCTTACAGAACCAATATTTGCGTAATTTGGGTTTGTAAGCTAGCGAACAAGTTGATTGTGATTACATATAATCACAATTATATATAATTGTATTACAATTATATTGTAATTGTATTATATATAATTGTAATTGAATTATAATTGTATAATTGTATTATATATATTATTGAGGATAATACAATTCCTATGCACGGGGGACCGAAATAACGTATACCAATCATTACCTTTTGTGAGTTGACCATAACAAATTTATTTTCTTCTTTTCAGTTGTACGTAATACTCGGAAAATTCCGTGGAGAATACGAGAAAAAGTCAATACGATATTGGGCTTCAGAATCGTGCTAGATAGATTTCTAGACCAAATGGGATCAGACGAAGAAAATGCTTGGTAAAAAAACTTCCTAAACGTGCCAGTAATAAAATAAAGAATTTAACTTTCAAAATATAATCATTTTACCCCAATGTTTCTAATAGTTTACAAAGGACACTAAAGGATGCACTTATTTTTATGTAGTGAGATTGTACTATTTCCACTTACAGACTAACACCGTTCAAAGCTTTATGATAGAACGATTTGAGTTATACTTGTAAATGGCATTGTGGCTCATAATTCTTTTATACCTTTGTCATTAATGGCACTAATTACAAAAAAAAACACAAGCCTTTGATTTAATAGGGGTTTCACTCATTTAAATTTACATTCAGGTGAAACACGTCATAGTTATCCGTACTTTAAGGAAGATGTTGTTTAAATATGTTTGTTATTTAAGTTGTTATTCAAACTGTATTGCGAAAAGGTTACTTAACGTACATTTAAATAAGAAATTCAACTTCATGCTGGATTTGAAACTGTCAAGTGCTGCCGGATATGAATCACATTTCAATAAGCTCCTATTTAAATTTGATCACATTTAAAGTCAATGTTTGTATTTTACATGTCAGTAATTTTCCCCCCACACCTTATACTCTGAAGGGTCGTAAGTAAAAAAATTTTTCCGAGCAACACAAGAATAAATCAACATAATTGCTACGGACGTGATTGTTCACCAAACCTTACAAATTTATGTTCAACGTTAATTATTTTGGAGTATCACTAAAACAATTTAACCTCACAAATTATAACTAATTTTAAATCATTTTATCTGAGCATAAATTGAGTAAAAATATTGCGTACCTATGATCAAATGTATAAAATCCCATTAGTACTGGTATAAAGGCTCTAAATTCGATTAAACAAATACGGTTTTAAACCACCGATACACAAAGCCGTAAATTAAAGTAAATAATGTTCCTTTCGATTTTTTCATATAAAAACACACAGTCGTCTTACTAGCAAAAACCTTTAGATTTTCCCGTTGTTTGAGGAATGTTTAGTATTTGAGTTTAGGGCCAGAGGTTCTAAATGAAGATTCCAACTTTTATTAAAGCATTGAACTACACGCTTAGGAAATGTCTACCCTTTGTAGGCGATTCGCGGACCGAGGAGCGCAGTTACTTACCCAGTTTTATCACTTTTTATTCCATTTTAATTATTTGATCAACATGACTAGTTTACACTTTTGCTATTTTGACAGTATTTTAAAGAATCTTTTGACATACCACAATGTATTAATACATTGATGATGTGTTTGCATACAATGACCTGACGAAGTTCTAGGAACGAAACTAGTTGCCATACCAACTGTGGCTGGATAAGTTAATCCTTTTATTTTATCAATAATATATTCCAACTAAGGGTCACAATGAATAAAAATGATATTTATCTTACGTGATTGGAAATTAAAACAACTAGGTCTATATGAATCAGCAGTTTTAAATTACTAGGTATTTTCAAACCAATATTTTCGCTATTACCATGGTGAAAACTATTTGTGCAATTATCTCAAAGCAGGTAAGTATTTAACAATAATTACATATGCTAATAATATGGATCCATGCAGGATTATTTCTGCCTAGTTCTTCATGCCAAGATTGAGAAAATATCGATTGTTCAGGTTCAACTAGAACTACTATTAGTTCAACAGATGACATAAGGCAAGCATGAAAAAAAAATAGATACAAAGGATATAAAGACTATGTAATGTTCACAGCTCATTTATTTTTCATTTTGTTAGACTGCTACCTGTTAGTAAGTTGTATGTTTTTTTGATATCCACTGATCATTTATTTGATGACAGCTTGAAAATTGTCAATAATCACCCATATGATGTTAGAAGGAATTATTATTTTGTACCAAAGCACAGGAATAAGTATGGAAGTAGAACACTTGAAGTTTATGTTCCCAAATGTTTTAATAAACTCACAAATCATATGGTTTTTGTAAATAGTTATAGCATGTATAAGAATTATTTAAAGGAACTTGTTTGGAATGATTTGTTACAAATTTAATTTATTAAAATAATATACATTTAATTTATTTACATTTTTAGTTGAAGTTAAAGATTATTGTTATTTATTCTAATAGTTTATTTATTATTGTTACTGTTGAATTTTTACAGATATTTTTGTCTTTTTTTTGTTATTAATCACTCAAGAGACAATTAAGGACTCGTAAAACTGCATGCTACTGATTCAAACTGACAAACTGTATGGTAATTAAGAAACAATATTTTTAGTGCAGACAAACCATTTGTGGTTTTTGCACTTTTGTAACCTATGTATGGTAATTATTGTGTAAATAAATTTCTTGATTGATTGATTGATTGATTGAGCTTTACTTATGAAACTTGTTATAGATGTTGATAGTTTTCTGAGACAAACTAATAAGTTAAATTGATACAATAGTTGTATTATATCCATAAACGTTGTTTTAATTTGTTGATTTATTAAAAGCCATGAAACGTGAGAGCTTCGCTTAACTGGCTTTCACTGCTATGAACGCAAGCAATCCTAGTTTACATGTCTTTGCAGTTTTCCAAGTATCAAACACTCTGGAAGGATTTTCTCGGCTCCGTCAATTTTGACAACGCAACATTCATACAATACTGTGCTGCAAACTGCATCCCACCTACAATATATGGCAAAGATATTTATCAGCTGCTATTGTTTATATAGCGTATCCTTATATATAAATTCAAAATTTATTTAAAAAAAAAAATTGAAATCTTACTACACATTGTAGTCTGCTGTACAACAAAGAATAATAGGACATGAATTTTTACAAGTTTGTTTAAACCTAATTATGATAATTGTTATATAGGTGGTTTCTTATAATATTAATAGAAAATTTTATGACGGTTAAAGATATTAAATATAGCACTTGATTTTCCAAATTGAATTTCTTCCAAAAGTTCTCAACTTGTTGAGGAATTGTTCCTCTTGATCCAATGAGTAGTCCATATACTTCAAATTTAGATATTTTATATTTTTCCGAATAATAGGGGATAGTTTTCTAATAAATATTTACTTTTTCTTCATGGACTTCCTGTGGCTGATTTTCGTGTGTCTCAAGACGAACTGTTGGATCTATAATGAGACCGAAATCTTTCGCCTTGTCTATAACAATGATGTCACTTCACCTCACAGAGGCCTCTTCTTCTATAGCTGTGACCTCTTCATATACCTCGTAAATTTTCTTTCTGAATTGATCAGCTATGATTTTTCTGATCGTATGGTGGCGGGTATTCCGTAGAAGACTAATAAATGGGCACTTTCCAAGGACGTGGGCAAGAGTTTCAAGAATACATTTCTCAGATACAGGACAGTGCCTGCACTGGTTCCCGTCCCTTGATCTCCCATAAAGACTTCTAAGAGGAATAACGTCTCCGACCATTTTCAAGTATTATTTGAACTCAGCTTCTGTTAGGCCACAACCTCTAGCCAAATTTTTATTGATCTTATTATATTCTTTAAAAAGAACCACCTCATTCCCTTTGTATGGAAGTTTACACCAATTTTGGTGGAGGACCTTGCGACGGGAGGGGCGCTTCCAGGAAGCCTACACGTCGACACGGGCTTAATTTAAAAACTGCGTAGTCCCTACTACAAAAGGGATATTTTTATTTTGCCAATATCCCATTATCTAACATTCATACTTTATCCAATGTAATCCTTAAATTGCGCTAAGAAATTCTATTCATCTAGGCCAACTAAAAATAAACATGGCCAATTTGATTAAATTGTATTTACATTTTATAAGCTAATGTTGGGGTTTTTAAAATTTGTCTTGATATTCACCAACCACAACGTCTTGTTAACATTTTAGTAAAGGACAATACCAAAGTTTGTCAACGTTTCAACGTAAAATCCAAGGCTGTTTCGATTCAAACCTGTGTTGACTTAGGTGCTTGAAAAAATTGCTAAATTACAGGCATTATAGCCTAACTAAAAATTGAAATTGCCAGTGACGAGCATTTTAATACAAATTAAACATATGCCGAGTGTCCAGAACGCAACTACGGTACAATACTAATACTACTTAGCGTTGTAAACTTTAGTATAAAGGACGTAACAGTTTAGAATTTTAAATAGTTAAAACAACGTGTACGGTCATAAGTTAATATCAAGTGATTATAAAAGGTGTTTCAAAAACGTGAACTTTTAATAAGCTTTGTTAAATCTTTTACGCCATACTTAGCACAGTCAAATGGTGCTTTGAAATGGAAAGTTTTGGTGTAATTGTTTTCTTTTGTTTTCTTTATGTTTTTTGGGGTGCTGAATCCAAATTTGAAGTTTGTTTACGACAATGCTGATTTTAATACTCGTACGTTGGATGGATGTAAAACATTCCATACAATGGGGGGATACATCTGATAACACGAAAAAGTACTATTGCTCCAGATCAGAAAATAGACAGACTTAAAAGTATTTTACCCGCTCATGAAGTTGGGGAGATGGGAGTTTGTTTCCTTAAAAAGTTTTTAAAAAGAAAATTCTCATGGGCTATAAGATATAACAGTTGTGGATCTCAGCAACTTATATACTTCAAAGTATAATGACAAACCGTCTGTTGTGGACTTGATGTGGATTTTCAGCAAGTGGAAGATGTGTGTCGGTGTCCGACATTTTAGGATGGGGTGGATTCATGAAACAAACGACAAATAATCTCCCTTTTCAAACAACGTTTGTAGCTTGCTTGCCTTTTATTAATGCTCCGCCATTCGATTACAACATAATAAATTTATAAATAAAAAACTTTTTAAAAACAAAACGTTTTTAAACACACTAAAAAGGAAGAAAATATTTATAAATATGTGGAGAGTATAAATACTTGTAAGATTTAAAACTAAAAACGTGGGGTGCATGCAATAGATAATTTACAATAATTACCTTCACCTATTGAACTAATGTATTATTATCAATTGCATGCACCCCACGTTTTTAGTTTTAAATCTTACAAGTATTTATACTCTCCACATATTTATAAATATTTTCTACTTTTTAGTGTGCTAAGGTTAATTTGTGTTTCTTTTTATATTATATAATTATGTATTAGATTGAATGGCCTACCTACTAACTATAAATATATCAATCTATTTAATTTATTGTTTACCTCATAGAATACTAAATAAATAACAATTGACATTATTAACAAACGCCTTTATATCTGCAATCAGATTGTTTATCTCTATTTTGAAATGTTTGTTTGTATAAAGAATCTCTTGGGAGCATAACCTGTGTCCTGTACCTCTTAAACTCTGCTCTTCGAACTGTCAAATTGAAGTATTTACAGCTGACTTAAAAATTAATTGATTAATTGATTTAATATATTAATTATATATTAAATATTAATTATATATATATATATATTATTATTAATTATATATTTTATTAATATTATTTTATTATTATTATTATTATTTTATTTTATATTATTAATTATATATATATATAATTATATATATATTATATATTAATTATATTAATTAATTGATTTATTTACATTCTTTCAAAATGTAAACATGGAAAATTTGGAAGCCCATGGGTGGGGCCAACGTAAACTAACGTAGTTTACGTTGGCCTCACCATGGGGCGTAGCCCAAGGGAAGTATGAAAATTAAATGATATAATATTGCATTGTCATCCATTTGTGAGCTATATTTCAAATTTCAAGTCTCTAGCTCATCGGGAACTTCGTTTAAAATTGATATCAAAATTTGTAGGAAAGCGAGGTAATAAAAACAAGCCTATAGGTCGTAGCCCAAAGGGAAATATGAAAATTAAATGAAAATGATATAATATTGTTTTGTCATCCCTTTGTGAGCTATGCTTAAAGTTTCAAGTCTCTAGCTTATCGGAGAGTATCAAAATTTGCAAGAAAGCGAGTTAATAAAAACAAGCCCATGGGGCGTAACCCAAGGAAAATATGAAAATTAAATGATATAATATTGCATTGCCTTCCATTTGTGAGCTATGTTTCAAGTTTCAAGTCTCTAGCTCATCGGGAATTTAGTATAAAATTGATTGCAAAGTTTGTACCGGACAAGAAAGCGAGCTAATAAAAACGTTTTAATAATACAACATAATACACGGCACTACTAACTTTAAACAGTGCAAATCTGTGAATCAACAAGCAACTGTGTACACTTTTGACCAACAAGTAGTTAGTCTACAAATTGATTATTATTTTGACAATGTCATTATCAGAATAGGTGGGTTCCAACTAATTATGTCATTTCTGAAGACAATAGATTACATCATGGATGGAAGTGGATTAAAAGAGTTGTTTAGTACAATATATGCACTGCTTTCAATAGAGATTCTGACTGGACATGCCTATTCTCTAGAGCAATCCCTTATGAGAGTAATGAAAATTGCTGGAGGGCTTAACCATGGCCGTGGTGTAAGTGAAGGGTTTCTGTGCAGATGGACAAAAGGAGTGACTTGACTACAAAACATTTGCGAAGAAATGGAGAATATGTGTATATAAACTGCCAAAAGGCTAAGGTGATTGGCGACATTGCTTTAAATCCAATCGTGGGAAGTGATTTTCAACAGGTAAAGTTTTACAGAAAAGACAGAGTTTTGCCACTTTCCACAATGATCCATTCTCTTAAAATACATGATGACCTTAATCTTACCTATCAATCCAACTACTATTGTTCACAGAATTACACTTGCCAAGCAGCAGTGGCGGTTCCAAAGGGGGGGGGGGCTACAGGGACTAAAGCCCCCCTTTGGACCCTGAAAAAAAAAATTTAAACGTACATTTCGTCCTTAAAATACGCAATCTAATAACCAGACATCAATGTAGTTTTTATCAAACTTAAAAGCGATGGCAGGAGTAGTATTAAGTCCCACATAGATAATCTTTGTGGACACTAGCATAACGAATAAAACAATATTACGCTATGGAAAGTTGTACGCATCATCAAATTTTTACAGCAGTCAGCTGTTGACATGCTAGGGCAAAGGCGAGCGCCGAGCGCGCGAGTGAGGACGGGGAAACAGCTAATTTCCTGATGTTCCATAGTTAGTTGTCAAATTGTCTGCTAGCCACTAACTTTACACAGGCATCAATCAGCCATCAGCGGTTGCACCAGTAGCCTACCATTGACTATATAACACACTAGTGTTAAAGTTTATATAGTCAATGCTATTAATGAATTCGATAATAGGAATAGAGAAAAAGGTTAAGTTCAAAAACGTGTCTACTTGCTTGCATGACATAATAACAGGTGAAATGGGAGGTTTTAGGACAATTGGGCACAGTTCTAGCCGTTAGAAATGGCTTTATAAAGTCACTAAACGGCTTTTAGGAGATGGATTCATAGTCTACAGTAGGCCTATGTTTTGAAATTCATGAATGCAAGTTCGTCATAGTTTGAGTTTAAAATTTCTACTTCTACTTGCTCATGACAAAGACAAATAACAGGTGAAATGAGAGGTTTTTGGACGGTTGGACACAGATTTAAAATTCCAATGTTATTCTTATGGAGAATATTGTAAAATGTTGTAATTTGCTTGTTTATGGATATATTTTGATAAAACTTGGCAAATTATTCATTTTACACTAAGCTATTAATATTTTACTAAAAAGCCCCACAGTAGTTTCCTTGTAGCAGCAAACTTAGGTACTCGTTAAACCTAATCTATAATATTAAAACGAAACAGTGTTTTTTTTATTTCACGATTCTGAATCAACCACTCAACGGATTTTCATGATTTTTGTGTTGAAAGAAAGATAATTTTGAGAACTAGGGAATGTCGAAGCCATAATTTTAGTTTAGGGTCCCAGTTTTTTAGAAATTAGGTTTTAATTTTTAAAAAGTCTAGCAGCCGATGCTAAGATTCTAAACTAGCTTTTGGCATAAAATAATTTGCTTAACATAACAGCTGTAAACATTCAGCTTTTGTGTCACAAATTCAGCATTTGGATCAAATTAAAAGATATACTAAGGGTTTACTTATTTATACTATGTGTAATGCAAATCATTGATACGTTCAATCCTTCGATAAGAGGATGACGGATTATTTAAATATACATAGTAAAATACTAGGATGTTAAAATTATTTTTTAAATGAATCTTTGTAATCTTCGGTTTGTTTTAGTGCAATATAATTTGTTTTAACTAACAGCTGGTTAATTATAAAAATGCCCTATAGAGCTATGAAGTTATTTACTCTGATTTTGCCATTGAATATAGGAAATAAGTAAGATAAGTAACACCATCGATGTATACAAGTCGAGGCTCTTTACACGAGTAAAAAAAAAGTAATATGCAAATTATTTTACTCCTCAACTTCTATGGAAAGGGTAGGAAAATCACAATTTATACATGTTTTAATTCATCTTGGCAGCTTATTGTTTACAATCAATGTTTTTGAATCCTTGAACTTTGTTTGGATTAGGCCGGAAATATTGATGTCATAAAGATGGATATCAAGAATCCTCAGGAATACGATTTTAAATTACCACCACAACCTCAGACGGGTTTTATCCAAAGATATACAGATGAATGACATAGATTGAACACAACGTCATCATTGACCTAGGATACTGCAATTAGACTAACCATCCTTTTATGAAATATAAAAAGTTGTTTGGCGTGTGTTTAGTTGTGGTTACGTTTGTAGGCGCTGAATATTGTATAGTTTAAATAAATGAATATGGGGAATTACGATGTACATTGATTCAATGAGGGTGGTTTGCGGTGGTTTGATTATCAATAGACAATTAAATTACGTCACTAGCTTTACTAGCGTTTTTACTTTTTAAATTCCTTCAACATGTGACCAGTTATTTTGTTCAAATGAATATTATTTTATTTTTGACTCAGCTGTTTACAAAACAAACTAATATGTTGTTGTGTTTACTTTTCTTTGTTTACACTTATTTATTCAGCAATTTATGCAGTGAAATTGACATAATAGAGGATTTGTGTGGACGATTCGTTTAATGATGTCAGGACACCAACGTTATAATTATGTGTACTGTAAATTTTATTGGATGTTTTCGTTTTATTTTAGGGAGTTTCAATTCAGACCTACTGGAAATTGTGTATGAGTAATTGTATTGTGGTGATATTGATTATGGAAGAGGCAGGTATGCGATGGAAGGTGATATCATTGACTAGACCTATACACTTCTCAATTGATAATTACTCTTTCTACTCAAGGCTGCAATAAAATTTGTCTTTATAGGTGTAAACTATAGCTGTTCTGAATTATAGGCCTACACAGTTTTAACTGACTACTCCCGTGCGTAGGACGGGCTATCACCTCGTGTTATTTAAATAGATTTAATTAAAAATCAATTCAGACAAATGGAAATTCGCTTAGTCGGCAGGTTCGCTGTGGCGGGGGTATTATTTTTCATGTTGATGTCCCTAAAGGCCCGAAACACTATTCCTTAATATTCTTTACGTAACACGTCCATGAATGCAATTGCTCGACTAACTTTATGCTCATTTTGATCTTAAAGGTCTAGACCAATCTGAATCTTTGTGGTAACTTAAAAAAACCTGGTATATTTTGATAATTATCTTATTTGTTATTTCCAATATTCGTGTTTATTTTTAATATTTGTATCAAAGCAATAACACGTATACATTATTGATTTCATAAAAATTTAGGAATCATTATATTCATATCCTTTAGGTTTTATTGTTGTTCAGATTTCTTATGCTTAGGTTACATTGTTTAAAAAAATTTATTGTTGCAAAATTTATGGTATGTAAAAGCAGTCAATAGTTAGACGTAGATATTACATTTATACATCTATTAAATTTAAATGATTTAATGTTTTCATTTAAAATTATTTTGTTTCTTTTTGAAAAAGGTAGGTGTGTGTTACTTTGTTGACTTTACTGTAATGTTGTATTGCTGTTTGGACTGTACAGGAAGATTCTCTTAGAACTCTGTCACATTACTACAGTTAACTATGCGATAAGATAGTCTTCAAACTACCTAAGGCGCTTCAGTATAACTTCCAACTCTGCAGTTTGAGCCGCTTTGGAGTACAATGATTTTGTCTTGAATATTGACTTTCAAAAACAATAAAACAACAAAAAAGTTATAAGTATATCTGCGTCATAATTTTAAGTGGTTTTTTTGTTTTTTTTTACAAAAAGGCATTTACGTAGGTTTGCGTATAAAGTTTACACGTTCAGCCTCTAGATCACGTTTTTTATAGAAAAATGTTTAAATACATGTTGTACTGTCGGTGATTCGCATTTAGTCAGCGACCTAGGTTTCGAACCTTAAAGGTTAATTTTTAGGTTTACAACCAAAACGAAAATCCTCTACATTCCTGGGGTTGTGAAGAGTCGTGAAATAATACTTATATGAACACGAAAACATTAACATTAAATTTGGCCAAATTATAATACTCTGAGCGGTCACGTGGTGCAGTCGGCAAAAGATGAGTCATGACTGGACCTTAATCCACATTTTTGAACATTTTTGCAGTTCTTTTAGCTATTTTATCAGCCATGATAGTTTCTTTGTTCCTAATTGCTACATATTTGGTCCTAGTCCGTAATCTAGACATCTTTGGTTGAGGTAAAGGTTATCAACGGTCTTGATAGTTTTAACTTGATTTTCTTGTAGTTGTATGCTATTTTTGCTTGACAAACACCTAATAGAAACATATTTAGCCTCTGGATCACGATGTTTACAAATAATAAAAAGGTTACCTGTTGTACCTGATGGTGATCCGTAGTTAGTCAGCAACCAAGGTTGCACCTAAGTACGGATCACAGACGGTACAACGAGTATTTAACCTTTTTTTATTATAAATTGGTTTAAATACCTGCTTCTAGTAATCCAATAGTTGCAATTTTTCGTCACGCAACTAGTTTCGACTTCATACAGAAGTCATCATCAGGCGTCCAGTGGATGTCAAAATAATCACTTCATCTGAAGGTCGTCGATTCACACATGGTACATTCACACGCAAACACGCACACGAACACGAACATAGTCACATAAAAAAGGTACATTTACAACGATAATACGGATTAATGGTAACTTAGGATGATGCGTCGCGACCGGGTGAATGTAGCGTCTAGACTGCCGGTCAACGTGTTCGGTCGGCGCTGTGACGTCACTGTTTTATTATTTTATAAGGACTTTTTTATTATTTGACAAGGCTTTTATTCCTTTTGAACATAATATAGGTTGAGGTTAGTTATTGGTATTAAAACTAAATATAGATCTTTGCGTGACTGACTTTAACTAATGAACTTCTCTTTTACAGAATTAAATATAGTATAATATTATAAACACGGTGGAAAGCTAATTATGGCAATAAATCCAAATATGAATACACGGTTATTAACATAAATTCACGGCTGGAATATTAGCGTTATACCTGTTTTTAACTGGTACGCCGACGAACAGCAAGCTAGTGACGTCACGCCAAAAGAAAAGGACTATTAACGGTCGAGGAAATTTACCCTTTTTTTTAACTGTCTTAAAAGGCTTTCAATCTATTATTGAATAACCAACAATATTACTTCAAAAAGGACTCTTGATTTTAAATCATAAGTGTAAAATAATACTAATGATTTAAAGGGGCTTTTTAACTAAGTTTCCATGCTAATAATGATTTTATTAAGTTTCAGTGATTTTTACCATGACTTAATGGGGAAAACATTTTATTACGATATTTCACACAGTAAAACTAATGAAGGATGTATAATATAGGCTATGAAATATAGAAATTAAAAATAACATTACATAATCAAAGCTGCGTTGTTCAGTTGTTTATCTTGAACATGCAATATTAAAAAAAAAAAAAATTAAGCCAAAATACGAGATAGTACTTTATAACAAACTTGTTAAGTAGGTAGCAATTTAAAATGACTAAAAGCTCTTCCAAAGGAACAATGTAAAACTTTGGTATACACCAAACCTAGCACTTAACCGTAAATGTTTCTCAAGAAATTACCAAAAGGGTTTACACAACTTATCATTTAACTTATATTTAACTTTCTGAAAATTTACCATGGCAGTTTGATAACATTTATTGTTATTGTTTGATTAGCCTAAGGTCTGATCTTAATTTTTTTCTTCTTCAGGTAAGACGAAGTTGTAATGTTGTATTTTACAGCTTTAGCTAAGCATAACACATTACCGTTCAATTAATACGTTTTATTTTAGAAAAATTACACTTTTAAACACATCATAGCGACATTTTACTCTTATATCATGTATATTATGAATTAAAAAAGTGCAAAGTTTTGTGTATAATCATAAGTAAAATAAGCTAAAAAAATCCAACAAAACCTGTTTCTCATTTAAATTATTATTACATTTCCCAGGGGTTGTTCCATCTATATCGTATTCAACCAGCTACATCACAGTCCTGTTCCAAGACTTCATCGTCAGGATGATACTCTAACTCAGCATCACGATTGTGAATTCTTTAATGACAGTGAAGCTGCACTGAAGAGGATCTTCTCCAACTGAGGGTGGATACCTGCCCTTCTTCTAGTTTCTGCGCTGTATTGTGTGTCAGGGGGCGAAAGCAGAGTACTGGGGATAAATTTGTGTTAATTTATCAATTACTTTTCCTCCACTACCACATGATCTTCTCCTAGTTTCTTTATTGAAGCCATAATTTTATTCTAGTCCAATATTGTCACCCTTTAATACTGTCTTGTTATTGCTATTTTTTCTTATGGAAATTTATATTTTCGCTGTTAAGTGTTCAATTTATATTTGATATACTTTCATCTCGATTCCTGTTCATATCAATATTGTTTAAATTTACTATCATAGCAATCTGGTCAATATTATTGTGCACTGTTCATACAGTATTGTTATTGTTAAATTTTTATAATTTATATTTGTACTGTTAAGTTTTCACATTTTAGCGAAATTCCCATATAGGGAATAACCTATTACCTATAGGTTTCATGGTACATGGAATTTCATGGTTTCATGGTAGATCTGGGACCGATTTATTTTGAGGTCCCTAGAGGCCAAAAACACCATCCGTTCAAATTTAGATATATATCCGTAAGCACGATAACTCGAGCAAAAATTATCCGATTTTGATGAAATTTTATACAAACGTGCAACAAACGGGGTTCTTTTAGGGGTAAAAATTGATTTTTCCTATTTTGACCCTAAAAACACAATTCCATAATTTCTCTCCAAACTATTTTGTAAAGCTTAAGAAAATAAATAATTTTGTATGTTGAAGTGTTGTTGTATACCCAATGGTTAAGGAGATAATTTACAAAATTGTAAACTTAAAATTCCCATGTTATTCTTATGGAGAACTAATAAACTATTTCTAAACGAAATGGTTTTTAGGTGAGGTCAATAATTCAGGTAGACAAGTATTTTTGGGCATCACTCACCTTATTGAAATCAGGAGAGCACAGTCCTTGTCACACAAAAGTTCATTGTACGCACACATTGATAAAAAATACAAAAATAAAAATAAAATTACTTTTAGCAAACTTAAGTCTGTATTTTATTTTATTTGTTATCAACGTGTGTGTATAACTAACTGTTGTGTGACAAGGACTGTGTTCTCCTGATTTCAATAAAGTGAGTGATGCCCAAAAATAATTATCCAACTGAATAAGTAATTGTAATTTGCTTGTTTATGGATATATGTTAATGAAATTTATAAATTTTGTTTATTTCATACTAAGCCATCAACATTTCAATAAAAAACACACCTCAATATCTTCCCTGTAGCATTTAACCATAAACCTACTCCTTTTAAAGTACTCACTCAAATTAATGTTATTTAAATAGGAAATAAATCTGTTAGGAACTTTTAGGGAATAGTTTAGTAGAAATCCAGCCAGGTAACGGGAAATTCGCTTAGACTGCAGGTTTGCTGCGGGGGTATTTTACATTTGCAATGTTTCATTCATGTTTCATGTTTAATTCAAAACCAAGACTATTGCATGTTTTTTCTTGTTTTGCCGGTGTTGTATGTTCACCGTAAGAAAATTTTTAACACTCTTTTGTTGTTGTTAATCCCAGCTAAATTTGTTAATTAGCGTTAGCATGCATTTATAGAGCAAAATGTTAAGGTTATTACATGTATTAAGTATTAATATAATCCACAAATCTTTATGCATGTAATTGTTTGTAAAATTGTGATTTTGCTGTGAATAAATAACAACCCACAAAGTATTACAAATATTTCTGTGATCTTACTCCAACATTTGTTCAGCTCACATCTGCGTCACTTGACTGACAGCATCGTTATTTTGTATCCAGGGCTTTACTCGCAGTAACATCTGCTGTCGTCTGCTGTGAATGATGGTTGAAGTCGAGAGCGAAGACAGTCCGTGTTTTAATTGTTCAGTAATAATTACCCATGAAGATAATGGTTTGCTTTGTGATGGATTTTGCCGCAAATGGTACCATCCAACGTGTGTGGGAATAAACAATGATGAATATTTGCAAATCAATAGTTTATCGGAGAAAGTGAAGTGGTACTGCACAACTTGTACTTCAAAAATTGACAAGATAGTTTCCAGAGAATGGGATGTCGAGGATATATTTAATCTCCACGATACTGTCCAGAAGCTGGTTAGTGTTGTAAAGGGTGTTGTGGATGATAATCTGTGTTTGAATGATCGCATTGACGAGATAAACTCTAAACATAATCAACTACATAACCTAGTTCAAAATCAAGCCCAGGATCTAGACATCTGTCGTCGTCGTCTGCCTGTACAGACGCGAAGCGGTAAAGACTCGATTGTACTCGAACGTGAACGACTATCGACCACAGCGGTTGATCAACTATCGAACCAACATATCGATGTATCGAACTCTACAACCGTATCTGATTCTGATGTAAACAAACCTGAAATTGAAGCTGTCAGTGTCAATAGTGTTATTCATGGCAGAAATAGCAATTATGATACCAAATTTCCACCTTTTCTTGGATCAGGTCCTTCTGAGGGACAGAAAAATAACGACCAACCTACATGGAAATGAAATGAAATGAAATGAAATGAAATGAAATGAAATAATATTTTATTTCCCATTAATTATTTACAGACAAGTACATTGTATTTTTTTCTTTTCTTAAATATGAAACAGCAAAATATTACTAACTAGCTAACAAAACAAAAATTATATACTGTAGAAATAAGTAAATAAAAGTGTTAAAAAAAAATACATTCTATAAGAAAGGAAAAAGTCTACATAGGCAGGGCCTGTGCGTAGACTGAGTTGCGAAAAGATTAATTTAAATGGGAAGTAAAAAATATATAGGAGAAAAAAATCGTATAATTTAAACCTTTTTTTTTATTTGTCTTGCTTGAAGCTGAATTTTTAGTGTTCTGGAATAAATTGACGGTAAAAAAAAAAAAAAAACTCTTTGTGCAAACAGAGGTAATTTATAATATCTGGTGAAGGTTGAAGAGGAGAGGTGGGGTGTAGTGTATTAGTCAGTCAGTGAAAGTGGTGTATCAGTGATTGTGTAGGGTCAACGGTCAGGTCCGCCCAACGCGATAACGGCCTCGGTGTCCTCTGTACTCAGACCAACAAGCCACCCCACAACATGCTTCTTAAATAGAGAGAGAGAGGGTGAATTTAGAATGTTGACATTTTGATATCTGTTACACATGTTACGATAAATGATTTGGGTTAAGTGAAAGCAATTCGTATTTGAAAATGATTTGAAAGTTTGTGGAACACTTACACCAACATTTCGAGAAAAGCGCGTATTGTGGGAATGAGTAATTTTTACAAAAATATTATCAAAGTTTTTGTACATGTGAACTAAAATAAATTTTAAAAATAACTGCCTGACTGTCAAAACTCCCGATTCTACAAAAAGATCGTCAGTTGAATATCTAAAGTGTTTTTTAAAAGCAACTTTAAGTATTGTTTTCTGCACTACAAAAACAGGTTGCAAGATAGTTTTGTAAGCACCACCAAAAGCAATAATTCCAAAAGACAACAATGATTGAACATATGCATAATATGCTATTTTAATTTCTTGCTCTTCGAGAATATCACTAAGTTGCCTAAATGCATAAATATATTTACGTAATTTATTTTTCAGGTATTCAACATGTTCCGACCATTTCATCTTTGAATCAAAAACAATACCAAGATATTTGTATGAATCAACTTTTTCAATTTTGCTACAAAAACAAGAGTTATTGAAATGATTTCCACAGACATGAATAGTTAGGTTATCAAGTTTGTATTCGGTTATCTTGCGTAATGAAATTGGCATAAATTTTGTTTTAGATATATTAAGGGACAATACATTTTGATCAAGCCATTTTTTTAGTAAACAGAGGTCTGATTCTGCCTTGTTTTTCACCTCCTCCCAGGATGCTCCGGTTACAAATATTAGAGTATCATCAGCAAATAATGTTAATTTTCCTTCTGTTTGAATTTTAGAAATATTATTAATATAAATGAGGAATAAAACAGGACCAAGGGTCGAACCCTGGACTACACCATACTCCACTGACAATACATCGCTTGCCACTTCACCAAGTGCGACAGTTTGCAGCCTATCAGAGAGGTAGCTGCTGAACCAAGCGAGCGAGGTGCCACGCACCCCGACAAGCTCAAGTTTACGCAACAATCTACTTCTGTCCACTGAGTCAAAAGCTTTTTTCAAGTCTAAGAAAATTAACATGCTTCGTTTGTTGCCATAAATTGCCTCGTTAATGTATTTATTAATATCAAATAAAGCATCAGATATGTTTTTGTCACTCCTGAAACCATACTGATTTTCACTTAAAATATTGCACTGGTGGAGGTAAAAAACAAGTTGGTCTTTGGCAATTTTCTCTAAAAGCTTAGCAATTACACTTAACAAAGAAATCGGACGATAGTTATTCATGTCTGTGAAATCATTAGATTTGTGCAATGGAATGATCTTGGCCAATTTCAGCTCGTTTGGGAATATACCAGATGTCAGGCTAATATTGACAATGTGCAGAAGAGGAGCACATAGAGCGTGGATGTTTTCTTTAAGAACAAAGGCCGAGATACCATCATGGCCAGGTGCAGACCCTCCGCGCAGACCCTGGACGTAACGTTCTATGTCAGCGTGTGTGACCGTGTTGAATGTAAAATTCGTGTCAAGTGAGAAGTCAGCGTCGTTTACGACTGGAGCCCCAGCTGAATTTATTGAGTTGGCCAATTTAGAACCTACTGATGTAAAAAAGTTATTGAAATCGTTTGCTATTTTAATCTTAATGTTCGCATTATTCGAAGAACCAGGTAAAACTTTTTCAAATGGGAAATGGTCCTTAGTGCAATTCCTGCCTGATATTTCACTAACTATGCCCCAAAATAATTTTGGATCCCTGTTAGATTCTGAAATTTTACCCCTATAATAATTTTTCTTTGCAATTTTTATGTTTTGATTTAAAGATAGGCGCAGGGCCCTGAATCTATCTAGTAGTAATAAATTAAACGGTTGGGTTTTGATCTTTTTACTTAGCTTGTCTCGTTTTCGAATTAATTTTATGAGATCTACGGTAATCCAAGGCTTTATTTTTTTAAATCTTGTAGAGTGATGTTTGATTGTTTTAGTTGAGGCTTTGATGCAGTTACTCAGTGTCGAACAAAAACATGCTGTGCACTGATTAACCTCGTGATTGCTCATGATTGGACTCCAGTCTGTTTTTGTAATATGTTCAGTTAATGTAGCGTGATCAATGTAGGTGCGAAATTGGTTCTGTGACTGAGTTTCAGTTCCTGTAGGTGTATGAATGGTGTTAGTGATTGTAAGAGCAGTGCTGTAATGGTCAGTGATATGAGAGTGTATGACAGCAGATTTGACTCGTCTCATATCTTGGAAACGGACAAAAATGTGGTCAATACAAGTAGATGTGTTGTGTGTCACTCTGGTCGGCTTGTCGATGCACTGGACTAGTCCAGCGCCTAGTAAAGTGTTTAAGTAACGATCCGTTATTGCATCAGTTTTGTGTAAGTCGATGTTAATATCACCCAAAAAGATACAGTTAGTATCTTTACTTATGCGATTATAATAGCATTCCAAACCAGATATAAAATGATCAATTTCACAATCAAAAGTCCTATAAACAGCTAACAGATTGAATGTTTTATTAAAAAGACTGAATTCCAAAGAAATACCAAAAACTCGGTTGATGTTTACTTGTGTTACGGTAGCAGACAGTTGTTTGTTGATGAAAACAATGACTCCGTCATTTTTGTTGTTTTGTGTATCTGTCATTGTACAGTCAAACCCGTACAAGTGACCCACCTCCCCCCCGCTCAACCAACACTCTGATAAGACGATGATATCTAGATTAGCATTCAAAGACTGTAAATACACTGATAAATTGTCAAAATTTTTTGAGAAACTTCTGATGTTCGTGTGAAATATTTTAAGACTACTATTTATTGGGGGTTCATTAAAAAAAATTTCGCTTTCAAAAACATTATCCAGCTCCAAGCAAGAATCGTATTCAAAAGGTGTATTTTCATCTATGTTGCCAATCATCGTCCCGCATAGGCCCCCCTGCCCGTGCCTATCCTGATAACTTAAATAATAAATTAATATTTACATACATAAAATGAAATTATGCAATTATTAATCAAACCATACAAATCTAATCATCGAAAATTACTTGAATTAGATATAATATGAGTTAATACACGAAAAGTTTACTATTTGGAACGAGTGGCATGGTAAGAGATTTAAAAATAAAACCCGGAAACAACCAATAATTGGGTCAAAGGTAGATGACATTACATGTAAGGTTAGGGCAGTAAGTAAACTGGACTGGATATTTGTGTCCAAAGTTAGTCCTAACTGTTCCAAAGATGACATTTGTGATTATTTGAAGACCTCTGGGGTTGTAAATGCTGAGTGTGTTGAGTTGAAATCTCGGTTCGGCAGGTATAAGTCCTTTAAAATCGGTGTCACTTCTGAACTAACATCTAAGGTGTTGTCACATACTTTTTGGCCTAAAGACATTCTTGTAAGGGAGTTCATTGAAAGGCAAAATACTCCTAGGACTGGGTTTTTCCCTTCTCGAACTTTTTTAGGGAAAAATCATTCATAGCTGAAAAGAGTACTGCTGCTAGGCCTATGATAAATCTTTGCACAATAAACATTCAGTGCATGCGAAATAAAACTAATGAAATCGAAATTTTAAGCATTGAGAAGAACATTGATATTTTGTGTATTTGCGAGCATTGGCTCTTAAGTGATGAAATTCAGTTTTACAATACAGTTAGTAATTTAAAACTAGCAGCATACCGTTGCAGGCAGTCAGCTACTGGTGGGGTGGCTGTGTATCTCAGTAACAAACTTGCAGGTAATTATAAACCTTTGGACTTAAGTGGTTTCTCTGAGGATCTCCAGGTTGAATTTGCAGGTGTAGTGCTGCCAAATCTTTCAATGGCGGTAATAAGCATGTATCGCTCTCCTAGTGGTAATGTATATAGATTTTTTGAATTGCTTGAACTTTGTCTAAGTTACCTTACAACCTTAGGCCTCTTTGTGGTGATTGGAACCGATCATAATATCAATTTGCTTAGCTCTGACAACTACGCGTCTGATTTTGTAAATTTGATGCGAACTTTTAATATATTCCCTTCAATCATCGAACCAACTAGGGGTCCTGCATCTTTGGACACTTTTCTAACTAACTTGGACAGATGGGACTATGTGGCTGCGGTAAGTGTGGACAGTATTGCAGATCACAAGCATGTTCTGCTGTCGGTCACTACTCCGAATGTGGATCAACATCACCAGGTGTCCTCAAAAGTGGTATCCTTCAGAGTCTACAGTGAGGAGGCAGAATTTAAACTTATAGAATACCTAGAACTGAATGTACATTTCTGGTTTGATGAAATCAAAGCATTGACGGCAAATGATGCTTTCATGTTTTTTCATGTCAACTTCAACATGGCCTTTGATCATTTTTTCCCAATAAAATGTAAAAAGGTGCATGTTGGCAAGTCAGGGGTTTCTAAAAATAATGGTTTGCCTGTTGTTAAGGACTGGTATACCCCTGAACTCTCTAGGCTAAAGAACATGATAACTTTAGTTAATGATTTAGTTAGTGTAAGACCTGATCTGTCTAACTTGCTTAAGCTGCTTAGAACACAATACCGTAAGAATGTGAGGGATGCAAAGATCAACTCAAATGCCGCATACATAACAGGGGCTTCCAATCCCTGTAAGGCGGCCTGGAATTTAATAAATCAAAATAGACCTCAAACAAAGTCTGATATTCTTGATCCGTCTTTTGCATCTGCTGATGAATTCAATTCGTACTTTGTTGAGTCTGTTGAGTCCATCTTGTCAACCATTCCAAATATAACGCAATCCTCTCCTGTGATCCTGTCAAGCATACCTGATGGTGCACCTACTTTTGAATGGAAACATGTATCGGTCCAAGACATTATTAATGCTGTTATGGGCTTTAAACTCTCTAACAGTAAAGATGTGTATGGCATGACACCTAATCTTTTGAAACACATTGTGTGGGCACTGGCACCTATACTAGCCCATTTGGTTAATGTATGCTTTTTAGTTGGTATTTTTCCTGCTCCATTAAAAGTCTCTAGAACTGTGCCTGTCTATAAAAAAGGGTCCCGTGACAATGTTGCAAGTTATCGACCAATATCGTTGATTCCTGTATTTTCTAAACTGTTTGAAGCTATTATGTTTGCTAAATTGTACGACCATCTTGAAGCACACAGCCTTCTGGTGCCTGGTCAATTTGGCTTCAGGAAAGCCAAATCCACTATATTGGCTGTTGATTCTATTGTACAATTAATTGTTGATGCTTTTGAGTCTAAGAAATCTACCTCCGTAATACTTTGTGACCTCTCTCGCGCTTTTGATTGCGTGTCACATGAAATTTTGCTCCTGAAATTGGGAAAATATGGCCTAGAAGGCAGTGCTCTGAGATTGGTCAAATCCTACCTCAGTGATCGCCAACAGGTTGTAAGTTGGAATGGTATTACATCTAAACCATTAGCTGTAAGACACGGGGTTCCGCAAGGTTCCATTATGGGACCTCTGTTATTTTTAGTAACAATCAATGACCTCTATACCAGACTTGAAGGTAATTGCATGTTGTATGCAGATGATACTTCCCTTATATCATGTAAAGCGACCCGTGAACAAGCAGAGCTGTCTGTTAAGAAGATTTTTGAGTCAGCCTCAAATTGGTTTGTTGACAATAAATTAGTGCTCAATAATGAGAAAACACAGTACATAACATTTAGCCTATGTGATTCCCAGATTGTTCCTTTCCAAGAGCCTGTCAAACTCCTTGGTATAACCCTTGACCCCTGTCTCAATTGGAAAGACCACATAAGCCAAGTCTGTACTAAACTAAGTAGAGTAGTACATCTTTTAAGACGTCTAAGTGACCAATTGCCACAGAGTACCCTTAGAATGTCCTTCTTTGCATTTTTCCAACCTCACATATCCTATGGGTTAATTTTGTGGGGCCACTCACCCAATGTCGAAAAGATCCTGCGACTGCAAAAGAAGGCAGTAAGGATTCTCTGTCATGCTCACTATAAAGAACACAGTAAGCCCTTGTTTAAGAGACAAAGAATTCTGACAGTTGTAAATATGTATATATTCCAATGCCTTGTTAGTATTAAGAACAGCATGAATGACTTACATGTAACCAGTTCAGTGCACAATCATGACACTAGGTTTAGTTCTAAGCTTGTCATTCCTCGGTCCAGGACTGATAAAAGAGCTAGGTCATACCCTGTTTCAGGAATAAAACTGTTCAACCACCTTCCTGGTCATGTGAGAAATCTGGAAAGAAAGAACTTCCAAACCGTAATATTAGACTGGCTAATTGAAAATCCTTTTTTCAAATTTAAAGAGTTTTTTGAAACTGTATTTAGTTGAGTAGCCTAAGTTTTCCTCTAAACAACCTGTTTGCTGTTTTTGCATGGTGCATGCATTTTGATGAACTGCATTTGTTTTGCTTTGTATCTTTTTGTGCATGGTCTTGAACATATTTTTTTTTCACATGGTTGGTTTTGATCGATTTTTGGTTGGTTTGATTTTTAACTCATGATATTTATTTTTTTATGCTTGTACATTATGCTTGTACATTGACATAGCCTGTAACAATTTTGTTGTTGATTGGCCAAATAAATTCATTGTATTCATTGTATTCATTGTATTCATTGTATTCATTGTAACCATCTCCGAGTTTGACTTCTTAATTTAGATTTTGTTTGCAAGAACAGAACTGTTATTAATGTAGTAATTTGAAATACTCACAAGATGTACTACTCCAATTATGGTAATCTTGAACCCTTGAAAATCTCAAATGAGTGCCATTTATTAAACCACTGATGTGACTAAACAAATTAATAAATTTTACCAAACAAATAAACTTTTAAGTCAAACTAAAGGACTACTTAAAAAAAAGAAAACTGCTATAGATTTCATTGTAGTTGTTAGCCTCCGAATTGCCAAATAATATTAGAAAAGGTTTAAATACCTGCTATAAAGCAATCCAATTTTGTTGTTAGCACAACTAGTTTCGGTGTCTGTGTGACACCATCATCGCCCTAGTTGTGACCAGTAGCTTACTCAAAAAAGTTTATTTTTTTAAGTAAAATTAACTGTAATTTACCATTTAAGATAACATTTTATATAATATCAACAGTAATATCAATTACATATTCCTTTGACTAAATTTGTCATTGTATATTGATATTCCTCGCATATCATTCTGTATCTTTTAGGGTTTAATATATTTTCTAGATAATGCAGGTTCAAACTTTTTACGTAAAATAGTTTTTCAAACGGGTTTTCTATAGCTACTCAATGTTTTACATCATAAAATCAATCGAAGAACATAAACTAGATTTTTCCTTGCAATGTGTCGTAAAGTCTGGTTTTAACTCAAGCTATTTTAATGATTTAGTCTATTCTATGGTTAATTATTAACGATGAAAAGAATAAATAAAAGTATTTTATAATATTTAATTAGATGGAAATGAACATTGTTTTATAATGATAATTATTATTATAAGGTAAAATGTTAGGTGGATAGCAGAAGTAAAAGTATTTGATTTGGATTACGTGAACCGTTCAATATATAAGCTGCTCAACATTCACCGCTATAAGCTTAGTCATGTAACGACACAGGTGATTATTAATTAATTGATAATCATTCCACGTCAATGTAATGCAAACTAGTTAGTAAAAAATAATTATTTTTGAGTGGCTTGTCATTGAAATAGGGCTGTTGACTTCTTTTGCGCTTACATACCTATGATATTCTGCCATTTTCTTTACGTTATCTAGTTTATAAAATTAATATAACTATCCTAAACAATGTTTGAAATAGAACATACAGAAAGGTAAAATCCCCTATTATAAAATGTTTAACCTGAGCTGAAAATAAATAGCATTAAGCATAACTAGTCCATGCAGGGCAATAAACATAAAGAAAATTATGAAGAGGATTTTGTTAATATGCTAAAATATAACGGATATCAGGGAAGTTCAATACATGGCAATAAATAAATATTAAAGTCAAGGAGTGGATTTAATTTATTATGAAACAGATATAAAGGAAAGTCATTATTAGGGATTCAAGAAAGTGAAGCAGACAAATTTAAGTTAAGTTATGCAAGGATTACAGCTGTCTTGTAACTTTCACTGAACATCCACGGGATTAAGTTTTAATTATCCGTAGGATTTATTTTATTCCTTGTTTTCTAAACTATTATTAAATCGTAGCTAATCCTATGGTTGGAAATTAAAAACTCTCTCCTCCCAAAATTGATTACTAAACAAAATACCTGAGCTGTTTAACTAGTTACAGTTGTAACTACAGCATATTCTTCCACAGATCTCAGTAATCCTATCCATAACTTCCCGTCCGTCTATACATTTCCTGTCCCACGGTGGTGTAACGTTTAGCTGCCGATGCATCAATCGTGGAGAGAGACAGAAGACAATCTGCAAGCTATGTACTTTTTGACATCTGCACATCAAGTCCACGTGGACTGTCTTAACCAATCAGAGAAGATTAACCAACGATCACACCCTCTGATTGGCTGTCTCTATAGGCGGACAGGGGGACGTCTATTCCACCAAAAACCCAGGAAAGGCAGTCTCCAGGAAGTCTTCGGTCGGGTCACCGCGTTCGGGAGTCGAAGTTTTCGGTCGCGAGTGATTCGCGAGGTTAAGTGATATTTTAACCATGGCCTGTTGCCTTTAAAGGCAGATTAAAAATTATTTTGTGAATTGTCCAGTGCATCAACCCAAAAGTATGTCAATTTTATAATTATTTAATCTAAAAATGTAAGTCCTGCTCGCTTACTCAGGGATAATTAATTTAAGGCTTTAGAAGTTAGAGTTTCAAACTTTGTTTTAATTCTATTCAATTTACTTCCTTATTTTTGAAGGTTATTTAATATTTTATTTTTTGTTTTATATTTTTAATTCATATTAACTCCAATTACCAATTTATTTGTTAGTATAAAGTATAATTTTACCTTATTCATTTGTCTATTCACTGTGCTGGTTCATTTCCCCTTGTTTAACTGTATTCGATTTATATATTATCATTGTATTTTGTTTGATTGACTTTAGCTTCTCCTCTTTTTAATAAATTGTAAATTCATTTATTAACTTTAGTTTTATTCACAGTCCCGGCCCTCACGCAATAGACAAGCGAGTACATTAACTAATCTTCTATTTACTTTTCTTACAAAATAACAACAAAATGAGTTAGACAGTCCATGATGAATGTATTTATTATTTAAAATAAAGTAGTACATATATTTTATTTCTTTTAATTTGAAGTTGGTAAACGCAACTAAAACATGAATACCAATAAAATATAAACCAATAATGTATATACACATTTTATTTAGTTCCATTTCAATTACTACTAATTTTAAACCTTGTGTTTAGCCATACAAAACTTAATAATAGGAAAACTTCAATACACATCACATATTTTCTTGGTCATTTTAAAATCGATGTATTGCTCTAGTTACTGTTATTAAAATGTAGGGCGGACAGACTAGTGTCTTCTAGGGAATAGGGCCTGTGAGTATGTAGCCAGTAGCTGATATTTATAATGTTCATGAACCCAGCAGGGTGTGACTGGGCTGGCCTCCCCTAACCTGCAGATGACATTCCTAAACTAACCGTATCCTGAGTGCCAAGCAACCCCACAAGGGCTTTTAGGGTTGCTTGGCACTCCCGATAAAATCGTATTCAAATCTCATGATTTCTCAGAAACTTTCCGAGATGGCATTTCTTTCCGAACATAGAAAGATGACCCTACTTACCAAGAGACATACTGATTTGCTTTTGCTAAAAATCAATTCCACTGTCTTTGACAAGACTATTTAAATGTATTAGAATATTTAGAATAGATGGTGTTTTCATATGTTCAGTGATAATCGCTGTTCCAATGTTGTTTATGTGGTTTAGGTTCCGATTTGTTAAAGTTTGAATAAAACGTTATTTAAAACCAAGTCTTAAGGTTCCTAATCATTCCTTCATGCAGTGTCCTAAAACCATTTAGGCCTCACTCCCTGAACTCCATCGGCCCTGGTTGTTTCAGAACCGTCTGTAAACCATTCCATCTCGCCTTGTGAAAGTCTCCTTTTGTAACAAAGTTCTAGAATCATTATAGGCGTGAACATTAATGGCAAACCTTCATCTGATTGTTTCCCTTTCCTCTTTGAAGATGGCGCTTTTGTCCCCCCAACTGCGTGAGCACTCGGAGATACTTTCACATTTGATGTTGTGATGACATTTTTCACACCGCTGAAATGGCAAACACGCCTGCCTATTAACGATGACAGATTAAAGAGACCGTGGAAGTGCTTCTCATTGCCAAGCCATGGGAATTTCTATTTTTGTACAATTGCCCGTCAGCAGCGGATTTTTGTCCGTCAGCAGCGTATTTAACATATACAGGCCAGCGAACCTTAGAAAACTGTCATGGAAGGACTTACCACAGCTGTATTCAACCAAGTCAAAATGTCAGGTTCTTAGACCCCAGCTATTAACCACAATTCTCTTGCGGTTTAGCAAACATTCATTCCATCTGTCAATCATGCAAATACAAGTAAATAAAACTCGACACAATTTATTTTAGTATTAGTGATGTAATACGAACATGCATTCAAATTAATAAACAAGAGTCTTATCTTACACTATTATTCTAATTTAATGCTTGGGTGTGAATAAATTTAAGTTAAACTAGTAAGATTAAATAAATTAAATTTATCTTTTACATTTATTGGTTTTATTGGGTTATTAATGATTAAATAAAATTAACTGAATAAAAATGCAATTTTAAAAATAAGTCAATTTCAAAAGCTACGACCTTCAACTAATTGCTAAAAGGAAGATAACCTCCACCTAAAATCCTCATTTTTTTATAAATTAGTATCTTTGCTTGAAACATCCAGTCAGCAACCCTTCTGTTAGCTTTAGAGTGAAACCTCAATTTAAAATTGCTGCTTGTCTGTATTGAGTATACATGGTTTGGTTCCATTTGCATTTGTAGTTGAAAATGTAAACGCTATTACTTGGCATTAAATATATATCTAAAAAGTGTATAATATAATAAAGACCAAATATTGTAGCATTAGAACATTATGGCAATAAAATCTCTCATACAAAAGTTATCTTGTTTTTAGCCCATAAAATGTTCAATCTATATCTACAATTCTTTCAGTTAAAAACTATAGTTTTACTTCTACGTAGAAACACTCATAAGTAATTGCAAAATATGTAATGGTTAACATTCATGTAAAACTTAAAGAAACTTTCACATTTGATGTTGTGAGGACATTTTTCACACCGCTGAAATGACAAACACGCCTATTAACGATGACAGATTAAAGAAACCGTGGAAGTGCTTCTCATTGCCAAGTATATTTCATTTCCATTCGGTTTTTAAAGTCAAAAACAACGTTTAGAAATATTCTAGAAACTCGTCTAGTCGTTTAAAAATCGTGAAGGCTTCAGTGACTTATTTACATATATTTATTAGTTCGTCAAAAGTAACATTTCAGACAACAAGGTCGACAGACAAGGACTGGGTCAATGTGTCTCCAGCTGCCCTTGCCAGACTCTTGGTCGTACCGTAAAGTTTATATTGTTGAACTTTACTCAATAAGACATTCCATTGATCTATACATCACAAGAAAAATAAATAAACAGTTTAGCAAACGGAGTGGCTGCTTTACTTTATTTTTTTGTGACAAACATTTTTCGTTGTTCCATTTCGTGTCGTTGCCATTAAATAATTACAATGAAAGAATATAGTTTAGCCAAGCAAAAATTTACAAAATTAGTACCTAAAACTGGAACTAGGACCTTTAATAGGTTTCTTGTTGTTGGTGATAATTACTCATTTATGACATATCCATGTCATGATCAAAATTATTCTAGAAGATTAAACGAATCTACCTGCCTTCTGTACAAGCACAAAAACTCACACCTAACTTAAACTTCACTGAAAAAAAATATCTTAATCCGTATGCCACGCTTCCTGGAAGTAGGTGTTTCGCCATGTTGTCTTGTAACAAACGTGGATATTTTGTTTATATATGATTTTTCATATATTGGGTTTTCATTTTGAATTTACATCGCGTTAAGAATATTATCGTGATCTTTTTATTGTAATCATATGGAATATTTGAACTCAATAATTAATTGTTATTTGGTTTGTTCAAGTGAAATTATTGCTAGATGTTGTCCTAAATTTTGATATTTATGTTTGGTTATCAATAAAAATGTCCGATAGTTTTACTTCATACTCGTTCAATTTTTGTATTTATGTGCTCGAACATGTTCCTGAAATCTACGTTTGAAATTTCTGCTTGTATAATACTACTTATTATCACAACAGTATACACATTAAATTTTGTATAAGTAAGAAAATGATAACAAATGGTATTTTTGGCTCCTGGTGGACACCAAATAAAAAAGGTAAATCGTTTTTAGTCTAGGTCTGACAGTGCCACCTATGGTAACAGCTTGATATAGGAAATTGGCTAAAAACTACAACCTTTAAAAGCAATTTAACCATTCTAGCCGAAGAGAGAATGAATTTGAGTAACAGTTTTATTTATCTTGGAGTTGAGTGTTGGCTTATTCAATAGGTAAACATGGTTCGCAGAGTTAGGAGCTTTCCACTTTTACCTTTTCCCGTTTCATTAAAAAATAATAAAATCTCTACCAACAAATAAACCTAAGACTACCATATTTTCTGGTTAGGAGTGCGAAGTATACCATGGGATTACTATAAAATAATGAGAAGTATGCAATATACTTTAATACACTAGTTCTGTTTTCATGTCAACGCTTTAAAAATGTTTCGATAAAATAATCATTTCAGTTGAACCGGTTTTCTACATGATTTAAAATGAATTTTTAATCATGTATATATGAAAAGGAACTGATAGTAGGACTATACCAACGCGTTTTCTTTAAAACACGAAAGTGTCGGCTTTTTATTGTTTCTACCGATGCTGCATGAATTATGTTTGCCAATTATTTTGGTTTTCACGGTAAGACGCTAGTCTAGCATCTCTGTATGTTATTATTTTAGTCCCCACAAAAACAAAAAAAACCGACAAGTAATTTTATTCTGGAAGAAGAAATTACAAATGTTAGCGCAATGAAAAGTTCTTAAACTTAAGATAAACGATTGACTTGTCATATATTTAGTTACAGTTCCAGGGAATAATACTTCAATTTCTTTAAAGTAATATCTAAAAATATGTGTCCGAATATCGTAGAAAAATATAAATATAACTAATTGTAAATAAATCAATCTCAATCATTATCTTTTCGTTTATTTGTTTCATAGGAAGTGTTTGCTGGCTAGATAATGTAATTTAAGTATTTTGAAGCCTAGCCGTTTTATGTGCCACAGGAAAGGTGAGTTAGCTAGTGTTGGAAAATTGTTAAGAACCTGAAATTGGCCCCAGTCTGAGATGTAATCTATTAAAGTGTTGGTACCTCAGACAACGCTCTATTAGCAAGTTGGAAAGATTACACTATACTGTATATCAATTCTTGAACCTCTTAAAAAGGTAGAATGCCGTCTCTTACCTAAACATTTGTCAAATTGTATACCAATAATCAAATCAAGCAAATAAGTGTTCTTATGTCTAATTGTATACATTTAATTATCTAACAAAGTAAAATTATAAAACACTCTATCACGCATATTAATGAATTAGATTACATTAAAATCCAAAATATTTACAGTATAGTATATATTTATTGATGATTTTAATGTGTGCAGCAGAAACAAACTATGCATATAAATCATAATTGCAGGATGATTAGTAGGTAACAACTACATTGTTCTCAGCCAGATTTAAAAATAAATACGGTGGTATGTCTTTACAAGTGCTTGTACCCAAAATTGTACAACAATTTGCCAATACTCTTTTCTAATTTGACCAATTATAGAGTTTTTAAGCTAATTTTAAAGGGAGTGGAGTAATTTACAAGGTGGTTTCATATAGATACTGGTCTACTTCTGTTAGTAAATGCTATCTCGATGTTTAATTTATTATTTTATTTATATGTTTGTTTCGGGTGTTTGGCTATGTGTCAGATATTTGTGTTTGATATTTTGTGTTTTAGTCAATATTTGTCATTTATTTATTATAAGGTCAATTTTGCTGTTTTCATTGTTTTTTTTAGTAATATTACACATCTTATATGTATATTAAAAAAAATATTTTATTCTGAGATTTTGGAATCCACTATTAGTAGTTTATTTTTTGTATGTGCACAGAAATTCTCAGTGGAACTTTTAGGACACTCCAATAACTGTGTTGATGGCTGATTGAGCTTTAATTTTTATGAATTTAAAGATATATTTTTATTAACATGTTGGCACAGACACACCTTGTATGGTTTTTGCACCTATTTATAACATGCATGTATCCATTTTCGGTTTAGTAAATAAATTGATTTATTAAAATATATATGTTATCATTAAATCAAAGAATAGAATTTGATAAATTGTGGGTTCTGAAATCGATTGCAAATATTGTTCAATTTTTTTAATAAGTAGGATTAATCTCTGCCCAAAATATTTTTAAAAATGTAACCTCCTATCACTATAATGATATCGCCTTATAAAATGTATATACCTAGGTTAAGTATGCTCTCTAAGGTCCACCAAATAAACGGAGCGAACAAAAAAGTAAACTAATAATTATATTTTACTTCCAAAAAGGTTTTCCGAACAGTTTTTTCCCTTCATCATCACCAATCTTGTAAAGGCGACCCAATTCAAAACTTCATAGCACATAAAGTTCTAACTTTCCCATCCATTTACCTTTTAGAAAATTATAATTTATTAGCCCTTTCACCTCTCTTGTCGGCCGTGAGTCGACCTTGGCCGTTTCACAGCCCATAGAAAAACCAATCATCGTATAGTTATCCAAGTAACCAAGTATCTATAGATATCCTCTCCACAACAATTTAAATCTTTTAGTACCACGACACTCAACCACTTTCTTTAAGAAAAACTCCCATTTCAAAGCAGTAAAACTTTTAATGGCCCCCCTCTCCACTTGAAAGCCGAACAGGACCACGGGAAAATCAGGAAATGTGTTAAGTCCATCTTTATAAATAAGGTCTGCAACAGCGTCCGGGAATTGCTGGTAGTCTTGATTAAACATTAAAAGGGGTTGTGTGTCACAACTGAACTATTTGTATATATATTATGTGTTATATTTAGAGACAGGTTTCGAGAAATTGCATATTTATACATTGGCGCTACATATCAAGACAATATTAAAAGTTTTATTACTCCCAGAAAATAGACTCCCACATATTCTAGCTAAACAAATTATTTCAAAAAATATTTACTGGTGCAAGCAATTAAAATCGATTGGGTGCAAAAGAGGAATAACGATAGATTTTAATATTGATGATTTAGACTCACTCCAGACACAGCTGTTTGGTCTGGTAGAGGTAGAGCGGCGCGCATGGAAGGGGGAGTGCGAGGGGAGAGCGATAACGTCTTTGTACCACCAACAATATCTCTCTCTTGACCTTGAGCTCGGCGACAGACCCTTGCTCACTGATAACTTGGACATTTCCCTTATATCCTGGATTATTAAGGCCAGAGCAGGGCTACTGTCATTAAATTATCAACCTTGGATAGAGAATAAAAATTACATTTGCTCTCTATGCAATAATAGGCAAATTGAATCAGTGTTTCATTACGTAGCAGTATGCCCAATTCTAAAGAATATCAGATATTTTTGGCTAAAAGCACATTCTTTGAGTGAAGACGAATTCTTTGATTATTTAAATGGAAGGGATTGGCGGGCTTTGGGTGGTTTTTTAAGAGATGCTTGGAGTGTAAGATGGGATCTAATACAGGAGTTTAACTTTTAGACAACTGTAAAAGCAAGTAATCTCAAAAATTATTTTTTCCTTGTTTGTGACTTTTGTTATCAGCTCTGTTTATAGATAGATCTTAAAAAAATGTATTTTATGTTAAGTTTATTATTTTATTTTCAGTCTTTTGTCAAGGAGTTACTTTCAGTTATTTATTTAAAACAAAAATTAATGTGTCAACCAAACAGACGGTTTAGTAACCATTGTTTTTGTGTGCACATAAGTATGTATCATTGTGTAATGTTCCTAATTGTACAATAAAGCACATTTCATTTCATTTCATTTCATTTTATATATATTATTTAGTTCTTAATTAATTTATAAACAAATATAATTTTTATAGTTAAGACTTGGCCAATGCAACATGTTCGATAATCTGGCTGAATAAAGAATTTTGACTTTGACTTTGAGTATAAATAAAATTACAATTAACAAAATAGACTAATTCCTAAAAACTTTTATTTACTGTTTTCTTTTAAGTCTGCCTATAAAATACCCCTGCCGCAGTAAACCTGCATACTAACCGAATTTCAATTTGTCTAAAATTTATTTTAACAAAAATATTTTGATTAACAAGACATGTGTTTCCCCATTTCAATAACATTAGATTTAACGAGTACGTAGGTTTGCTGCTATAGGGAAGGTAAAAAAATGTTTTCGTCCAAATTAGAATAGTATAGGATGAAATGAATAAATATGCCAAATTTGATCAACATTGTATACATAAACAAGCAAAACGCAACAGTTTTCATTTTCCCCATAAGAATAACATAAGAATCCTAAATGAACATTTTTTTTAGTTTCTCCCTGTAAAACGACACTTCAATATACAAAGTTGTTCTAGGCTCTACATGGTATTTGCAATAAAAATTTTTGAATTTCCATGTTTTAAGGGAATGGGTTAGAAAAAAACTATTTTTCAATTTTAAAAAACCAATAATGCCCCTTTCCCAAGACCCATTCTTGTTTGTGAGCAGAACTCTCTCAACCTTCAAGTTTGGAGTTCATCAAGCCAAATTTAATCTAAATCAGACGAAAATTACTAAAGTTAACACCTTTACGAACGCAATTATTATATGTTATTAATACATTAATTTATTTTAATAATACATTCAGTATTTTGAATTTGTTTATCTTTTTTAAATGGTGCTTCATACATTTTGAGGCAAAAATTTATTAATAAATATGCCAATGTTTGTACTTGATTCTTATGTTTATACCAACAACATAGAATATATAACCCTTATTAATCAGCAAAACCAAATTAACCAGGAAAATAATTTCTTCATCATCAGTGCAAATTTCTAGCATGAATCCTGTTTCAAAAAGAGGATGTATTTTCAGTCAATAGTAAATCAACGGTTTTCTAAAAGCATATTCGTAGCTTTAGAATAAACATTGGATTGACAGATTTGTGATTAATTAAACAAAATGTAGGTTTAAGTTAAAATAACTGATTAAATATTTTTCATCTAGTTCTAAGTCGTATTTTCCTAATGCCTTGTAACAATTTCTTTGTATTCTTTGATAAAGGGTTTCTACCCGAATGTTTTTCCCTTGCACTTGTTTTAGATCTTATATTTGTTTGCTAATGAGCATAGTATGCTATGATTCTTTGTTTACATCAATGTTATTATATTGTAGCCATTGTAGATTGAATTAGCCGTAAAGCTAATGTTTAAAATTGAAAAGTTTTATTAGTTTCTTAACTGTACAGGCAATATAAAATTGGCATTTGTTTGTTGAATCACCTGTTCCTCTGTTTTTAATAACCTTGGTAAGTTAGACTACAATCTGTTGACTCGTTATTGCGTGATTCAATTATAATGGCTCTATAAGGCCCGATCTGAATGAGCGTTGCTCAGTTATACATCTGCAAATCTTTATTATATTTTGCTTTTGATGACTTGTTAGTTTTAAATCCAAGCATATGAGAGATTTATGAGAGGTGATAAAGGCAGTGGCAGTTTGAGCCGCTTCCCAATGTGATGTGAGATGGTAACAGCCTGTAATTACAACAAAGCTTTGACGTCTGGTGGAATCACAATTCACATTTTACCCATGTAGGCCTAATGGACCACAATTCTAGTGGAACTTTTGGTTGAATTGGAGCTTTCGCATTTAATGGCTTGAGTTGTATTTGCACTGTTAATAGGCCGCTATTTACTGTACGAATCGTTCCACTTGTAGCCTCTTATTTGTTGAAGAAATTTGTTTGATGTATACAACAATTTGTCCGTTAGCTATATTAAAAAATAACATTTCCATTTAGTAAATTTTAAAAACTATTTATTTTGTATCTTCATAATAAAACTTTTGGGTAGTGTAGTTGTGTATTTAATTGCGATTGCGAGTTTATCCTTATAAATACCGTTGGAGATATGAAAAAGTAATAGATCATTAGTACGATTGTAATCCCCCTGCCGTTCCGGGGTTAGAATAGAACCGCAGTCTTCGTCAGGTACCCGGTGCTGAGAAAACAGAGGCTGGGCCCCGGGGAACTGGGGTAGGGGTACTGTCCCCGAGGGTATATCCGTTCCTGACTTTTAAAGGCCGCCCCTTGCCGCAAGATGAGCTGGTAAACACATGATGGCTTATAAGAAACCCCTGAACTCATCTTTGATAAGCAGCTCGGATGAGCAAGAAAGGAGGTCGGAAGTGGAGCGGGGCCCTTTTGGGCGAAGCTCCAGGGTCCAGAGGTTAACTGTCTTCGTATCATATAAATTTATTACTTTGTACTGCTGCACAAAAAAGGTACTTATAATGTGGATTTCAAAAACCAGTTCTTTTGGTCTCCGGTTCAAAAAGGGTTATCAGATTTCGTCACCCTTATTATTTGTTCTCATACAAATGATAAATGCTTTACTGATGTAACAATCGTTTACAGTTCAAGTGTAAAAACAATCATTTTGGAAGAGTTTTTTTTTAATAATTTAATTTTATGCATTGCTCTAACAAGTTAAGTACTAATCAATAAGCTATTCCATATACATCCCATTATTTATTATATTCAGGAGTTGACGTCTTAAAATAGATCAAATCCAAATAATAGACCTAATCTGCTAGACTTTACTAGCTGAAACCGTACCAACAATACAATAAAACCTATTTTGAAAACAAATTTTGGAAAGATGACAAGAATTGCAATTAATAAGTCGTAGCACAATTGGACTTTAAATAAGTATGCAAAGTATAAATATCAATACTTTATGTATACTGTTTTATGTAGTAAACATGTATTATTATTATTTTGTTTTGCAATTAACAACACCATTATGAATACATTTCTAACTAATCAATTGGTTTATACAATTAAAATTAATAATAAAGAAAAGTAAAAAAATCTTTTTAAAATACTACGTTTTAAACGCAATAAAAAGTAGGAAATAATTTATAAATATGTCGAGAGAATAAATTAATTTTTTATTCATAAATTATTTTCTACTTTTTAGTCTTTAATGTGTAAATATGTTAAATACATTTTATATGTCCTGCTAATACATAACCAAAACCTTTTTAACTGTAATCAGATGTTGTTGCTACTATTCGCATAATCATAAAACTTTAGAATCTCTCGGAAGCAGAACCTCTACCTCTAGTATTTACAGCTGACTTCAATTGATACATTTCCATTCTTCCAAAATGTACATTAAAACTTTCGAAGCCCATGGGGCGTAGCCCAAAGGGAAATATGAAAATAAAATGATTTATTATTGCATTGTCGTTCATTTGTGAGCTATATTTCAAGTTTCAAGTCTCTAGCTCATCGGGAAATTAGTTTAAAATCGATTATCAATTTTGTAACGAACAGATAAGAAAGCGAGCTAATAATAACGTTTTTAAAAAAACTTTACAATTCCAAATTACTTTTGAACTAAATGTTTATATATCCTGTCAAATTAAAAATCATCAACAAAAACAAAAGAATAGTTTTGGATTTCTATGGACATTATCGTTACAATAGAAGCAATAGCACAAGTATATCTGACCAGTGATCACTTTACCTTCGAGTTGAGGGAACCTATAAAATATAGTAATTTATGTAATAAACGAGTATACCTAAAATATAATGATGTTAACATTTAAGATGTGTAAGTAAAGTAATAACGAAATGTATAGTAATAAAATTGTTCTTATAAATATATATATATTTTTTTTTCTTAATAAATTATATTTATTATTAATTATTTTTTCCTAAGTAAAGTATTCAACGGCAATTTTTTCAAACAGTTATGAACATTACTGCTCATTTGAAGGAACTAGCCTCTAAATGAAAACGCTGTGATGTCAGTATTATAAGAGTATATTGTCTTATTACTCATACTATGTGTCTTCATAATAAAACTTTGTACACAAATTTATTCCAAATATTTTATATGTTTTAGTTTGATTGCAATTCGGAATTACAGTTTTCTTTTTTATGAAAGTAAAAGTTGAAACTCCAGACCCGGCGAATCATGTTTACTTATTGATGCAATCAACACCGTCCCATCTCAGAGCTCATTAAACCTTTTGCTAAATCCCTTTTCACTTTTTTTAAGTTTATCGAATTGTGCCTCTTAACAAGTCTTCCAATTATTTTCATTTCTTTTATTTCTTTTTATTTCTTCTTGTGTTGTTGATTAACTGTTGCGTCCCAAAAGCTAGTAGAAATTTACATGTGTACTACACAAATCACAATGCAATAAATGTTTGCAGTTATAAGGCAAAAGAAACAATAGCTCTACGCTGGTTAACTTGTACGTCTTAAGAAAAGAAAAACATTCAAGTTTACAGGCATTTGTTATATAATTGAAAATAAATCAGTCGTTTATGGTATACTAAACATAAATAACATAAAATAACAAATTTATGGATAAAAAAACTCCACAAGGATCATATTACTTGGTAACCCCATATAAATTACTGTTACAATAAAAAAACTAATTAAGTTAACTTTTAAATCAAAACCAGAAAATTAACAAAAATATTCCAAATTTGATTACCACCTAAAGAGGTTTTGATAATCGCCTTTCTTTACTTATTATTTATAATCCCAATAATTTTATAAATATTTTATTTTAAAAGTATTAGACCTAAGTGATTTAGGTTTTAGGTGAGTAATTGGGGTTTCGCATAACTTTTTTATCGTGACTGAAGATAAAAATATGTCTTCATATTTTGTAGTAAAATTTTACATTTTTATACTTGGAAGTATTTAGTTTAATGTAACTCAACAGTTGTTTTCCCTACAAGGTTGCATGTTCGTAATTTCTTTTAATTGTGATAATCTTAACTGTTAAAAGTAATTGCGATTATTTCAGCCACAGACTTGCTAATTTCATGTTATACAGCAATAATATTAAAACAACATAAACATAATGCACAAACCACACTTCGTTAAACCACTAATATCAGTTTAGTTTTCCATGAGAGTAGATGTCAACAAAACGTGTAACGGCAATGTGTCACATATGGCCAATGTGTCCCGAACCGTAATCTGTTGTTATGTTGACAGTCAGCATTTGATTGTAGTTTTTTACATTTTAACTATCTAATTGAAGTGTGTCAATTTCGATTGGACACTCCTATCATCATCAGTCCAATAGGTGAATCAAGATTCGCCTATAGGGTCTGATGATGATTGGAGTGTCCAATCGAAATTGATCACCACTTACCATCTTTTAAATGTATTTACCGTGTGAGTAAACAGTATAAGTGTAAATATATTATTATGAGTGTTATTTGACGTATCTTTTGTGCTTTCAGGTAATTTAATAACACGTACAATGCTGATCAAGAAGTTATTCAAAGAATAGTCACACAATCCAGTATAGTTCCATAATAACTTTCACGCGTGTCCATCTCCTTCTCTCTTTACTATTTAAGTTTCCGGGTATTTACCAATCTCGCAAATTAGATCCTCAGCATTGATTTTGTCCCTAACAGTTCAACAGGAAACCACTCCACAACTAGCACAAGTGCGTTTGTATCCACACTGAAACTGGCAGGTTTCCTCCATAACAGTTTATGCACCCGCTTCCGTGTAGCGGCCCCTAGTGGTTTCGTCTGAAGGCTTCCATTTAATTCAATGCCTCGCAACGAGTGGCCGCCACTGTTGTTGCCGGAGGTAGCCGGCTAGCAGTTGAAAGGACTCTTACTAAATAAATCAAATAAAAGTGCTCTCAACACTGGTGTTTCTTTTGATTTAAATTACACCATTTATTGTTTGAATTCCTCATAAAGGTAAATAAAATTACCAAGCAAATATAATATTTTTCCTACAGTTACCTAACAATGTACATGTTCTCTCACTGATTTGAGAAAGCAAAGTGGCCAATTCGCTCATCAGTGAGACAATGTTAACATTGTCTCACTCTAATTACTTTGTCTCACTCCAGATTTGCAACGTGAAGGCACGAAATAGTGAGCACGTAACATGCAGGCAACGTCGTATGCGCGCGAAATACGTTGGCAGCACTGGCTGTAAATCAGCTGGTCAGCTGTTGTTCTGTTCTACTGTTGTATTTGTCACTTCACCTTCCCTTCACATTAAATGTTATATTAAAAGTCCACTTCTGTGTAAAAATAGGTTATGTTTCTTCACAAATTTATTTGTTTTATGGTAACTGTAGGAAAAGTATAATGTGCAACTCGTGTTCAAAGTACAATTGCCTCACTCGAGAAACCATTCCTCACTCGCCTACGGCTCGTGAGTAAGGATTTCTCTCGAGTGAGTCAATTGCTCACTTTTCTCACTAGTTGCACAAATAACTATAAGTTTTACTACTTAAATTCAGCATTTGCTACAGGATATTTAGTGCGTTTTGGGCGTAACAAAAAACAGACTTACAATCACAGCCTTAGCTGTAAATGTTCATCTCGATTGACGACCACAAGGGTGGGACTGGGGATGGCGTGGGATCAGTTTATGATGATATAAAC
The DNA here is from genome assembly GCF_028750875.1 of Macrosteles quadrilineatus. NCBI lineage: Eukaryota > Metazoa > Arthropoda > Insecta > Hemiptera > Cicadellidae > Macrosteles > Macrosteles quadrilineatus. Next base: position 7,030,386 of record NW_026542594.1, read on the forward strand.
ACGCCCCAGGGTGGTATCGTGGAGCCACTCAAAAGTACAACAGCAAATCATCTAGTACAGTTAGAAATGTTTTAAAAATTTATAAAAAAAATTTAAAATTCATTACTTTTTAGAACCTTACAAATCCGTCATTGTTTGTAACTATATTAGTTTCTTAATACAATGTTTCAGGGAAAAACAAATGTATTGTCTTTTCACACAAAAATATTCAAAACCTGTAGACTAGATAAAAATTACGTTTATGTTTAAATATACAAACATAAAATTGTGTATGTACTAAACAATAAATCTAAAAACTAAAATAAATGGGTATTGTGGCCAAATTATGAAATTAATTTGGGAATTGAGTCAAAAACTTAATAGTATGACGAAATAATGTGAATGCATAACAATGCGCTCTGTTAACCATGAAATTCGGGCACTAATTTAAATTTGTTTGTGCAAAAGAGGACGTTTCCCATCGCCCTTTATCCTATGACGTCTTTCCTATCGCTTTCTAATGAAACCCAATAAAAAATTCCTCAATTTCGACTAGGAGTAGGGGATAAAATAAAAAAAAAAAACATAAATTTATAACGAGTTGATATGATTTAGAGTGTTTGAGTAATTTTTCGGAAAGTAATAATAAATATATTTGACCATATTAGGTATTACATGAGACTGTTTCCTATCATGTACTAGAAATTAATCAACTATTTAAAGTCAAAAAACTTAAAACTAGGGCCTATTAGTTATGTGACATTAGTATACAAAATAATATCTATCGTAATCAAAGTACTGTATTACGATAATAGAAATTAAAACCTACAATGTTAGCTGTAAAATGTATATACCAACCCTAATTTTTCATAATTAAGGTTTAACTACTAACAGCAGTCTCATTACAGTATCAGTGTTGGTAGTATAGAAAAATATTTCTGAACTAAAATTTATTCAGAGGATAAGAATCGTAAAATTTAATTTGTTTTATACATTGTAGGTTGTCTTACTTAAAAAAAAAAACTTAACTTTATCGTAGTTTTAAAACTAAAGTTTATGAGCCAGCTATTGTGTTAATTCCATGAACACAACAATAAGATTTGGGATCGTGGGAGGCGTGGGTAGGCAACATGTTATGTATGTTATAAGTTATATATTTGGAACCTTTATAACATCCTGTAGTACAGCATGTGGGTTACTGATCCTAACTTATGATAATCGTTGCTTGAATATTCATTTCGTCTGACTGCGGTATCAATTATTGTATTTAAGTGTTAAAGCATAGAATGTATATCTGCATTGAGAACCTTTCTGATATTCTATGCTTTGAGTTGTCATCTATGCACAACACTGTAATAGGGTTTATACTAAGACTTGCGATTATTAACGTATTTTACAACTAAATATTTAATAATGTACCTCATATTTACCATACAATGCAATTAGGCATCTAATTTAATTTCGTAACCTTAATCATCTTATCTCAGGCATACAATAGGCGAAGGGATGAAAAGAATTATAGTATGATATAAAACAGTATTATTTGTAAGTATTGTAAAAGACTTCTGTAAATAGTTCTTAAGTTTATGTAAGCCAACTTTTATTTAATGATGACGTAGCTAATACAACTTGTATACATTGTTAAATATGGCTCAATAAATGATTTTATTTAATTTGAGATTCGAAAAAAGTGTATCATAAATTGTGTATTATAAAAAGAGAAGGGCTGTATTTTAATATCAAGTGGCTGCCACATAAACCAAATCTAACGGGGTGAAAGCATTTTAAAGTCAATTAATTTTAATTTATTAGCGTTTCTAAATCATATCTGGCGTTACATCATATTTTATCAGATACGACTTACATTTACTTACACTTTCACAAACATTTCCTCTCCCATCAGTTCCTTTAAATATTTCACCGTTTTGTACAAATTTTATACAGGTGTCCCGGAACTTTCTAACAACTTTTTCCGGTATTATTTGTGGACTATAAACATGTCTCGGTATATGGCCTTATTAACTTAAGAACTAACTAAGGAACAAAAATATTTGTTTTAAAGTCTTAATTTCAAAATGGCAGCCACTTAAAAAAAATAAATCGTAAATGTATAAAAATCTGCATTACAATGCACATAAAAAAATTGAACCTTTATGTTTTTTTAAAGAAAATTCAATTACAATTCTCATTATACCAAAACTAAGAAAACCTATTGATAAATAAATTAGAACACAATTTTTTTGGAAAATGTGATCATGTCAATACCACTTGTTACTATGTAAAACCACTGATAGTGAGCCATGTCAATCAGCTGTTGTTTGCTTATTTACACTGATAAGCCGTTTGAAACAATACATTGTTAAAATGTGGTAATTTCCAGTTTTTTAAACTAGCCTAAAAATGCTTTTGTAAGAAAATGGCATTCATACAAGTAACTTTTGAGTTTTTGAAATTTTAAATATGATATTTTGACTTGTTTCAGGAATAATACCAGAAAACGTTGGTAAAGATTCCCGGGACACCCTGTATATATACTTTATATATTTTTATTATTTATTATTCATAAATTAAATTGCCGGTAATTATATTACTTTACACCAATGTGTGCCCAGTCATATTAAGGTATTAGGGGGTATTAATTCCCTAAATGGGAAAACATTGGTTAGGCAAAGTTTTTTGGATACCATCGTATGTCACTCTAGTCATTCGATGAGCTTTCTCAGATCATGAGGCCCCATATAACAAAAATTAACAAGAAACAATGAAACATTTCTAGTAGATTCTAATACAACCGCACAAAGCAACAGGACAGTGTACACGCACTCACATGTCTGCAGGTGTTTTTTTTTCTTTGTCCGGTTGTACCCTGGGTTGTACCTGTTGTCCCGCCGCGCGGCGTAACCATCCCGCAGTGCGTTACGTTTTTGCGTCCGGTTTCGACCGGACAATGTGTTCGCGCCAATTCAATACAATGTGTTGGTGCCTTCCTTCAAAAACGCCCCCGTTAAACGGCGCCGTTGAAAACAGATAGTGTAGACCCGGCCTTAATGTGTAGTACTTAATGTAGTAGTTCGGCCGCTTAGAAAGCGACCTCCTCCAGCATTGGTTTAGCATTGGCGGGCAGGTCGTTTTCTAAGCGGCCAAACTATAGCACCCAGCAGCAACATAAAAAAATCAAGAGTGTTCTAAATATGAATCAGCACCAACACCTAATTATTTTTTAACGATTCGTCAATAGAAAAAGTACAAAATAGTGGACATCTGGTTAATATAACACGCGATTTCGATCAAAAATAGAATCCAGGTTCCTCTTTATTGTTACCTATAGAACCATGTCCCGGAGTTTGACGTTTACTTTCGTAACAACCTGTAGATTAATGGAGTGTTAAATTAAATTTTCCACTTCGATTGCCAGAAATAAGAAAAAAAAATTTTTACATCTTTTCAAATTTTTTTGCATATCCGTTAGGGATAGGACAAAGGTTATTAGGGCTAAAAAGATGTATTTTTGTGTGCTCTTCAAAGTTTGTTCGAACGACATTTCAGTATTTACAATGATAAGTGAAACGTGGTTAAAAAAGTAAGATCAGGTGTCATTTTCTAAGATAGCACAACATAAGAACAACATACACAAATGTTTATTATTTGTGTTACTGGGTGCTAGTACTACACAAATGCAATATTTAGGGATTTTTTCCCAGGTATTTTTACCTAACATGACTGGACTACCAATCCTACATGAAATTGAAATTGGTGTAAATACCTACTTCGTGGTAATCCTGATTGTCGCTAGCGTTTCAACTAACAATCAGTATACACACTAAGCTTTGCACCCATCCGGTCGTGTCACATCATTTCTACATTGCAGTTTTTGTTTGTTTTTGTAATCGTTTTAGATGAACTGTTTTTTTGTTTTTTTTTCATTTTAGTGTCGGCATTCGTGCTCGTGTGTTTTTGTACGACCTTCTTATGAAGTGATCCCTCTTTTGACATTCTTGACGCCTGAAGATGACTTTGTAGAAAATCGAAACTAGTTGCAACACTAGCAACAATCTGGATTACCACGAAGCACGTATTTCCGCCAATTTCATATATTCAACGTAATTCGGAGGCTAACATCAAAAATAAAAATGAAATTTGCCACCTATAACATCTTATAAGCGTTCACATATTTTTTCATAGACCACATCGAAAGCTAGCACGAAACATTTAAAATAAGAAGGATATAACGAAACTCCAAGACCAGCCACAGAGTAATTTAAGACGAACCGACGCAGGACGCCTGGCATAGACGCAACTCTAATGTTTGCCAGCATCGTGTGTAAACGAGTTTCGTATATACATTAAAAACATGCTCGTCAAGTTCCTGACCAGAGTGTTGTATCTCAAGTTCTGCGCCTCAGTCTGAGTTTGTTCAGTAAACGTAATACTGTAGAAGACAAGCAATCAACGTTCTCTTGTCCACAACCCTTCAAGGTTTCACTTTCAGACGTCATCTTGTCTAGAGCAAACTGTTAACTTAACTAAATAATCCATTACACAGACTTTCTAAATACTTAAAGGTTGAAATAACTCTATTAATGTTGAAATCTTTCAGATTGACATTTTTAAATCATTTGCTATAGTCGGAATTAAAGTTATGATTATCGCTCAGGAACTAAATAGTGTATATGATTCTATTTGTAAAAAGGTAGCTGAACTAATGTTGAACTACATCACTTTCAAATCATCTTAAAATTCTATCATTTTCTCTCTTACATAAGGCTCAATGTTAACATACCAAAAATAAATATAAAAAATTGTCTTTGGAATCTATTTAGAGTGGTACAATGGGTTTGATTTCCAAAAAGTAAATATAAAATAGGACAGCAATTAATGAATAAATCTTTCCCATTCATATTTTTCATTAAAATATTATATTAAAAATACATTTTCTTTTCAGTAACTAGCTAATATAAAGAAACGTAAAAATGACATATCATTATATTAAGTTTATTTCTGTGAACCTCAGTTTGTCAGACTAGGGCTACTTCCATAAATATATTTAGAGTAATTAATAAATAACTAAAAGGGATTTGTTTCTTTATGCTAAACTACTGAACTAATATCATGATAAATATTTCATAAGACGAACCTATTCTACGCTATGTTTTATGAATCCGTACGTATCCCAAGTCCTTAGTGTACAAGAAAGGAAAATCACATAACTCATATTTTTAGCCATTTGAAATTTTCATTCCGATGTTACTCATATAGTTTAGCCTAGTTTAACTAATCCAAACAAATGATGATTATTCTATGATTTGTGGCAATAAGTATTTTCTATCAGGATTTTGTTAATATTATTCGAATGGTTTACTACTAATTTACTGTTTAATGTTAAAACAAATAGTAGTGGAAACAAACATGTGTGTGTAGTGCTAAGTTATGTGATTTATCAGATAATAACTACCATATTATTTTGTTTAGACATAAATATATAAACGTTTTGTATCCATTGCTTTTAACAATGTAACCGTATCTAAAAAAACCTGAATCGAAGGTTCTTTTATAACACCAGTGTTGATAAAATTTCTCGAAAATTCAGCCCCGATGTCTGAATATATGTGTAATTAACAAATATATATCAATGAACCAATACCAATTGTTAACTAAATAAAGAGATGTGCAAATAGTCAAGGCTCTTTGTAAACATGTCCCCAGCTTTGATCATATTTTACAATACAACATCACGTAATGCAAAGCTCCCAATAAAAAATATGATAGTAATGTTTCCCCTTATACACACAAGCAATAATCAATAGATTTAGTCTTGTTTTTGCTATTTCTTTAACATTATTAAATGTTTCATTTCAAATAGAAAGTTTAAGAATTTTTGCATACACTATATAAGTTCTCAAGGCATAAAGCTGGTTCTTATATCAGAGGCATCTAATGTAATAAATACCCCCACCGCAGCAAACCTGCCGACTAAGCGAATTTCCATTTGTCTAAATTGATTTTCAGTTAAATATACAGGGTGGAACGAAGTTAGTGTTAAAAAAATTGATGTGTTAAATTACTAAGTATTGGTGCCAAAATGGCACCAATTTAAGTTTCCATACCCTCACAGGTAGGGAATAACAGACAATTTAAGATTTTTTCAAAATATTTGTACTTACTTACATAAAATGGCCATAAGTGCATTAAACATTGTTTTTATTCCAAACTCATTGTCATTTTCAGAATCTTCGTTAAATTTCCAATAGTAATAGTACAAATTCATTGAGATTAAACATCTGCATAAGCCCTTATTAGACCATGGAAGTTTGAATTTGTGATTTTTTATAAAAAATTAATAACTTTTTCCAAAGTTTTTCTATACTACACTGGACTGTAGAGAGGGTCAAATATCACTAAAAACTTCAGCAGTTAATAACCTTTAAAATGATGTATAAACATCTACTGTTCCTTTGATTTGTCGTTCTCAAATTTAAGAGTTTCTCATGCAAAACACGGAACGGCTAATAATTAATTTTTTTTTTAATTTTTTTTTAATTAATAGCTGCAATAACAGTTATATTTGAATAGGGTATATTGTAATTTTTAGAATCCTTGTTAGATTTATTATAAGAATATTAAGAATCTATTAGGATTAACATCCATATAAACGTATGTTTTGTGAGAACATGTTAAATTAGTTTTATTTTTATTTTTGAATACATTGAATATTGTTTAAAGTTACACATGGTACATTTAACTTAAGATTTGTTTAAGCCTAAGCAAATACTTCCAATGGAGTAGCCTATAAAATTATGTAGATACTACACTTTACAATCTTGTCAATATGTTCACCGAAAACCAACAATTAACCTAGTTCACAAATAATACATTTATACATTTCATATATTACATTTTATGTAATAGTATACCAATTAATTGATTGTAGTGCTTAGACACATTCTAATGGAAATAACTCAGTCAAGTGACATATTTCTTAACTAAAATAATTGTTAACACCTCAAAAATACTTAGTTTTAGTTATTTATACAAAAACTAAAAGTTAATTCTAAAACACACAATATTCGAAACTTAAATAACTGTTCCTTACTTCCTTGACGCTTTAATAGTTGCCTTCTATTTAATGCAAACTACTTGAGTTTTTTTTTTCAAAATCTCCTCCATTTTCCCAGATACAGAGCCAAGCTTTTTTTGCACGTGGCACCAACAGTAACATTAAAATACAACGTTCCTCTGACTAGCACATCTGCATTCATTATCCAGTAGTTAATTTCCTAAATATCTTCTACTGAAGATGAGTAGACCAAGTACTCCACATAACACACAAAGCAAATCTAGTGGACTTAGGTCTGGCGACCTGGCATGCCAGCAAACCACACCATCATTATAATTCTTATCATTCAAGTTGTGTATTTTGCTTTAAGTCAATCTCGCACATCGGTTGAATGTGCCATAGAACTAACACCGTACAGATATTTAATTTATTCCAATAAATAAGTAGATAACCCCCTAAATGAAAATTCATCACAAAACATAGTTTCATAAAGTGTTAATCCTAACAATTCCTCAATATTCTTGTTAGAAATTTTACAAGGATTCTGAGAATTGCAATAATACCCATTAAAAACATGATTTTTAAAGCAGCTGCTGCCGTATCATAACAGCCAATACATATTTGTTTAAAGGAAATTAAACATTAGCCGTTCCGTGTTTTTCATGAGAAACTCTTAAATTTGAGAACGGCAAATCAAAGGAACAGTAGATGTTTATACATCATTGTAAAGGTTATTAACTTCTGAAGTTTTTAGTGATATTTGACACTCTCTACAGTCCAGTGTAGTATAGAAAAACTTTGGAAAAAGTTATTAATCTATACTATTATAATTTTTTATAAAAAATCACAAATTCAAACTTCCATGGTCAAATAAGGGCTTATGCAGATGTTTAATCTCAATGAATTTGTACTATTACTATTGGAAATTTAACGAGGATTCTGAAAATGACAATGAATTTGGAATAAAAACCATGTTTAATGCACTTATGGCCATTTTATGTAAGTAAGTACAAATATTTTGAAAAAATCTTAAATTGTCTGTTATTCCCTACCTGTGAGGGTATGGAAACTTAAATTGGTGCCATTTTGTCACCAATACTTAGTAATTTAACACATCATTTTTTTTAACACTAACTTCGTTCCACCCTGTATATTAATAACATTAGGTTTAAGGAGTACCTAGGTTTGCTGCTACAAGGAAACTAATAAAGTGTGTTTTTGAGTAAAATATTGATAGCTTAGTACAAAATAAATATATTTGCCAAGTTTGATCAAAATATATCCATAAACAAGCAAACGACAACATTTGACAATATTCTCCATAAGAATAACATGGGAATTTTAAATTTACAATTTTTTTTAAATTTTCTCCGTTACTAATAACCGAACAAAAATACTTTTATATACTAAATTATTTGTTTTTTTAAGCTCTTTAAAAAGGTCTAATGAGAAATTGGGAAATTTTGTGTTTTGAGGGTCAAAAGTGAGAAAAACCAATTTTTACCCCCATAAAACCCCCCGTAAAGCCCCGTTCCCATGGTCCGATCATGCTGGTTCGTGAACTCATTCAAGTTTATCCCGCTTTACACATTTAAACAAAATTTCATAAAAATCGGACAAAAATTACTCAAGTTATCGCGTTCACGGACGTATATAAATATATATATATGTATAAATCTATATATATACAATATATGTACATATATAAAAATTTGAACGAATGGTGTTTTTGGCCCCTGGGGACATCAAAATGAAAAAGTAAATCGGTCTCAGGTCTAGGTCTTACCGTGCCACCTACGGTAATAACTACTTCCCTATAGGGAAATTTGCTAAAACAGCAATACCCAATTTAAATGTATAGACCTGAATGTAAAATGTATAAATCATTGAGCCACACTTATGAATAATTGTCAAACATTATAATTCATTTTAATATGTGACAGCCAACAAACATTTATCTGCACAAGTTTTTTTTTTTTTTCTTTCGGATGTCAGATAACTTTGTAATATTATTGGTTTGTTACAACTACGCCCGAAAGTTTGACCATTGACTATTAAATACTGAAGTTTAACCTTCGTGATTTGAAAAACATATTTTAGAAAAGTAATTTATTTACAGCTTGAATTGATGATCATATTAGGTTTTAATGCAAATGGTAACTTATAATACTACTCTGACAATTTTGCTGAGGTGATCTGTTAAACACTGTCTTTCTCTCTTCTTCCCTAATCATATTGTGACGCAGCTAGCTCACCTAAGCTAGCTAAAAAAAGTCTATGGTAAAAATCTAAATAAAGCTTTAAAAAACCTCAAGGATACTACATAAATACAGTCAAACGTTTTGTTAGATGTGCCGTTTAGCAATTATATGGATGGTAGCATTATTTCGAGACTCTTTTACTGTAACTGGTATAAGAAAACAATAGTTTAGAGGATTCAAAGTTTCCTAACCTTATTTGCATATAATTTCAATTTGTTAAGACCACGTGTCTCTTTTTACCAGTTTATATGCTAAACTGTAGACAGGGATTTTGATTAGGTTTTAAAAAAAACAGTGTTTGGATTTGTAATCTATGTATTTTATTTTAATGTGCTACTTCTAACTAAGCAGCCCAGTTCAGTGCACAATAATGTAGGAAAATTGTATTCGGTAATATTGTTTAGAATAACTATTAAATGGTGTTATGTGTGATATAAGTGTATCCAACCAAGAAAGTCCTTACGATGAATCTGTTTCACATGCAAACTTGTCATTTTATGTCACATGTATAAAAACACTTTATTTATGAAGCAAACATTGTGTACAACAATCTAAAGGCCAGCTATTAATAATTTAAGATGATGGACAATTAAAATGATTGGTCGATTGATTTCATTGGATACAATTGATTTCATTGGATACGGTTGATTTCATTGGATATATACTAAATGTCATTAAGTCAGAGTATTGTTTAATACAATGTTGTATGATTATTTTTATTAAGAACAGAGCAAATAATCATTTTATGAGTTTTAAATCCTCAGCAAATTTTAATATGACTTTCTTTTTTTAGGTACTAGTGATAGTATGACTAAATCATAGTTCGTATCTGTATCAATTTTAATGAAATGGTATTCTTTATATCCCACTTCAATGATTACATATTCAAAGAAGACAGCTTCATTAATAAGCAATTCCTTAATGTGCAGGTGTATGCTTTGATCTTCAAGTCTGAGTATAATAATGAAACAGTCTTTTTGGCAAAAAGGTTATGACTTGGAACCATTAATAAACGTTTATAAATTTTGTTTATTAATTTGTTTATTTTGTTCATAACTTTTGTTTATTAAAGAATCGTATGATTTGTTTCTTATTCTTTAATAAACAAATCATATGATAAATCAAGAAAATGATTATAATAGGAACCAAATTTTCAATATGCCACCATTTTGTAAAAGGGGAAGGAGCTGAAATTTTCTCGGAATACTTTTAAAACCTTCTTTATAAGTTTTGTCAATTTTCTACGTGCTCGGTGTATAAATATTTAATCAAACGTTTAAACCTCTTCATGGGATACCCTGTATTTTCATTTTAACTGACTGTTTTGGCCTCTATACAATTGAAATGTACACTTAAACTTTACTTGAGGTTCTTCAGTTTAGCAAGGAACGACGTTGTTGAAAATGACGAGATAAAATGACAAAACGTGAAAAGTAAATAACAGTTTTTAAATTTGAATATTAAAAAAATTATGGGACCATCATTAAACTCAAATCGGTTATTTATGTAATTTCGATTTTTACTTTTTTGTGAATTGCAAATAATTTCTTAAGAAGAACAAGAAAAAACATTTGAGATTGAAAAAAAACAAACAATACTATCTGAAATTCAGAAAAAATCTGTACCAAAAATGTTTATGACATGTGTATATAAGTTGAAGATCCAGACGTTACATTCTTGTCAAGTAACTTAGTATGTATGGACTCTTGGATGTACTGTAACGTGCCCGAATTACACCTGTCTGTTTTCCCCATTTTGTTATATTAAATTGTCCCTCAGTCCCCTTGACTCCCTCAGTCCCCTTGTCGCCTTCCGCTTCCTTACGTCACCTTCCGCTATTCCCCGTCGTCTTCCAGACCCTTACCCGACCTTCCCCTTACCTTGCGTCGCCTTCCACTATCCCACGTCGTCTTCCAGACCCTTACCCGACCTTCCCCGACCCACACGTCTCCTTCCGCAGCCTCACGTCGCCTTCCCCGACCCAGCGTCTCCTTCCGCTACGTCCTCCGACCTTCCCCTTACCACACGTCTCCTTCCAACACGCCACGTCTCCTTCCGCAGCCTCACGTCGCCTTCCCCGACCCAGCGTCTCCTTCCGCTACATCCTCCGACCTTCCCCTTACCACACGTCTCCTTCCAACACGCCACGTCTCCTTCCGCAGCCTCACGTCGCCTTCCCCGACCCAGCGTCTCTTTCCGCTACATCCTCCGACCTTCCCCTTACCACACGTCTCCTTCCAACACGCCACGTCTCCTTCCGCAGCCTCACGTCGCCTTCCCCGACCCAGCGTCTCCTTCCGCTACATCCTCCGACCTTCCCCTTACCACACGTCTCCTTCCAACACGCCACGTCTCCTTCCGCAGCCTCACGTCGCCTTCCCCGACCCAGCGTCTCTTTCCGCTACATCCTCCGACCTTCCCCTTACCACACGTCTCCTTCCAACACGCCACGTCTCCTTCCGCAGCCTCACGTCGCCTTCCCCGACCCAGCGTCTCCTTCCGCTACATCCTCCGACCTTCCCCTTACCACACGTCTCCTTCCAACACGCCACGTCTCCTTCCGCAGCCTCACGTCGCCTTCCCCGACCCAGCGTCTCCTTCCGCTACATCCTCCGACCTTCCCCTTACCCCACGTCTCCTTCCAACACGCCACGTCTCCTTCCGCAGCCTCACGTCGCCTTCCCCGACCCAACGTCTCCTTCCGCTACATACTCCGACCTTCCCCTTACCACACGTCTCCTTCCAACACGCCACGTCTCCTTCCGCAGCCTCACGTCGCCTTCCCCGACCCAGCGTCTCCTTCCGCTACATCCCTCGACCTCCCCCGACCCACACGTCTCCTTCTCCAATCCTACGTCACCTTCTATCGCCCTGCGTCGCCCCCTGATACCACCGATACTATTCAGCAGTTTCCATTCCTGTTTAATCCTGTTCAGCCAAACATAACCTCAAAATGTTCCCACAAATCAATTTCCAATGCAAATAGATTGTCCGATCCTCACCCCTAAAAGTCCAAGACATGACTAACCATTTCAGGACTACTGCGCATGCGCGGACTACCCCCACCAGGCTGACCAGGTTTTCGCATAAAAGGAGGGCTGCTCGGGACATCATTCTCATTCGCTCCCGGGCAGCTGACCAGTACACTTCGATTGTAAGGTAAGCACTCGACCCAGTCCTGCTAGAGCAATCTTAGCACACGACCTTTTCCTGCTAGAGCAATCTTAGCACACGACCCGATCCTGCTAGAGCAATCTTAGCACACGACCCGTTCCTGCTAGAGCAATCTTAGCACACGACCCGATCCTGCTAGAGCAATCTTAGCACACGACCCCGTTCCTGCTAGAGCAATCTTAGCACACGACCCGATCCTGCTAGAGCAATCTTAGCACACGACCCGATCCTGCTAGAGCAATCTTAGCACACGACCCGTTCCTGCTAGAGCAATCTTAGCATACGACCCTTTCCTGCTAGAGCAATCTTAGCACACGACCCGTTCCTGCTAGAGCAATCTTAGCACACGACCCGTTCCTGCTAGAGCAATCTTAGCACACGACCCGTTCCTGCTAGAGCAATCTTAGCACACGACCCGTTCCTGCTAGAGCAATCTTAGCACACGACCCGTTCCTGCTAGAGCAATCTTAGCACACGACCCGTTCCTGCTAGAGCAATCTTAGCACACGACCTGTTCCTGCTAGAGCAATCTTAGCACACGACCTGTTCCTGCTAGAGCAATCTTAGCACACAACCCGTTCCTGCTAGAGCAATCTTAGCACACGACCCGTTCCTGCTAGAGCAATCTTAGCACACGACCCGTTCCTGCTAGAGCAATCTTAGCACACGACCCGTTCCTGCTAGAGCAATCTTAGCACACGACCCGTTCCTGCTAGAGCAATCTTAGCACACGACCCGATCCTGCTAGAGCAATCTTAGCACACGACCCGTTCCTGCTAGAGCAATCTTAGCACACGACCCGTTCCTGCTAGAGCAATCTTAGCACACGACCCGTTCCTGCTAGAGCAATCTTAGCACACGACCTGATCCTGCTAGAGCAATCTTAGCACACGACCCGATCCTGCTAGAGCAATCTTAGCACACGACCCGTTCCTGCTAGAGCAATCTTAGCACACGACCCAGTCCTGCTAGAGCAATCTTAGCACACGACCCGTTCCCGCTAGAGCAATCTTAGCACACGACCCTTTCCTGCTAGAGCAATCTTAGCACACGACCCGTTCCTGCTAGAGAAATCTTAGCACTTAACCCGCTCCTGCTAGAGAAATCTTAGCACTTAACCCGCTCCTGCTAGAGTAATCTTAGCATAATCATAGATCCTGTTAGTTGGAAGTTTAGCACTAATTCAGACATCCTACCAGTTCCCTATCCACAACCTTTCCTTTGTGGCTGTGATGACATAGGCTGTTTGAAAATTGGTGTGCCACGAATCTGAGCCATTCCTTTGCTTCCCGTTGTTTCGACCCCTGGAACAGATACCCAGCAAGCACTGAGCTATCCCAGACCTCACTTGAGAGAGAGAACGTCACAGTACAGTTATGAAAACCATATACTATAACCATTTATGTTACAAACGCATGTTAATTTCCTTCACCTGTGGCTCCATAAGCTGACTACCATTGTTTTTCTCCTATTTAACATTTCTACATACTAAATATTTGTATGTGGAAATACATTTCAGCAATACCCTCAGTTAGCTTTTTTTTGTTATTTGCATTGTGTAAAGAACTGTTGAGGTTAAAGTAATATTAATAAAATACAACTGCTTGTTGTATGACAAGTTTATGATTCAACGCAATCCACGCTAAAAGCTATAATTAATTGAGTTGAATCTCACATACTTTAATAAACTAAAAATCGTCCATTCAATTAGGTGATGAACTTGTGACGAACAATAAGACTCTGTAATTAATGACGCGCCACTCTACTGTAAATGTTGAATACCTCCCTGACATCCCCAGTTATTTATAGTTTAGGTTAAATGACTTGTAAGCAAACATCCTAACAGCTTGCTACCTCATTCTTTAGGAGTGCTACTTACTTATCTTTTTGCACTTGTTGTTCTGTACAAATGTATTGTTTATTTTTGACAGTTTCAATTTTATTAAATTGTTTTTTTTTTATTGTTGTAAGGCAAACACAACGTCTTTAGTAACCTTGTCTAAAATATTGCACATGAGATTGTATCAAATATGGTTAAAAAAGCTAATATGAATGAAAAAGTTAAAATATAAGAAGTGAGTATTAAATAGCCTAATAAATAGTTAAGCTTGTATTTACTAAGCCTACATAAAGAATAATAAAATCTAAGAATTATATGTTATTACTTAGTTTCTTAATTACTTGTATACTTTTAGTTTCCGTCCGTAGTCCACAGGCAGGAATTGGACGGGTAAAACGCAGTAAACAATAATAATAGAAAATAACTTACATGATATTTCGAATTTAGAGATAATTACAGCATTTTAAACCAAGCATATTATATATTCTACCACATGTTATATTCAAAGTGATAAAAAATTATGTAAAACTTTTGTTTAAATAAGATGGTGAAACTTCGCAATATTTGTGGAGTATAGAGCTAATAATAACAGAAGAAAATACTGATTACGCTATAAAAGTAGTATAGCCCGTTTTAATAATTTTGGGCGGATTTAGGGTAAGATCCCTCACTACTTTTAACGTATAAGTTGCAGCTGATTCACTATTTGCCAAACCTCAATGGCTGGGCTATTGCTTCAAAGGAAGGGATTATCCTAAAACCTACTGCATTCTGTTAACGGAGTATAGTAACAGGAAAATAACCTTGACGAGGTATTTGAGTGATATTTAGAAAAAAATTAAAATATTTAAATAATTCTAATGGCAAGCCAAAGCAGTACATCTTCACTCTAATTGTCAGAACCTTGGTTGGTGTATTTGTTTATTCACAGCAACCACTTGGTTTTCCCATAAGAATACTTTGATTTGCTGTTCGTTGGCTGGAGAGTTTCTATGTAAATACCTTTGCTTATACAGTTCTTTACATAACAGCGGATTTTAGCAGAAAAGTCATCCAATGCAGTTATAATAATATAGTTTCATATTATATTAAAAAAAAAAAACACCTCAAATACTGGCAATTTCAAAATTTTCAAATTTAATAACATAAAAGTTACGTAAGTAAACACAACTGGTGTGGCCAAATTTTAGTTAAACACTAAAATAATGTTTCATGAGTTCTGCTAAACTCATGAACTCATGTCAACTTTATCAGTGACAGAACACATCCCGTCCGCAGTGTTATTTTTTGTTGAATTCTGTTAAACCACAAAGACTCTTCATCAGCGACCGAAAACAAACCCACAGTGTTATTTTTGTTGGATTCTGCTAAACGACAAAGTTCGCTTTGCTCAACAACTGATTTTGGCTGTTAGGGTAGAATTGCAAAAATATCGTTGGTTACGCGTCCAAAATGTTCTATAAAAACACCTATTTTCAGACTAAAAACGTACTAAGATACATAAAAGACTAAGATACATACACATAAAATTAACATGGTTAATTTATTAAATATTTATATTGTTGGAAAACCATACTATTCAAATCGGTTTCATAAGAAGCTTATAATGATTTTACTAGGAATTGTATAAGTATCAATACAACAATACAGTTATTGAATATAGCTCAAAATGTGTGAAATAAGTACAAATACACTACGAGTATTTAATTAATGGCTAAATAACTCTTTGAACTTATAATAAATTGAGTAACATTAATTTCATGTATATAAATATACGAAGTTCTTTTGGGGTTTTCTTTAACTTAAAATATACCATAAACTAGAAGCAAGTGCAGTAGTTGTAAGTTGTAAGGCGGGTGACAGTGATTGAAGCACGACATGCGTTCTTTGCAGCTCAGACACAGACTTTGTTGATGTGCCTTACAACATATTACATGCAGAATGATGTATTATCATAAAATTGTAACGACTGTGATGCTTGCTTCTCGATAGCTCTCAAAGTCGTCTAATCATCTTTTTTATTGACATTAGACATTTGACATTAGATTGATTTTTGTGGTTGTTCGTATTGCCAACTAAACTGGCAGCAAATAAACTGTATCAGCAATCTGACACTTACTTGCTCCCTCCGTTATATTAACAAACCTTATCTTGGGTAAGCAAGATAAGAAGGTGTACCATATGACTTTTAATGGACACATCACATAGTTAATATCTTTGAACCGTAAGACTTACAGCAATTATGGCTGTGCCGTTTTGTTAAGAGCTATAACATAAACTATAAAATACTAAATGTTTATAAAACTCGTTCTGGCCGTTTTTGTGAAAATTTGATTTTCCGATACTTTGTAGGTTTAATTTTAAAATTGAAAGTAAAATTCAAATGAAAAATGACTGGAGGTACCATAGGTTAATACCCACATACAGTATCACAAAATATCATCAAAATAAACCCACAATTGTGGTCTGTAGCTCTCTACACATACGCACACACACACACACACACACATACGGGGTTTTACCGAATACTCGCAAACACCTAATTGTGGCATCTTTCAACCTGCGGCCACCAGTGGATGAAGGAAGGTGGTAGAAACATGTCTGCATCGATATTTTTAATGAACACTCCATTTTAACATCTAACATTCCAGTTTTTAAATTGTGGCACCATGCCACAAATCGGTATATATCAACAGTGTGTGGACAGGATGCCACTAATGCGTTTTTTTTTTTGTAATTAGACGTTGACTAGGCCCTTTTTAAGTAGAATATGTAAATCAATCGCACCTTTAGGAGGATTAACACCACATACTTACACTAGGCTAATAGTGGTTTTTTAATGTTGATCATAAACAAATTTAGGTCCAAGTTCTGTCAATGGGATGCCTTTACTTAAGAATAATTTTGTTAAACCTTTACAAAATGAGCATAGACTTAGAAATAATAACTGGGTAGGGTATCTCAACACACCATTTTTTGCCTTTTCTTATTTGACGAAGACAATTTCCAATACTGTATTTCAATCGAGGAAGCCTTGTTATCAGCATTAACCAAAAAACCAAAGCTACCTTAATAAACCAATATTTATTCATAAACATTTTTGCTGCCTTTAGCAGTTAAACCTCTGGAATCATTCAAATTCTTTATTGAACATAACGTTATCAGCAAAAGCAAACAAAGACAAACAACAAACTGTTTTGTTTTATTTGCACAAAAGATATGTTGTAGTGGGATATCTAGGCCTATCCTGACATATAGATAATTTGATTCTGAGTTTGTTTAAATATTCCAACAATAATTCCTTTTCCGTAGCTTTTTAGGGACTATGTCCCTACGAGCCACTAGTTTACATTAAAATACGCAATAAGTATGACTCCGTTTTTTCTGTATGCATATAATTAATTCATGGTAATGTAAAAGTATGCGTAACGAATTTTTCACCTCACTATGATGTTTTTAGCTGTTTTACATACATTTAGCTGGTTTATATTGGTGGCTGAAAGTTACGTTTTGCTGGCCATGCCAGCTGTCATCGTCATATGGGGACTGAGCAGGGGTTTACATCCCTAGGGCCGCAAAATCACTTGTTCGCCTATTTACTTAAAACATTAATGTATATTAAATGCACAAGCTGTATCCATGGCATTGCAATAGACTTGTTTTTTGTCACAGCTGCCTAGATTTATTGTTATTTTTGATTTTGCTGATTCCTCAAAATATTTCACATAAATAAGAGGGACGTTATATTGCAAAACATACTTGGGTGAAAAATAGCGCTCGTACCACGAGCCAAAATGGGTTTGCAGCTCTCGATCGTTTCACGTTCTCGACTTCGTCCCGAACTTAAAACCCGATATCGAGTCGGCAAAACCTCACTGTAGGCCCTAGGTACGAAATATACTATTTTTTACGGTGGATTTAGAGACCCAAAGATTCTCACCCCGTTGCGAAGCATGGGCAGATAGTTAGTTATAAGATTACAAAGTCTTTACTGTTTTGTCTGTACATTGCGTAGACTCATGAAGTGTTTGGTTATTTCTACGTTGTATATAATAAGATAGCCGAAACGAGTCTTGTGTATATATCTGTACGTTTGTTTGATTCTTACTGTCATTGTGCCTGTAACGCCAAAATTCCAATTCACATGTCCTACCTTGGGAAAACTAGAAAACTACCGTTCATGATCCAAATAGTTTGGTAATTGTTTGAATAAATTTGCCAAGTTTGATCAAAATATATCCATAAACAAGCAAACTACAATATTTTACAATAATAATAATAATAATAATATAATAATTATAAATAACAAGGGAATTTTAAATTTACAATTTTTGAATTTGTCCTGTTACCAATAACCGTCCAAAAACACTTTGATATACTAAATTATTTATTTTCTAAGCTATTTAAAAAGGTCTGGATATAAATTGGGAAATTTTGTATTTTTAAGGTAACGTTTTTCTCCATTTCATATATTAGTAACAATATGTATAGTATCAAATTCAGTAATAACATTGACTACTGTATTTAAACCTTAACACAAGTGTTTATATATTCATTGAGGCTACTGGTGCTACCGCTGATGGCTTATGCATGTGTACGTTAGTAGCTAGCAGACAATTTGCCAACTAGGAACATGAAATCAGCTGTTCCCCGTCCTCACTGTCGCGGTTGCTCGCCTAGCATGTCAACAGCTGACTGCTGTAAAAATTGGATGAGGCGACAGTAACTTTTTCTAGTACGCTTCTTTACCATGGCATCTGCCAATTCAATTTTGTCCTAAAAAATGTATACACATCTCTAAGATTTGTTGCCAACTAACAAGCAATTTAAAAAAAAAAAAAACAAAAAAAAACTATTGTTAATTATCCCTGCAAAACTGCTAATAATTCATGATCAAATTTTCATCAGAATTCCGTTAGTTTAAATCAACGATCACATAAGACCAATAGATGGAGCACATCTATATAACTAACATACAAGCAGTTGAAGCCAGGTCCGCCATCTTAGTGCAGGTTAGAAGTGGTAGATGCCAATGAAAACGGCACCAAAACTCAATGTCCAGCTTCAAAATAACTTGACATTTAGACTAAAGGTAAATCGTTGACACTTCGTGTGAAAGATGTCAATTAGTCTAGGACACTATTGGTTCTAATTAAAAGCTCAAAAGTTTATATTTTCTATTTTAAATCTTGAAATAAAGTCGTTACTTTTCAATGAGTTTTTAAATATGACATAACAAAGTTCGTCGGCTGCTACTGTTTTTATTTCTTCGTCAGGTAAGTAAAAAAACGGTGGATTTTGTGGCTAAAGAGCTCAACTTCTTGGATAATATATATATATTTTTTTTTATAAAGGAGAGTTGTATAAAGAGTTTCAGAAACCATCTTGTGACTTTGAAAATTTTTACATTGTAAACCAAACGCTAAACCTTTAACACACTTTGATACGATATAGATACATATATTATAAATTAATTTGTAGCTTTTTAGAATTTTTCTTTCGCCCAACAAGTTTTTGTAATTATTGTAAACTAACTTTTTCTAAGATACGGTAAACGCTAGAAAACAAATTAAAAGCGTATTTTAAAGGCCATTGTTCAACCGTCATGAATTGTTACATACCAACCTTTAGGGCCCATTGGTGACATTGGGGGGTGGAAGTCTAAATTTAGTTCATTACAATTACGTCAATGACCTTGAGCTCTGCTAGTAAGATGCTGTGGTATGGTAGCGTGTCGGGGAGAAGGGTAAAATTATTGTTCATGCTTACTCATTCGCTCTTACCCACAAACAAATTTATTTCAAGCCTAAAATGAAGAATGTAGATCTAACTTCTATATTCGTTTGGAAAACGTCAGTAAGGGGCAAGTCTAGACTGTTCCTATGTCTGCGCGGTCCATCACTAGTTAATTTCTTTACTTATTTTTTTTGAAAGCCTACGTGTCGATTATGTATCTTGAGCAATGTAAAATCAAGATGACGTTGTTCAAACTAAGTTATAAGTTTGGACTTCCTTGTGTGACCAAAATAGTCGCCTACAGAGCAACAGAAGAATCTACAATTTCTTATAAAATCAGTTTTATTGACATTTGCAGACAATTTCATATAATTGTTTTAAGGAAACCCAAAATCTATTGGCAATCATAAGTTAATATGATTTGAACTTTTTGCCTTATACAAATGAAATACCATGTGCATATTGGTCCTCTGGTCCTGTTAATACAATTTTTTGAAGGGTTTCTTTTATAATTTAAAACTATATCATTGCACAAGCATTTTCAAGGACTCTCTGCAGTTCTGCGTACTCTTGCAACTACTAATTCAAGAATCAGTTTGATGACCGATTAAATATAATGTGTTTATACGTTATAAAGATTCAACTGTTAAATATCATAGTTTTTTAGGGTGGGACTGGAAATTTAGACTATATTAAAGATTTGCATTCATAGTAGAACATTATAAACTTTAAGTAAACCAACAGAAAAAGAGTGTTTAAAATTTTCAAGTTCATTTTAGAACAAACTGTTTGCTCCGCCTCCCAGTTAACTGAGAATTTCAAGAAGTAAAAACATATTAAATAAATAATAAGTGAAGTTAAATATATCCCACAGTGATTTTAAAAAACATTACACAAACTTCACGGATGCCAATATACTTCTAACAACCTTACTAGGAATTTCCTAAAACTGATATTGTACGTTGAAATAGGTTTATCTATCTATCTATTCTATTCTATATTCTATACTATTATAACGAAGAGGGGGTGTCTGTGTGTGTGTTTGTATGAGCTAATCTCAAAAAATACTTATCCGACTATGCTCAAATTGCACACAAATGAAGCTACAGCTCCGAGGATACATATAGAACTATTGCCGCTTCGGTATTCACCTAGGGCTTTGCCCCGTGGGCTTTCAAAAATCTGAGATGAGAGATTTAAAAGTAAATATTGATTGATGGTATCCATGGTAACAAAGAACAAACCTAGTAAGTTTAAAAATGTAAACAAGCAGAACTAACTAACTAACTGTCAAATTGATTTTGATTTCACAATTCAACACAGCTGGTTCAAACCTTATTAAATACTGCACGAGTATTAGAACAGAGGGGGTAAGGATTATAAATTTAAAATAATGATGTCACTAGCCTGAATGTAAACATTATTTAACATTACCTAGAGGAGCTGCTAAACCATATGTAAATGTAATTTCATTATCATAGGATTGTTTCGGTAACAGTACTTCATTTGTTTATGATCTAACTATACTGAGTCTGTTTGTTAATTATACTTAAATATACTTAATTTTGTGAAATGTTGTAATAATATTTATTTATTTTTATAATAATTCATTGTAAAAGAAATCATTCGATGGATATAGGAAATAATCAACATTCTATATTGCCTTATCAACCTAGGCCCTTATCCTGAGTTATGAGGTATATTCTTTTGATTTATTTGTTTGTAAACAGTACTATAATCTCACTGCCCCAACAAACTATAGACTGAGCGAATTCCCGTTTGCCTGATTATAATTTCACTAAAATATGTTAGAAAATTGCCCTATTAACATGTTTGGAACTATTGTGATAGGTTTTCGTTTACAGTGCAAACCATTAAACACATTCTTTTATTATAGGTATATGTGTGCTACACTATAGGATACCGTATAAATTAAAAGACCATATTTTCTTAAACCGTTTCCTCTCCCATCACTGCAATGATCATGTTCTACTTATATGCCAACCCCGTACGAAGGACGGGTATTCTACTAGTTATTAATAGAGTTGAGAATACTAAAGGTTCTACAAAACAAAACATTGAATAATAAAAATACATTTGTATGAAAGTAACAGATAGATTGACAAAATTGTAAAACGATCGTATAATATCTAACAATATCAAATTATTTACAGTATCACGGTTACAACTTTTAAACTACTTTTGTTATGACTCAATGTTAACCTCTTTAGGACCTTTCATTTTATGCTTTTGTTAGTGGGGACTGGTTAAAACACCACAGTAGGTTTTACAAATATGATTGTGAGATGATATTATAATCTGAACTAGATTATGCGTGTTGATAATAATATGTATTTTAATTTAAGTACTTTAATTGATTCGGTTATATGTTTACCTCATATAACATTTGAACATGGATTGAAACATTAGATGTCTTTGGAATACTCTGAGAGTGAGAAGCAAATCATAACTTTCAGCAATGATGCATCGAAATCTACCTTTACTGACTGATTCAGAAATGTAATTGCAAAATATTTTGTCAACATGACTAAAATGTAAAAAAAAATAGATGTATCAGCACGAAATAGTTTGTAAGATAAAAAAAAGCAGTCTAGGACAACTTATATAGCGTTCTAACCTCAAACATTGTTATTGTTTCAGTGTACAAATTCAATTGGTACAAAATAACTACGTTACCAATTTATGTTTGTAAACAAAAATCAATTTTTTAATGGTTGCGTAATAGATATTTACATTACAAGTGTAGTAAGAGCGTTTTTACTTCACGCAGGTGAATGTTGTGCAACGAGCGAAAGCGAGTTGCATAATTCACCTAAGTGATGTAAACAGCACGTTCATGCGTAACGTGTAACGTACAAGATTTTACCTGACCCGACAATAAACATGGGTTTACGTACAATATTTTTCATTATCCATTTCACTCATCTTCTATCAGTAACGTTCTTTTACTAACAAAAGCTAGGTTAGGTAGGAAAATACTTTGAAGCATGATAATAACATTCAAGCGCACAGCTGATTTCTAGCGTTGAACATTGTTGGCTCCATAGAGTTATATTTTTTTAAGTTAAGCACTCAATGTTATTTAAATGGGTTTCTTTACATCACCGAGTGAGTTTTTGATACTTTACATCACTCGAAAAGTAAGGAAGTTGTATACATCACGCTTGGGATAGGGAAGTTTAACATGGCGGGTTAGGTAAAATCAATTTAAATTATTATTTACTACACAAATATTTGTAATGTAAAACATTGTTCACCACTCGGAGCAAAAGTATATTATTTATGGTACTTAAATTGTTTTATAGTACGTGGCAGTATAGTATTATTAGTTTATTAGTTGCTTGTTGCACTGTTCTACACACTGCTCAAGCTCTACAACTCATTAAGTGGCATCCTGTCCACACACTGTTGATATATACTGAATTGTGGCATGGTGCCACTATTTCGAGTGTAGGCTGGCGCGAGAATTGGCAACGTGGCATTTGGAAAGTTATAGTTCCGGCGGACGGCGCGAGGCGCGCTAGCTACCTGTATGGTTTCGTGTTCCACAATTCGGTGTGTACCTGCGCTACTTAAACTCACATCAACGAGTTCAAAAATACTCAATTGTGGCATGTGATGTTTAAACGACGTAATAATGCTGGAAAACCTCAAAAATGATCGAATTAGCTGTGGCACCCTGAAAAAGGTGCCACAATTTTTGAAGGTGCCACAGTACGGCCGTGTGCCTGTGAAGGATGCCACTATTCGGTGAATACAAACTCACACACACACACACACACACACACACTCACACACACACACACACACACTCACACACGTAACAATGGATTGGCATGTATAGTATAATGAACCTAACTTTAAAATATCTGTCGAATAGTATGTTGGTAAAGTTCATGTTATTTAGTTTGAGAAGTTTCAAAGTTTAATAAAACTGAAATAAGTTGAGAGGGTTTTTGATTCGCAGTTTTATATTTTCATAGTAACAATTATATGTTGAAAAAATAACAAATAAAATCTAACCAGCTGACATTTTATACATTAATTCAATCCATGCCTTTGGCACAATCTATATAAATAAAATTAAAATTTTGTCTGTACATTGCTCAGAATTATATATTTTTAGGTTATTTTTACGTTTTATACATTAAAAAAGCAGAAACAAGTCTTATCTCTATTTCTGTCTGTCTGTCTGTAACACTCAAGATGGCATTTTACGCTATCTTCTCCAGGAAAACGAGAGTACCTATCACGATCCAAGTCATTTTAATGTATTCACTGGATTGGCGAGAGTGTCTTTAGCCATTAAAATATGGCCTCACTAATTTTTAAATAAAATTACGGACGTTCAAAAATGCAGTTTTGTGCGATTTTTGTCAGGTTTTCGTCTAATTTGTATCACATTATCATCTATGAAATAACGAACAGCTGTTGGGATAAAGATAATTTTTTCTAGCTGTCACTGATATGTTTAAAAATGTTGTTTACAAATGCCGCATTTCCGATCACGTTTTGAAAGCAAATCCTAACCAAGTGAGATTAAAAACGGTTTTTCTTACATAACGGATTTAATTAATCGCAAGTGCAATATTAAAGTGTAACCGTAAATGAAATTAAATAACTAGTCATCATCCAGGTCAGGAACCAGAGATTCTTTGTGTATAAAATTGTTCTTGAGCTTTGATAACCAGAAAGAAGACCTTGAATCAGTGTTGTATAGGGCTGGGAAACTTAAATTTATTAATGATCAACGACAATAGCTTACAAACAAGGATTCCACTAATTGACGGCGCTTCAATGACGGTCGTGTAAAGTGTAAAGAAAAAAAATCATAACTGCAGTGGGTGATTGTAACAGAGGTTTACGAATGATGCTAAACTCGCTTTTCCAATGTGTCACTTTCTGTTCCTACTCACTGTATGATGCAATCGCTGGACTATACAGCCAATAGGCCCATCTCTTAGGTACGTACGGCTACCCAATTATTCATAACAACCTTTTCGATGACGATCCTTGATACTGGTGTACTTTTCCCTAAAATACACGGCATACCTACTTAAGAAATAAAATTACAAACGTCCGCATTGTGTGATTTTTATCACATTTCTTTCTAAGGTTAATAGATATACCAATCATTGTTTAGTGAATACGTAATCTATTAAATAACAAAAAGTTGTTTGTATAAGGTTGTTTTTTTTTTTACTGACACCAATAAGTTTACATTAAAGGTTGTTTACAAATAAAGCAATTAATGGGAAATAACTTTGATTGCATATAACTTTTTACGAGAAAATCCAAAATCAAGAGATCAATAACCTCGGGACTTTATTAACGCCTTTAATTGGCCGGATGTACTAAAGTTATGAACTGTAAACGTTGGTTTTTGGTACTGGTTCTTTTCCTTAATACCGTTGGTAGCAGCAAGAATCATTTTTACGTTGAGTATGTCTGTTGGTAACGCAGTCCTTATTTCTCAATGTTTCACGGAAAGGACACGAGCACCTTTGATAATGAAAATGTGAACCCGAATAAAGTGTTAAATGGTGAGGTTGAGGTAGTACTTTAAATACTTGTAACCATTGTGGAAAGTAACTTTCGATAATTATAGGCCTACCTTTATGCCTCATAGATCTAAAAAACACTTTTTAGTTTAATCATTGGATTTAACATATAAACCAACAAGATCCGGGTGACATTTAATTGCGAAGCATTTGTTTTGGCTTGAAACTGTCAGATACTATATTTGCGAAAGTTTATAAATAATACTTTTGCCAGCATATCTGAAAATATGCAAACCAACTGATGTTCTTAATATAAGAAGGTTTCAACTGACTACTATAGGATCCCCGTGCGTAGAACGGGCACACAGCTAGTATCATTCTAATAAGCAATTTTTAATGCTGTTCAGTCTATTTTTTATAACCGGAGTAAACTATGTTATTATGTAAATTTTAAATCACGATTATCAGGAAAATTGAAAGAAATTTGTTTTGATAATCCCAATCATGATTTTTTTCGTATGTCGTATGTCACTAAGTTACGAACATTGTTGAACTCGTTTAGCTTATCACTTTGATTTAAAAATAAGTTTGTATTGTTAAAAACAGTTTCCCATACAAATACAAAACACAATATTTAATCTATACTAGCCTAATAATAGAAAACATAAAATTATGTTTACATATTATTATTATAAGTTGTTATCTTTAGAGGATATTCCTACTAATTAAAACTGTTGCTGGTAGGGGTCGGTCCATTTAATGACATTCCTACTTTTTGAATAAATTTTTTTATAACATCGTATTTATTGTTGCATTTCTTTTTGGTAAGTAAAGTAACAAAAGCGCTATTTAGATTTGTTTCGATAATTACACTACAAAATGTTAATCAGGAAAACAAAAAACCGGTTGATTTTTGGGTACTTACGTATTATACGGAGGCCACTTATTTTACAGCGCGCTGCGGCAGTTGGGTTAAGTTGGGTTATCATAAATATGTTTGTACACAGTCTGATAACTTTCCTAGTTTCGTTATGAATCGAACTATACGAGATGAGTCATAAAAACTTATGATAACCCAACCTAACCTAACCGCCGCAGCGCGCTGTAAAATAAGTGGCCTCCGTATAATACGTAAGTACCGATTTTTGAAATTATTAGGCATTTAAACTCTTTATACACTACCTAGTTGACATTGTTAAAATTTACCTTTAAATTCCCATGGGTTAACTAACAGTTCAGATAGTTTTAGAATAATATTTGTCAAATATCAACTCATATTTACAGTCATTTTAACACGTTATTAATATTCTCTCAACATGATGTTTTGTGCAAGCATTTTTAACAAAATACCATTAAATCTAAATTCTCATTTCATCTATTAGTGTAAAAAATGTAAGGCAAATTCACTACTTATTTTGCTTAATCTGTTCTTAGGCCTAATTATTTGGCAAGCGTTTCTTTCTTAAATCATTCAGCAGTTAAGTTAACCTCTATGCAAAAAAACTTTTTAATTTAGCCCACATTGTTAAATTTAAACGTAAAAACTCAATGGGTCAACCATAAAAAAGTGTAATTCAGATACTAGTATTAAATGACAACTCAAATAATGTTTACAGTCATTTGGACACCGTATATGTATTTTCTAGACAAATCTGTTGTAAAACGTGTTTTACTAAAACGTGAATTTTGTATAACATATTCCGGATGCTTTAGACGAAGACATCGCAAAGTGACAATGATTGAACCACCACATAAGCTCTTTCAAACAAATGTACTTCTCATCTCGTTTTACGTTTCCCTGAGAGCTTTATTCGATGACGTGTAAAACAACCTACAACGAAGTTTCCTAAAATATTACTTCCTGTATATTATGTTTGGGTAGTTTAATCGGAACTATTACACAAGTTATTGTTGTTTGCTGGGTTTTAATTTGTTTAGTAGTGTTCAAGTAAATACTTTTAAAGGGTAATTACCTTATAGGTAATATATAGTGTAATATCAATATAAGGATATATAGAGTCACTGAAAGAGTGATTTGAAACCACAGAAGAAAATATTTTCATTGTCTAGATAAGTCTAAATATTTGTATCATGTAACTCATATAACAAGATTTGCATACATAATTTTAGAGTATATAACATCAGATAGCTTTTGAGTTGGTTTATTAGGAATCATTATTGTATATATTTATTCTTCGGAGTACATAAATAATTTGCATTTAGACCATTTAGATTGACCGTATTGATTTAGTATGTACACAGTTACTTGGTCATCTTAAATTACTCACTTGTAGTTATCATACAGAGTACAAGTGTAAGTGCTGTCACCTGTTCAAACCCAGACCACGAGTCCGATAAAAATAGATCTTACATTGTTGTACCGACCAGTGGTGCTCTGCGCTGCACACAAGTGACATCTTTGTCTAACTTTTATTATCTCTTCTTCACCCTCATTTAGTCCCTCTCTTAATGCTTAGGTTTTATTAGTTACTAACTCCACCTAACCATGTTTGTCTTACCCTTGAGTCTATTCGTCTTGGCCGTTGTCTCCCTAACACCATGTTCGCCCCAGCTGGTTACCTCGCCCATGGTTACCGTGGAGCATGGGATGGTCCGAGGACACACCATGAGGACCCCCAGTGGTAGGATGATCTACGCCTTCGAGGGCATTCCGTATGCTAAGCCGCCAGTTGGTGACAGGAGATTTAAGGTAAGTGTATTTTTAAAAGACTTGTGTACACATCATTTAAGTAGTCTTTCAAATATTCATAAATATAAAAAACAATGTTACAGTAGTATCACAAATATAATATTCCATTTAATATCATTAATATGTTTGATTGTCGGAAGGTAGAAAAAGCTTTATCATTGATCTTTTAGTAAATGATTCTGATTGGAGACAACACTGATCTTTAATCAGTGACATAGTTACACAAGGCAAAAATTATGTAAACACTACTCTTTTAATAATATTACTAAGAATGTAAATATTAAAATACCCCCGCCGCAGCAAACCTGCCGACTAAGCGAATTTCCATTTGTCTGAATTGATTTTCAGTTAAATATATTTTAATAACATTAGGTTTAACGAGTACCTAGGTTTGCTGCTACAAGGAAACTAATAAAGTGTGTTTTTGAGTAAAATATTGATAGCTTAGTACAAAATAAATAAATTTGCCAAGTTTGATCAAAATATATTCATAAACAAGCAAACTACAACATTTGACAATATTCTCCATAAGAATAACATGGGAATTTTAAATTTACAATTTTTTTTAATTTTCTCCGTTACTAATAATCGAACAAAAATACTTTTATATACTAAATTATTTGTTTTTTTAAGCTCTTTAAAAAGGTCTAAAGAGAAATTGGGAAATTTTGTGTTTTGAGGGTCAAAAGTGAGAAAAACCAATTTTTACCCCATAAACCCCCCCCCCCCGTAAAGCCCCGTTCCCATGGTCCGATCGTGCTGGTTCGCGAACTCATTCAAGTTTATCCCGCTTTACACCTTTAAACCAAATTTCATCAAAATCGGACAAAAATTACTCAAGTTATCGCGTTCACGGACATATATATATATATATATATATATAAGTCTATATATATATATACATATATAAAAATTTGAACGAATAGTGTTTTTGGCCTCTGGGGACATCAAAATGAAAAAGTAAATCGGTCCCGGGTCTAGGTCTTACCGTGCCACCTACGGTAATAGCTACTTCCCTATAGGGAAATTCGCTAATAATATTAGAATTAGTTTTTCGAAAAACAAAACTATAAACGGATGAAAAAGAGTTATATAGAATTTTAATATGCTGAGCTTAAGCTGTTGTTTATTCAAGGATAACATTTTCAGATGAACTAGTTGCAATACTTAAAATGTGTATCATCTCAAAGATTATTCAAAGGAATGTATTTAAAACTATGAGATTTATTTATATTTTGAATGTTCAAAATATATTAATAACATTAAGGGGGCACAAGTAAGAAGTATTTCCTTTCACACATACAGCTTTTTAAAGTATCTTTTATTTAAATATATTGTGCACAATTGTTTATAAAAAATGCGAACAACATTCTCAAACCGATTTGAATAATCAAATTAAAAGAATACATTTTATTATCATTTTTGTATGTTGTTCATAGTCGTTTTAGGAGAGAGAAAAATATTTTATACAACAAAAGTTCAATATTGGCAACAGGTGTAACGAAAATAACATTGGTAGAACATCTGACTGCCAAGTATAAAAAGAGAAATGAAAATATCGGAGGGAATTCAATTGCTGTCTCATTGCCAACAAGATTCACCTGCCAAGATACAAGCATTTATTGTTGATTCACTCCAAATAATCAAAGCTTATTTTATGTCAATTCTTTTCACATCATTTATAGTTTAAATTAGAGGTACAAATACCAAATAGCGGGGTTGGTCTTACGCTGTCTTGCAGCTCATGGTATTTAAAAATATTTTGTTATGACATTGACTGGTTCAATGGAAAATTTATAACAGGAGGCAAAATAGATATTTTTGTAAATAGTGCGCGAAATTGCACTTTTCTGCACATGAGAGAAATGTAAACGCACGATTAGTCCAGGCAAAATACGACAAATTACCCTTAAACCTGGGCAAAATTGCTTCACAACTGATTGAAGTGGTATTCAACACAGAAAATAATGCTTTAGTATAACATATCCAAAATCGGACAAAATCCGACCATGGGAAATTACTAAAAAATCAAATTCAAAATGGCGGCAAAATTTCAGATTTTTGAGATATTTGTTTTAAGACCTCTGGCGGTATGGGATAACGGAAATCACATATACATAAATTAAATATCAGATTGGATGTTGAAATATCATATAATTACAAGAATAAACTTTATTAAAACAACAAGGGCATATGTGTATGTCTATTTAGTTTCCATAGTTACTTAAAAAAGAACTAAATTTAATAAGTTTTCTTGGACAAAATATTCATTTGAATAACTGTTATCATTTTGTTTCAATGTCCTTACATTTATTAATCTGGCACTCCCCTCAAGAAGCAGAACAAGATAGTCCGTTCTGTTTGCCCCCACAGTTGCGTAATGGGTCATAAAAGAAGAATGGTCCATTTTCAATAATCACTCTAGGGTTGGCGGAATATCAGATACTGTACGGTAGTAGGCCTACGAGTGTTTCACCAAGAAGGACATTATTCTCAGACGTTTGAACAAATATGTTAAAAAATAACTATTATATGAAACAGTAAACATGAATACTATAGTATGAAACAGTAAACATGCCAAAAGAGGCAATACAAAAAGACTACAAAACAAAAAGTCGTACCCCCATACATTTCTTATGGACGTTTCGTAGTTTGAACATTTTTTAAGATAACTTTTCTTATATCTCCAGTTTTTACTAACGCTTGCAGTTTGTTCTAGCCTTAAAATATTCTGTGATAAAAGGGTTTACATTTGAGCTATTGATCATTAAAATCGGATGATTTAGAAACGAGCTACGAACCATATCACATTATTAAATTTAATTTTTTAGATATAAGTTTTTATTAAAATAAGTATATCTCGGGTTGTTAATATGTCACCAAGTTCATTCTGGTCTCAAATTACTCAGTGAATCTTTGGCTTTAATTTTATTAACCATTTAATACAATTAGATGAATATTAATTGAGTCATGAATCTTTATTTAACAGTAGATTATTTGCTTTTCAAAATTTGTCTTTAGTTTTAGCATAGACAAAAATTCTTTTTGTCTATGGTTTTAGACATATATCCCCAATTCTAAATAGCTCCCAAAAATCTTTACCGTCTTAAATAAATAGTAACATTATTGACTTTTGTTTTAGCTATAGATTACTTATTGGGAGTTATTAGAATTGGGGATAAATGCCCTAAACTAAAGACAAATTTTGTGAAACAAATAATTTACTGTTAAATAAATATTCATGACTCATTTTAAATTTGTCAGATTTTATTAAGTGATACATAAAATTAAAGCCAAACATCCACTGAGTAATTTGATACAAGAAAAAACTTGGTGACATATTAGCAACCTGAGATATACATCTTTAAATTAAAACTTATTTCTAAAGAGTTAAATTTAATATTGTGTTAGGGTTTCTCGTCTTTAACACGTTCGACTTTAATGATCAATAGCTCAAATGAAAACACTTTTATCACCGAACATTTTAAGGCTAGGGCAAACTGCAACCGTTTGTAAAAACTGGAGATATAAGAAAAATTATCTTAAAAAAAATTCAAACTACGTAACGTCCATAAGAAATGTATGAGGGAGAATTTTCGTTTGAATATATCTTCAAAACGAAAAAAAATATTTAAAAACGGATTTTAGCATTGAAATCAGCGTGAAAATCTAATGTATAATGATGTGTCACAACACTATCTTTACGTTTAAAAAAATATATTTATATCCAATATGGCGGATCCAATATGGCGGATCCAATATGGCGGATCCAATATGGCAGATCCAAGATGGCGGCCAAAATGCGTTCCCTATCAAAATAAAGGACTAACCACAACAAATATCGGTGGTAATCTCAAGTAAATATCTCAAAAATATGCATAAAAATGCATGTGACATATTTTTTAATGTGTCCAATTTTGGGGATAACCGCCATTTTAAATCGTCATTTGAGGGGGTTTCCTGTAGACCGATTTTTTGGCAACTTTTAGTACGTCACTCTGCACACACAACACTATACTAAATAAAACCATACAATGTTTTCTTGCATTGTTTTAAGGCCATGTCCCATATTTATCTGACTATTGGTGTTTTAAAATAAATGGCTCTTAAGAAAAATTGCCGCCATTTTAAAATGTATTTTTAGACACTTTCCCATGGTCGGATTTTGTCGGATTTTGGATATGTTGTAAAGTAACATTTGTTGAGTCGAATGCCACTTCAAAGGCTCATGAAGCAATTTTGCCCAGGTCAAATCATAATTTTACTAGACAAGATCCTCAGGCGAGTGTAGAAAGTTTCTTGAGTGCGGCAAAGGCACTTTGTGCTGATGTTACACACGTACAGTTTCTATTAAGCATATAAATAACTAGTCTTTCAAACATTAAACAACTCGTTTTAGTTTAGGTTAAATCCAGGCGTTGAATGAAAATGTAATGTTAACACAAAACAACAGTTTAAGTCGTAGTATCAATGCTAATTGCTGTGAAACGCAGCACCAGCTGATCGTAGTCGTAGTATCTTTAAGCGTTGTCAACTTATATTCAAGCGTACAAGTATTACGTCACACTGTTTTGTGATGGTCGGTTGGAATACTGGAGTACGGAAAAGTAAAATGAGTGCGTCAAATGTAAGTAAATGCAGATATTAGCCACTTTTCGTACTATAATCAGTGCAATGAAGCCTGCTTTGTCAGGTAAATGTAGGAAACATTGTTTTGTTATGTGCTAGAAGTGACTGTATGTTGTTTACATTGATCCAAAGTATCTTACGTTTTCATTAGGTTTCTGTTCATCCAACGAACAAAAATCAAATACCTGGAGGATTATCAAGTGGGACAAGCGAAGCTCTTATACCATACTCTCGTTTTTGTAGGAGTAGTTGTATGTTTAGATTTGTATAAACAGGTTAAGTGTAAGAGAGGGCCACGTGGCCCTAACTTTGCCTGATTAAATAAATCATTTTTCATTTCATTTCATTATTTGTCTGCAGTAGGACCACATGACCTACCCTGAGATCAAGGGTTGCCTTTACCTCAATATTTACACTATTTTTACTTTGGTAACTGATACTATTGTACAGGAACCTCACTACCGTACCAAGCCCTGGCTGGGAGTGTGGGACGCTACTCGACCTGGTAGTCTTTGTCTGCAGTACGACCACATGACCTACCTAGAAGAAGAACCTATCATAGGAGATGAAGACTGCCTGTACCTCAACGTCTACACTCCTGAGGTGATATAGCTCATAATTCAGGGCTTAGTGAATGATTCTTGTGAATCATTCACTATGAATCGTTACTATGAATCATTACTATGAATATGTTGAAAGTATACTAACACAATCTTAATAGACAAAATAATTGAATTATTGACTAAACAGCTGTTTGCTGGCATTAGCAAAATTTAAAACGAGCTGGAAGTCGTTTTGAAAGGTTATGTTTACATTAAAACTGTTTTCGTTTTGTATATTAGTTTGCTGAAATAATGGTGCATTATGACAAAAAATATGGCTTAAAGTTTTGTTTTGCTGGCCATGCCAGCTGTCACCGTAATTTGGGGACCGAGCAGGTTTTTACATACCGGGGCCGCAAAATCAGCTGTCCGCTTACTTACTTAAAACATGAATGCATTTTAAATACACAATCAAAATCCATAGCATTGCAGTAGAATTGTGTTATTGTCACCGTTGCCTACCAACTATTTATTTTTATTTTTGCTAATTCCTCAAATTATTTCTTTACATAACCTTAAAGTTGTAGTTTTGTTGACTATCAGTGTGCATTATTATAGTGGTGAATAGTGGTAATGGTGAAAAATAGCGTTCGTACCACGGACCGAAATGGTTTTGCAGCTCTCGATCGATTTAAGTTCTCGACTTCGTCTCGATCTTAAAAACTATCTCGAGCCGGCAAAACCTAATTTTCGGCCCTAGGTACGAAATATACTATTTTGATCTTAAAAGTGTACTAAAAAAAGTAACTTTACGCAATAGTGATGAAATATACTATTACACAGTTTTGTTATCATACTTTTGTTTATTACTTTTTTTTATAATCCTATTGGCTTAGTGGTAAAAAGTTACTATTTTACTCTTTTTAACTAGGGGTACGTATCAACTGTTTGTATATGTTCATGTTTGACTTCATATCGACGGAATTCGTATCTTAGTTTATTAAAAGTACAGATGTATTTAATTTACGTTAGGTAGCGTAACTATTTTAATATATATGTTGCTCCATATGGTAAGATGTTTTTACTAATTTTCGTTAAAAATAGGTAGGGTTTAAATAAAACATTTTAAGTCAGGGTATCTTTTAAAAATTGATCTTGCAGCTACAGTACATAATTCTCAAACGTGCAACAGCCGAACTAATACAACGTACTAAGTAGAATTATAAGTTTTCACCAATAGCCTACATTTTTATAAAGGTAATTTTGGAAAACTAACTTGTATAGTTTAATTTTTGTTCTATAACCAATGCTGGATAATTTTGTCAACTTTTCTGCTTACTCTCATTGTTAAAATGCAACACATC
This sequence comes from Macrosteles quadrilineatus, assembly GCF_028750875.1. Classification (NCBI taxonomy): domain Eukaryota; kingdom Metazoa; phylum Arthropoda; class Insecta; order Hemiptera; family Cicadellidae; genus Macrosteles; species Macrosteles quadrilineatus. The sequence goes on from NW_026542594.1 coordinate 7,065,197, forward strand.
GTTATACCATCAACAATCAAAATACAATTATTATAAGTCAACCCCGTAAGAAGGACGTATCCTATGCTAGTTCCCTATAAGAAATAACATGTACATTTTCAATTTACATTTTTTTTATTTTCACCTCAACTATTAACTACAAAAAACACTTATTGAGATGCTAGATTAATTGTTTCTTAAATTCTTCTACAAAACGGTTTGGAGAGAAATTGACTAATACTTTGTTTGGGTATTAAATGTTAAAAACATTAATCATTACCCCATAACCCCCCCCCCCCTAAAATAAAACCCCATACCCATTGTTGGATCATATTAGTTCACGAATATGTTTGAATAAACGTAGTAAACCAATTATACAAAGTTATTATACCCATTGGTGTAAACAAAGTTTCATCAAAATTGGATTATTTATACTCGAGTGAATGAAACGGAATTTATGAATTAAAACGAATATTTTTTAGGCTCTGGGGATATCAAATCGAAAACTTAAATCGGTCCCGGGCCCATACCTTACCATGAAACGTACGGTAATGGCTTATTCCTTATGTTGTAAATTCGCTTAAACCTATGAATATTGATAACCTGATTCCAGTAAATCAGAATTTAGGTAGATGGACCTTTTTTGTTCCAAATTCAAAAATCTTTATATTTTCTACGCTTCACTTTGTCTTCTGTTTCTCCAGCTGCCAACAGGGTTTGTTTCTCTCAATCCCAAAGATGTCATCGTGTATATCCACGGGGGCTGCTTCACATTTGGAGGAGGTCACGTCTTCAAGCCGACCTACTTACTAGAGCGAGACGTTATCTATGTATCAATAAACTACAGGCTAGGTCCTCTTGGTAAGTTATGTTTGTAGCGTAAGGATAAACAAGTATAAAAGTCGCTGAAAATAAATCTGAATTCTGTCCCCGATATCGCTTCCTTTTTTGCTCGACTTTCCTACGAATGAAATATTGTCATATTGTACATGCATTGTTCTTGTGCTATCAGAAAAATTATCAAATAGTTTCACTAATTGTGTAATAAGATAATTGCAAATTAATAAAACTACCAGAAAAAAATTATACAACCAACTTTTAACAGGATTTCTAAGTACTGAAGATGATATTGTTCCTGGCAACATGGGCTTGAAAGACCAGGTGATGGCGCTGCAGTGGATACAGAAAAATATAGCAGCTTTTGGAGGAAACGCTGGCAGTGTGACTATTGCTGGAATGTCAGCTGGGGGCGCTAGTGTGCACTACCACTACCTCTCACAGAGATCAGTAGGTTAGTGTAAAGTTGCGTGTAGACAAGAGGTATACTCTCTAGTGTGCATTACCACTACCTTTCACAGAGATCAGTAGGTTAGTGTAAAGTAGCGGGTAGACAACAGGTGTGCATAACCACTACCTCTCACAGAGATCAGTAGGTTAGTGTAAAGTAGCGGGTAGACAACAGGTGTGCATAACCACTACCTCTCACAGAGATCAGTAGGTTAGTGTAAAGTAGCGGGTAGACAACAGGTGTGCATAACCACTACCTCTCACAGAGATCAGTAGGTTAGTGTAAAGTAGCGGGTAGACAACAGGTGTGCATAACCACTACCTCTCACAGAGATCAGTAGGTTAGTGTAAAGTAGCGGGTAGACAACAGGTGTGCATAACCACTACCTCTCACAGAGATCAGTAGGTTAGTGTAAAGTAGCGGGTAGACAACAGGTGTGCATAACCACTACCTCTCACAGAGATCAGTAGGTTAGTGTAAAGTAGCGGGTAGACAACAGGTGTGCATAACCACTACCTCTCACAGAGATCAGTAGGTTAGTGTAAAGTAGCGGGTAGACAACAGGTGTGCATAACCACTACCTCTCACAGAGATCAGTAGGTTAGTGTAAAGTAGCGGGTAGACAACAGGTGTGCATAACCACTACCTCTCACAGAGATCAGTAGGTTAGTGTAAAGTAGCGGGTAGACAACAGGTGTGCATAAAACCACTACTTCTCTAATAAATCAGTAAGATACGATCAAAAGATCAACACCAAGATGCTGCTAATAAACACAGTGTTAAAGTCCGTTAGGTTGACAGAGCTTCTGTTTTAAAATACGTCCACAAGTTATCCTCTGGTGTGTTAGATAGAGACTGAATAAACCGGAGGTGGATCGAGCCACTGTCCCAATATAATGATGACGATAAAAAAGAAAAAAAACTATAACAACGGTTTTTTAAGACCCGGGTTCCATTTTTTATTGGGCTTTAAATTAATTATGCTATCCAACAACAAGGTCGACGTTAGTTAGTAATAAAACCAGTGTTTGGACCGTTTTCTTTCAAAACGTAAAAAATTCCATTGGCGTAGAAAAAAAACTAAATAAAACTTAACAATTAAAAGTGGCTATGATTTTAACAAAATTGTTGTGATATGGTCCATAACCAACGTTTGCGATAAACGTAATACCTTAAAATGAAAGTTGAAGTTGTATTGACAGCGGGAAAGTGCCTTAAAAGCCTGGAAAGCGGCTCAAATCTGAAGCGGAAGTACTGTGCAGAGCTAAAAGATAATGTTTAGGAATATGTGAGCTTGAAGTTATACTTTATTATTTAATGTGAGCTGAGAGCCCCAATCGATGGGTTTTTTTATTATAATTTTATATATCCAAATCTATATTATGTTTACAAAGTGCCCACACAAAGCTGATTCATCTGTAATCCCATAAAACTTTCTAACCAAATCAGAGGTTGCATTGGGCTACCATACCGAGTAAAAAAAACTGCTATTCTAGAATAATTTTATTTGACAAATTTACTTCCTTTAATATTTACGCACATTCTTACCTGTTATTGTGATTTTCTTCCAAAAAAAATGTTTTAAATTGGTAATACCTTATAGGACATACGATTGTTTTTGTTATTCTTGGCTGCATATTCATGTCCCAAGAGATTGGCATGCAGTTTGGTTTCATTTAGCTTACAATTATTACAGGTAATTGTCAATTAAAGTAAATCAATTAAGTTAATGAGAGTTACACTGTACTCTCTACCACTTAACCTGTTGAGAGGTTAAGTGGTAGAGAGGACTTGCTAGTCCTAACTTCGCCTCTTAAATAAAGACATTTTTCATTTCATTTCATTTCATTTCATTACAGGTTGATTTTCTATAACCGTATAGTGTCTATTTCAAAAGTTCTGGTACGGTATTAAGTGTAAGTTCATATGTAATATTGAAACAATAAAATCTAATATACAGCTTTTCCCATTTCATTAACAGTATATTACATTTTCGTTGTTATTGAGCCTAAGTTGTCCTAGCTTCTGTATGTATTCGGATGTAAATGACATAATAAGTAACAAGCCATTCTCAAAAGAAAACTTGGCCCATGAACTTGTACCGTCTCGTACAATTGTTTATTATCGCACTATTACAGGGTTGTTCCACAAGGGCATCTCGATGAGCGGGTCGGCCACCTTGCCCTGGGCTCAGACAGAGGAACCTGCCTCCAAGGCTCGCACCCTAGCCTCGGCCCTGGGCTGTCCCGTGGCACCTAACTGGGATATGGTCAAGTGTCTGAGGAAACGACCCGCCAGAAGGATCGTTGCTCTTCTCAGGACACCTTTGTTTATGGTCAGAATATTAGAAAATACTTGTCAAATTCATATAAATATAGTACACTAATAGTACAGTAGTAAAACGGGGTAACTTGAGACAGTGTGGTAACTTGAGACAATTTGCAGATTTTTTTTACATTTTTTTGTTGGCATACCTGATGAGTTATTGGGAGTTTCCTTAGTGTGAACACGTCATGGAATTTGATCCCTTAACTACTGTATATTAACACATATTGTGATATTCAAGGTAAGATACTTTATTTATGTATTTATTTTGAGTAACAGATGTTCAAAAATTATAGGCTGTATAACTTACCTTGTAGCATCAAGTCTATTATTAGGAATTCAATGATTGTTATTACTTACCTAACTTCAAAAGCTGAGTTGTCAATAATAATCTTCTCTATTCTTAAACGACATGGTATATTAGGTGAGGTCAATACTTCAGTATGATAATATTTTTGTTGGGCATCACTCACCTTATTGAAGTCACGAGAACGTAGTCCTTGTCATGTCACAATCATACACAGTTCATTGCACATAAAATATACAAAAATAAAAATAAAAATAAATCCAAATTTAAAATATTAGACAAAAGTTCTCAACACCGACGTTTCGCCGCACCAAAATCAACGTGCGGCGTTTTCAAGGTTATTCCTCTTCTCACGTAATCGTTGTGAGCGCCTAACCACGACTGACGACCCCGGTGGTGGAGGAGGGGGAGGGGGGACTCTGTTATCAAGAACAGCTGATGGCATTATCTTCTTTTGTTTAGATTTTTCTATGCATCCTTTAATTTCTTTCTCTATTAGTGTATTGTAAACCGGGCTGATATCAATGGATGCGTTGGCTAATGAATCTTGATCTGAAGTAATAAACAAAGCCACCGCTCCACCACCGGGGTCGTCAGTCGTGGTTAGGCGCTCACAACGATTACGTGAGAAGAGGAATAACCTTGAAAACGCCGCACGTTGATTTTGGTGCGGCGAAACGTCGGTGTTGAGAACTTTTGTCTAATATTTTAAATTTGGATTTATTTTTATTTTTATTTTTGTATATTTTATGTGCAATGAACTGTGTATGATTGTGACATGACAAGGACTACGTTCTCGTGACTTCAATAAGGTGAGTGATGCCCAACAAAAATATTATCATACTGAAATAATCTTCTCACTAAGCTATTGCCAACCTAAAATTTATAAAAAAATAAAATACCCTGTTCTGTCCTTGGTGGGGTAACTTGAGACAACTGATTTGACGAAGAAGGTGCTACAGTCAGTGCTATGAAGCGGACTCTCAAGGATAACTGGAAATGGCCGGAAAAAAGGATGAACTTGACTATCGTTGGGAAGATATTGTTGGTGGTATTAACCCCCCTAAAATGCACAATAAGAGGGGGTTTTTTTAGTGCCAGAATTGAACGAAATTTACTAAGTTATGTCTGACATTATGAAAAAAATATTGTTTCCTCTTTTTTAAATACATCTTTTTTTAGTTTGTAAGTTCATATGTGTATTCCTTTGTTTTCCTAGATATTTTATTATGTCTCAAGTTACCATTGCATTATCTAATTTGAGACAACTGTTGTTTTAACATCTGTGTCTCAAGTTACCCCATTTATATGGGTAACTTGAGACACTAATAAAAATAAATAAATAAATAAAATTTCTATATTTACACCAATTATTAAATGTAGAAACCATAGTAACCAGGGTAACTAATGTTTTATTCTAGTTTTTGCAGATTTCCCTATAAAATTATTTGGTAGGGGTTTCTTTTAAGTTGAAAAATGTCTCAAGTTACCCCGTTTTACTCGGTACTAAGAGTACAGTATACTAATAAAACATATACTATGCTTGTTAAAAAGTAGACTGAACATTAACTGTCCAGTTTCCAAACATCCCAATACATTTAAAATATGTGAAAGCAATCAGCAAGTATGAGCATGGCTAACCTCATTTTCCTCATTGCGATGTAGACAGGCTCATGCTGCAGATGTAGCTCATTACTTTAATTTAGAATCGGAAAGAGTGTGACACTGGTAATAAAACCGGTTTACAACAGCTGCACCATTTTAACATGCCTTACTAAAAGGCTTCTATATAGCAAACTTTACTATCCTTAATGTCACAGTATAAAAAGTCATTTAGTTTTGACGTTTACACATTGTAGAAGGTTTATTCCACTGATCTAGTTAGGAATTGGTTACGGATAGTATGAAAAAGTCAATGATAAAAGAACTTTACTTTCACTACAACAGCTATTGAATAACTTTATAAACAAAACAACTGATAACTAACCTATTTAATTTATGATTCTCTATGTACCTGGTTGTCTATTTTCGTAGCCCTGGCACTTCAACCCCACGACCCCGTTCGGACCTGTGCAGGAGCGGGTGGGGATGACACCTTTCCTCAGTCAACATCCCTTTGACATCCTCAGGATGAACCATGTGCAGCCACGACCTTGGCTAGTCAGTGTAACCTCGGAGGAAGGTCTTTACCCTGCTGCTAGTGAGTCATTGATACTTTTTTTAAATCGTTTATTTATAAATATAAGAACCCCTCCCCCCTTCAAAAAACCAAATAAAGTGGACAAGAATTAAGATAATGTCGAGATGTAATGTAACTCTCCATGTTAAGACTAATATAATATAAAAATACTTTTTGTATTAGATTTTAACATAGAATAACGATTGAGACTTAGTTATCGAAAGCATTTGTGAAATTAAAAATATTATATTATTGGCCTTTTGTATCTTAAAATTGAGTATTACCATTGACTATTGGATGCTGAAGTAAAAGGTATTACTTTACATTTTCTTTTCCAATGTCTCCAATATAAAATTATATAATGTCGAGATGATTCATTGGTAGTTTTGAAAATTGGTCTTGATGACAATATCGATCAAATTGTAGTCAATTGTAAATCAAAAACTTTCGAGATATTTGAGTAGTTCCACTTGTATAATTTTACCATTTACTCATTAATGTGAAACATTTTATATCATTGTTTTATAATAAATTATTGGTTTTAAAACATGGCAGGCGAAGTAGGTGAATGAATATTAACAGTCTTGATATGTTTTACTTTTTTACAGATTTTGTAGCGAACGCAACTTTATTAGCAGAGATTGAACAGAACTGGTTGAACATTGCACCAGCTCTCTTAGATTACAACTACACTGTACTGCCTCATCGCAGGGATGAAACTAGCATGAAGATCAAGCAGTTCTACATGAAGGGCCAGCCGATATCACGGCCAACCGTAGCACCTTTTATTCAAGTAATCAGTTATTTCAATTAGTTCGCTATTTTTAAATCAATATTGACATCGTATAATCAATCCGACGAATTGGAATCCTGAGCGGATGTAAATATTCTTTCTGTTTGAAGCGTGGCTTTAATTAATTCTCTGTTCATGTACTACTCAACCTTGGGCATGGTAAGAAATGGATTCAGTTAGAAATAATCTTATAACCCTTTTGCCTTTGTGTATTTTTCTCTGTAAATGATAATACCCTTTTATTTAATTTAAGAATCTAGATATCGTATCCAACTAAATCATCTGGAGCTATGATAAATCATCATCGGTAGTATCACTGCACAGTTTGATATCTATTTTCCAACTTGAGTGTTGTTCAATGTCTAGATGGCTGGGGACCGACTATTTGTTGTGGAGACTGAGAGGTCTGCTAGGATGCAGGCTGCTGCCAGACTAGCGCCTGTGTACTTCTACAAGTTCTCCTACAGGGGAAAACACTCGCTCTCAGAGCTGGTATCAGGCGGATCCACAGAAAACTTCGGTGAGATTTCGTGATTTATCATCCTTAACCTTTAACCTAAATCAATTTGGATTAAACCGCAGACTACATCTTATAATTATATGTACTAATGGATCTCTTTACGGGTCTTAACAGCAAACTTCAGTCTTAAGGAAGTTACATAACTGCAAAATTACTAGAAGGCCTAATTAATACTTGTTTTAGACTTAATGTCTGAATTTTCTGTTTTTATTATGAATTAAGAATTATTTTTTTAAATACGTATAATATGCGAAGTATGTGGCATCCATCGTCTGGAATTTAAACAACATTTAATTCTCATATTTTTATGTGAAAATTACGAAATCAAATTTTTAACATCTCCGAAGCTTAGATATTAGCACTGCAAATCTCTACCAGATTTACAAACAGTACTAATTAAAACATGAATTTGAAAATACTTTCTTTGCAGCAATATTCTTTGCATTAGTTTTACAATATCTTTCGCAACAAAGGCCTTCATTTTTTTACATAAGGTTTTGACGCAGGAGTAAGTCACGGGGATGACTTGGGATACGTCGTTGGAGTCAAGTACATAAATCCTACAGAAATTGAGTCAGACCGTAGAATGAACAAGCTCATGGTAGACATGTGGATAAACTTTGCCAAAACTGGGTAAGTTATATCTCAATAGAAATAATTTGTATACAAAATAGTACAAACATTACTGAATAAACACAAAAATACGTAGAACTATTGAAAATCTCTTATCCCCTGTATAAGAGAATGAGAAATCAGATTAAATACAATGAAAATGTATGATATGCTATTACAATCCACAGAGCTCAAAAAGGATTTTTTAACACAACTATAAAATGTGAATTTAACATTTCCAAATCAAGTTTGTTCTAGTCAAAAATACTATAAAATTAACCACTGTATGTATGCTGCTACCGGAGTCATATTAATGGTAATGGTGGTTAATGGTTTGGCTTTACACAAATAATTAAACTATTTGTTCACGATTAGAAGATAGTATTCAATTTTGACAAAGCATTTACTGTTTGTCCTATGATTAGCTTTTAGTGCTAATCATCATGAAACCCGTAATTATCAACCATTTCTTGAACAATATTTTGCTTAAATTGATTTAGTGAAGCTTTCTACAATAGGCCTAAATCAATGGTGTGTGCAATATAAATGTATGAATAATAGATTAAATAGTCGGCCTACTTGGTTGCATCTGTACTAGTGCCAATCAGTAACAAATCTACAAAAGTTATTTGCATACATTTTACACTCATCCTTCATTCATATATATTACGTCCTATTTCGTCTTCATATCAACTGATTATAATAGTAATTATACAATGTATGCGTAACGTTTTTGAGGAAGCTTGTGCATTTGAATCATTATATACTTGTACAATTAATACTTCCATAAACAAGTTTAAATTGTTAAACAATGTAGGCTGGTGCTGTTGTTGACTAAGCATTTGTTAATCTTAGTAAATTTACCTGTTTCACAGGAAGCCTGTATTTGGTGCCTCAGACTGGGTACCCGTGTCACCCATCGCTGGTACCTCAGGTCCACTTAACTATCTGCACATCACCTCCCCAGACCAGGCCAAGACAGAGTCGTCTACCGACCTGGGCAACAAAGCATTCTGGGACTCACTGCCTCTCAACGAACCACCTAACATGTTTGCTGGACCTGGGAGACACACTGAGTTCTAGGTCCTCTCCTGTACATCATCTCCCCAGACCAGGCCAAGACAGAGTCATCTAACGACCTTGGCAACAGAGCATTCTAGGACTCTCTACCTCTCAACGAACCACCTAACATGTTAGCTAGACCTGGGATACACACTGAGTTCTATGTCCTCTCCTGTACATCATCTCCCCAGTCCAGGCCAAGACAGAGTCATCTAACGACCTTGGCAACAGAGCATTCTAGGACTCTCTACCTCTCAACGAACCACCTAACATGTTTGCTAGACCTGGGATACACACTGAGTTCTATGTCCTCTCCTGTACATCATCTCCCCAGACCAGGCCAAGACAGATTCATCTATCGATCTGGGCAACAGAGCGCTCTGGGACTCTCTACCTCTCAACGAACCACCTAACATGTTTGCTGGACCTGGGAGACACACTGAGTTCTAGGTCCTCTCCTGTACATCATCTCCCCAGACCAGGCCAAGACAGATTCATCTATCGATCTGGGCAACAGAGCGCTCTGGGACTCTCTACCTCTCAACGAACCACCTAACATGTTTGCTAGACCTGGGAGACACACTGAGTTCTAGGTCCTCTCCTGTACATCATCTCCCCAGACCAGGCCAAGACAGATTCATCTATCGATCTGGGCAACAGAGCGCTCTGGGACTCTCTACCTCTCAACGAACCACCTAACATGTTTGCTAGACCTGGGAGACACACTGAGTTCTATGTCCTCTCCTGTACATCATCTCCCCAGACCAGGCCAAGACAGATTCATCTATCGATCTGGGCAACAGAGCGCTCTGGGACTCTCTACCTCTCAACGAACCACCTAACATGTTTGCTGGACCTGGGAGACACACTGAGTTCTATGTCCTCTCCTGTACATCATCTCCCCAGACCAGGCCAAGACAGATTCATCTATCGATCTGGGCAACAGAGCGCTCTGGGACTCTCTACCTCTCAACGAACCACCTAACATGTTTGCTAGACCTGGGAGACACACTGAGTTCTAGGTCCTCTCCTGTACATCATCTCCCCAGACCAGGCCAAGACAGAGTCATCTACCGACCTTGGCAACAGAGCATTCTAGGACTCTCTACCTCTCAACGAACCACCTAACATGTTTGCTGGACCTGGGAGACACACTGAGTTCTAGGTCCTCTCCTGTACATCATCTCCCCAGACCGGGCCAAGACAGAGTCATCTACCGACCTTGGCAACAGAGCATTCTAGGACTGTCTACCTCTCAACGAACCACCTAACATGTTTGCTGGACCTGGGAGACACACTGAGTTCTATGTCCTCTCCTGCTCATCATCTCCCCAGTCCAGGCCAAGACAGAGTCATCTAACGACCTTGGCAACAGAGCATTCTAGGACTCTCTACCTCTCAACGAACCACCTAACATGTTTGCTAGACCTGGGATACACACTGAGTTCTATGTCCTCTCCTGTACATCATCTCCCCAGTCCAGGCCAAGACAGAGTCATCTAACGACCTTGGCAACAGAGCATTCTAGGACTCTCTACCTCTCAACGAACCACCTAACATGTTTGCTAGACCTGGGATACACACTGAGTTCTATGTCCTCTCCTGTACATCATCTCCCCAGTCCAGGCCAAGACAGAGTCATCTAACGACCTTGGCAACAGAGCATTCTAGGACTCTCTACCTCTCAACGAACCACCTAACATGTTTGCTAGACCTGGGATACACACTGAGTTCTATGTCCTCTCCTGTACATCATCTCCCCAGTCCAGGCCAAGACAGAGTCATCTAACGACCTTGGCAACAGAGCATTCTAGGACTCTCTACCTCTCAACGAACCACCTAACATGTTTGCTAGACCTGGGATACACACTGAGTTCTATGTCCTCTCCTGTACATCATCTCCCCAGACCAGGCCAAGACAGTGTCATCTAACGACCTTGGCAACAGAGCATTCTAGGACTCTCTACCTCTCAACGAACCACCTAACATGTTTGCTAGACCTGGGATACACACTGAGTTCTATGTCCTCTCCTGTACATCATCTCCCCAGTCCAGGCCAAGACATAATCATCTACCGACCTTGGCAACAGAGCATTCTAGGACTCTCTACCTCTCAACGAACCACCTAACATGTTTGCTAGACCTGGGATACACACTGAGTTCTATGTCCTCTCCTGTACATCATCTCCCCAGACCAGGCCAAGACAGAGTCATCTAACGACCTTGGCAACAGAGCATTCTAGGACTCTCTACCTCTCAACGAACCACCTAACATGTTTGCTAGACCTGGGATACACACTGAGTTGTATGTCCTCTCCTGTACATCATCTCCCCAGACCAGGCCAAGACAGATTCATCTATTGATCTGGGCAACAGAGCGCTCTGGGACTCTCTACCTCTCAACGAACAACCTAACATGTTTGCTAGACCTGAGAGACACACTGAGTTCTATGTCCTCTCCTGCACATCATCTCCCCAGTCCAGGTTAAGATAGAGTTATCTACAGACTTTAGCAACAGAGCGCTCTGGGACTCTCTACCTCTCAGCGAACAACCTAACATGTTTGCTAGACCTGAGAGACACACTGAGTTCTATGTCCTCTCCTGCACATCATCTCCCCAGTCCAGGTTAAGATAGAGTTATCTACAGACTTTAGCAACAGAGCGCTCTGGGACTCTCTACCTCTCAACGAACAACCTAACATGTTTGCTAGACCTGAGAGACACACTGAGTTCTATGTCCTCTCCTGCTCATCATCTCCCCAGTCCAGGTTAAGATAGAGTTATCTACAGACTTTAGCAATAGAGCGCTCTGGGACTCTCTACCTCTCAACGAACAACCTAACATGTTTACTAGACCTGACAGACACACTGAGTTCTATGTCCTCTCCTGCACATCATCTCCCCAGTCCAGGTTAAGATAGAGTTATCTACAGACTTTAGCAACAGAGCATTCTGGGACTGTATACCTCTCAACGATCAACGTAACATGTTTGCTGGACCTGGGAGAAACACTGAGTTTTAGATAAATGTAGACATTGCCCTTTTATAACTCCTCTCATTATTACGTCATATTATGTTCTTCAACTTATTTAAAAATAAATTTAAAAATAAACTTATACTTTTAATAGTGTTAATAATTAGTCGGGACCACGAAAGTTTGCAGTTGAGGGAGGAGCCTATTTACCACGTGACTTCGATGGAGCCAACGGGCGATATGTCAACGTCGCACTAGCTTTGTCTTGTGATTGGCTGACACCAACTGCAAACTTTCGTAGCCCCGAATGCTTTTCCTTCTTTTGCTATCCATACTTTCTAAATTAAAAATACTCTCTGATTCAACATGAACAATTATATCTAGGTTTTTTTAGAGGTCAGCGGCCTCTTTTAACCTTGCAAGCCCGACCACATAAACTAACTGCCCGTTCATGAATCGTATACAGCAAAGCAAGGAGTGAGCCGGTACAGTACAAAGGTGAACTATACTGGTAAAATGTTTTCGGCAGTGACCATGATCCGAACCCACGACATCCGTGTGCCTTGGGCCCGAAGTCCGTGACGCTATCGACTGAGCCACCGACTCACTAAGGTTTTTGATTCGTTGGGTAAATTGTGAGTTTAAAACTGAATGATCCTACGTTAGTGAAAGTCTTCGACAGCAATTTACGGATAATTAATTTTAATTAAAATTTAACTCTGTTCATATTCTGCAAGAGCTTTGAGACTGGTGTAATCCTTGGATGATAAAGCTCAAGATTAGGCTGATTAAAGTTCCTTTAGTTCTCAATTAGTCATGGTTTTGACGAAGTTTTAGATAAATGTATATATCCACGTCATATAAATATCCGGTAATTTTTAAACAATAAGATTAAATTCATAAAAAAACTATATCTTAAACTATCTAAAGACGGGGAATAGCTTTAAAAGTCTTAATAAACATTATTAGAAATTTTCTTATGTTATCATAGTAAATAAAGTAATGAAAATTATACGAATAGTTTGCTAAAGAAATCTCAAATTTCTTGAATAGATCATTTTATTTGCCCAATTTAGCTATCCATGATTATCGCGTTCATAATTAATGCGAACAATATATTCTCTATTTTTTTCAATAACGTTATGTACTCATTACATATTTTCATATTATGTACTTTGAAAATTTAACAATAATACAATTCAATTATTTTAGGCCACATTAATAATCTGATAGACGATCACCTAGTAAATTATGTTACCAAACAACTACGTGACTGCACTCTGCACTACAGTATACTTCGGAAAATCCACCTTGAGCAAAGTATGAAATAGACACAGTGAACTGCTTGAATGTAATATAGTTTGTTCTAGAATGAAAATCAACCATTCATCATCATTTATCATAAAACCAATTGTACGTTTATACTAGCCTCTATATCCATAGTTAGAAAACATATAATTTATTATTGATCAAGAAAAACTTCAAATGAATTACAGACCAGTTTAGGTAAATATACATTATATATATATATATATATATATATATATATATATATAATTCCATCTATAGCGTTTGCCTGATTATCTGTAATTTTCAACCACCACCTCTAACTCATAAATGATAGTTTTTTAGACGGTTAAATTATAATGTATAAATATATGTAATTATAAGTTATACATAATTACGAAGTTATTTTGGAAGAAATTCAAATGTTATATCTAATATCTTTGACAGCCATCAAACTTTATATTAACATTATAAGAATGCACCTTTATAACAATAATCATATTTAGGTTTGTACAAACTTGTAACATTTTTATGTCATATTATTCTTTGAGACTACAATGAGTAGTAAGATGTCAATTTTTAAAATAAATTAAAATTCATATTTATATGCATGTATAATTATATATATGTATAATTATTATTGAATGTTCTAGTAGGTAAAAATAGTCTCAAAACCTTCGTTCATGATTCTAGATACCTTAAAAGCTAGCTACTCTAAGCTGGAAAATCCTCTTAACGAATACAGAACAAGATGTATCAACAAAGCTACTAGGTTATAAATGATGTCTTGCACTCAACAGTCAATAGTAAATGGTCTCTAGGGTTTGTAATGTAATTTATGAGGGCTTGCATTTTATAGCTTAGTACCGGGGGACCGAGCCTTGCTCGGTTTGATCAGACACATTTTATCATTTACAAAAATAGTTTTATTATAAACCAAAAACATTTAATCGCTGAAATAATGTTAATGTGTATCTAATTACACCCGTTTCATAAATCGTAGCATTTAGATTATTTACAGTACCGTTACTTGAGTAATTACATTTTGTTTTAATACTTACCACTGACATTACTGTACACATATATAAACTGAAAGCTCATAGTTTTTTGACGTTTCGATTTTATAATGGGCAGCAATGATGTAATGCTACGGTATATGAGACTGGGACGGGTGGCGTCGTCCTGTAATCCAGCTACTAGGAGGTCACGAATTGTGGATAATTATAGGGATGCACTGTGGATGCGATGCTCCCTGGTGTGGATTAACATCCGCACTAGTGAGTACTACGACTATCCGCAGTACCGGAACATGTCGGCCTTAGTCACTAACAAGACTACAAGATCGCGCCACTCATCCTACACTCATCCTTCACTCATATTTGGGTTAAAATAGAAGTAGCAGAAGTAGAAAAAAGCAACCAGCTGCTATAGCCAGCCTACGACAAACTGTGTTAATGTGTTTTATTCTAAACTAACTGTTGAAGTGAGGACACTTCAAGGCCGGGAGTATGTTCAGTTCTTTTATCTAAAATTTTTTTTAGCCTGTTTAGAATTTTTAAATTACTAAAACAGCTGATGATTTAAAGATAATCCATTGTATTATACAGGGTGTCCCGGAACTCTCTACCAATATTTTAGGGCATTGCTCCTGGGTAAGAAACATACCTAAATACCATATTTAAATTGTCCGGAAGTCCTTAGTTACTCACACAGCCACCATTTTGTTTTTTCAGTTATTAAATTTTTTCTAAAGAATGGTTAAACGTACGAAATGGAAACTTTGCACAAACACTTAGGACAACTAGACAAAGCTACAAAAAAATTATGAAGATTTTTCAAATTCATCAAACAAAATGGCGACCATTTAAAATTTTGTTTCTTAAATAACTCAAAAACCGTTGATTTTATAAAAATTTTAAATGTCCGCCATTTTGTTTTATGTTTTTGAAAAATCGTCATATTTTTTTTCGTAGCTTTGTCTAGTTGTCATAAAGGTATGTGCAAAGTTTCCATTTCGTATGTTTAACCATTCTTAAGAAAAAAATTAATAACTGAAAAAAACAAAATGGCGGCTGTGTGAGTAACTAAGGACTTCCGGACAATTTAAATACGATATTTAGGTATGTTTCTTACCCAGGAGCAATGCCCTAAAATATTGGTAGAGAGTTCCGGGACACCCTGTATAAATAAACATTTTTCCTTTTCTGTTCTTCTTGTAAACATGACTTTTATTTTTTCTCTCTTAATTTTTCATTAATTTACTCAAACACTCCACAGATGGA
This sequence comes from Macrosteles quadrilineatus, assembly GCF_028750875.1. Taxonomy (NCBI): domain Eukaryota; kingdom Metazoa; phylum Arthropoda; class Insecta; order Hemiptera; family Cicadellidae; genus Macrosteles; species Macrosteles quadrilineatus. The sequence goes on from NW_026542594.1 coordinate 7,080,807, forward strand.
ATGGTCAATATTTTCTCGTTTGAATTCTCACTGTTTACGCCACCAGTCAATACACCATGCTTACTTGTCATTGTAGAAAGGTATATACGAATAACATGGTTATTTCAATTAAAACATAGTAGTTTTAATACTTGTAATACCAATTTTTAGGAAAATATGCCCAATTTCACGATGTTGTTCTATCTACATAAGGCAATGTAATTTATCAAAAGCTCGACGCCGTAGAGCGTGGTATTCATAGAAGTAGTTCAGGTCAATTTAATGGTATTATAATTTTTTTTTTTTATTTTAATGGTTAAGTATGATATTCTGTCCAGGCAATTATATTCTTTGGTTTGGTTCTGCTTATCACATAGTATTCCCTTTATCATAGGTTTGATGGAACAAGAAAACAGTACATATCTTAATAAACTTCAATGTTAATGTTATCTTGGTGGCTTTATAACAAGTATTTCGTACATGTTTGTTTGTTTATAAAACTGCGTAATTGCAAAGATTACATGATCCGTACTAATATTTATTATAAGGTGTGATCAATAGCTTGTTGTTTTAGTAAAAGTATTATTATAATGAACTGTTATATATTTTTTTGTGTAAACTGCAAATAATATTTTTTATAATCGTGTAAACGTTACCAGCCGAAATTGCGTTTCAGCTGATACCGACTTTGGGTTTTGGCTGGTAGAGACATTGGGTTTTGGCTGGTAGTTACATTGGGTTTGGCTGGTAGTGACATTGGGTTTTGGCTGGTAGGGAAGTTCGGTTTCCGTAGCGGCAAGTGATTTTCTCGAGATGTCAAATTAAATTTGTCAAGTAAGAGGATAAATTTCTAGATCGAATGAGGCTAAAAGCGGAATAGACTTTTGTGATGAGTGTGTTGAGGCACAGCCACCTCTGTTGAGGGGTTTGTGGGTGATGAGTCACTCTAGAAGAGGTTGATTGTAAGATGACGGACGAGCTTCTTGTTCCTCACCTTCTCTGACTGGCTCATCATCCAGGTGACTCAGGCAGGAGAAACAGGAGATCATAAACAGTCTGGAAATAGCACATGTCAATAAATAGCAACAGTTACAATATGTAGTGACGTTGGCTTATTGCTGGTAGTTACTTTGGTTTTGGCTGGTAGTGACGTTGGATTTTAACTGGTATTGACCCTTCGTCAACTTCCTTTGTCAGTGGCAAATGCCAATAGTGAAAAGTTACTAAATCTAGCTAAAAAAAAACCAGGTAGAGATGTTGTCAGGGAAGCAAAGAGACGATATTATAGGGAGGCATGCAGATCACGGAACGCAGATACATCTGTTAACAGGTAATTTTTTATACATTTCATTATACTATAATTAATGTAATCTATTATTTATGTTTTATGGTTTATACCTGAATTGGTATAATGATCTGTTATTCAATATCATGTTGGGAGTTATTAGGGAAAATAATGTTAACGTTGTTAAGTTTTTCAAACTATTAGTTCAAGCTTTGAGTGAAATGATTCCTATTATTTATACAGCGTTTCCAAAAAAGGTTTTGGAGTTTGGAATATGGTTCCTCATACTAAAAAATGAAACCATTTCCAAAAAGAAATTTTTGTTCGAAATGCATAAATAAAATTGTTCTTGATATGCTTTCATAAGATTGGCCATTTTTCTCTAATTTAAGTTATAAAATTTAAAAAGACCACCATCTTGCAATTTCATCTTGGACAATCTTTTTTTCTTCTTCTTCAACTATAATATATATCCTACGTTTCATAAAGATCGGCTTTGCAATTTTAAAGATATAAACGTAATTTTGGATATCTGGGTAAATACGAATTTTATGACTTATCTCCGTTCGAAGGTTTTTATTTATTTATTTTAGTTTGGTGAATCGTTTTCCAAATTCCTGAAAGGTGTTTTTAAGAACCTGTATACTGTATCAATATTATCGACTTAATCAGGGCTTATGCATACGCGTATAAGTAAATATAATATAAAAGGTAACAAAAGGTTACATCGTGTAAGGCCCTGAATATAAAATATGGATGTATCACCGATGTGAGCTGAAATAATATTAGGATATGAATGACTTGTTAGTTGATGAATGTTTATATTACCATGTGCCTTTAGTTTTCAACACGATATACAACTGTTGTAAGATTTTTCTAAAGAATCGAATGCATTATTGCCAATAGGATTGCCATTTGTCTAACATTTTCTGAACAAAGTAATTTTATTTTAAAATTTTGCGAATAGTAAATACATTTTGTATCTACCAATTTTATCCATAATAACAAAGTATTTTTATGTACCCTTTAACAATATTTATTCACATAAAAATAGCGTAGAGCACGAGTAGATCTTTAAAACTTATTATGATAACGCGTTAAGTTGTTTATTATATAAACAAAGTGAGTTAAGAATATTTGCAGATTTTTACATATTTACTAAGTCAATATGGTGTTAAAGTAGGATAATGAAATGAGTCTTAGATTAGATATCCTATTTATGAGTTTTATGTTAAAAACATTAAACAGCTGACCTTCAAGAATGTAATTTAACACAGAAAACTCGTTTTCTACGGTAATATCAATCTATGAAGCCCTACATCATTTGATTTTCATGTGGCTTTAGCATCCCAATTCAATCTTATGAAGGTTATAAAGGTCTATCATTGAATATTTTTAAAATTGTTGTTTATACTCTTAGGTTAGCTTCTTAAGAAAAGTTGAGTTGAAACCAAAAGTGTACTCTATTCGTTTATAATTTAAAGTACCATTCTAAGGTTTCAGGCATCAAAAGGTGCCAAAATCTACAAAGGTGCAAGGAGGCTTACAAATCTAATACTATCTCTTTGTTTATAAACTAAATATTTTGTTTTGTTTCATACACTAGCTGTTATTTGTTTATTCCGCTCTTCACTCGGGTAAGTCTTTGAATATACCTTGTAAATATAGCAGCCAAAATCAAAACTATCATCTGATGATGAAACTACTAACTAATTGCATACTTAGTTCACATCATGGTTAAGACAGTAAAATAACTGTCCCCTTCGTGACTTATTACTCTGCCACCTTTGCCAATCCCAGTCGTTGCGGGAAGCACTGGATCAAGCCGATGATGATGCAGACGTCTCTGATAACGTTATAGCCTACTGTGTCTCTGGCGTTGACCGCCTTCATTTCTCCATTGACTTTGTGTCTTGGAGCATATACTGCACATATTGGAGCACATACTAAGAATAACCTACTCTGTCGGTCAATCAATTATTGTAATTTGGTTCACTGGTTGTTTTGAAGCTTTAAATGATACTGAATTGCGTAAATTTAATTTCTCCTGAAAATCCAGGCATTAATAAGTTAATTGATAATTAAATAAATAAATTTATAATTAATTATGCGCTTAAAATTACTAATTATTTCATTAATTTGTTCATTCTAAGAGGTGGAGATCCAAAACTTAAGAACCGTATATCTTTTTTTTTTAGAAAGAAAAAAATAAACAAACTAAACGCACAAATTTAAAGTGTGTAGCATAAAACTAAAGTACTTATGCGAAAATTTAATTTTAAAAATGAAGTTCTTATTGTTTCGTTTTTTATATTACAGTATTCAGAGGATGATACAATCATTCATCCATAGTAATAAAATATAATAATACAACAATATAATTTGTTGTATTTAAACTTCTAACGTAATGCATGTTAATCAGTGAAATACAACTGGTAATAAAGTAAGTAAGTAAATAAGTTCAAAATCAACAATAGGTCTGTTTTATATTAATTTACCGTTAAAAAGACATAACAAACATAAAAGATAACCTTGTGTTTTGTTTTATTAAATCTTGCAACCAACCAACGTGAATTTTATTTGTTTTATATTTTACCCCATGTGAGCCTTAATCTAGTTTAAGGTCTAATTTTTAAAATACTTAAGATAACACTATGTTCATAAAACAACAAGGGCACAATTGATGAAAAGCCCCTAAAGCTGAATCTTTTCATTCAGGCCTGCAAATAGATCTCGCCAATCACCAATGCGCTTCGACTTTGACTCCCTTTAATGTCTAAAAATTCCTTGACCAGTTCGCATCTACCTATGGACAAAAACATGCACTTATAGCTCAGAAGATTGAAACTATAAGCATATAGAACTTTCTGCCCTAAACGATGCGATGAGTTTCAAAACGTAACGCAGATATGTCACACTTTGTCCGTTCAAAAATTACATTTTTAATGACACTATGACTGGGAAAAAATACAATTTTACATCATTATACATGTCTGTTACAAACCAAAAAGTACTTTTTTACAATTTAAGGGCTATAGTAATTAATAATATGATTAATTATTTAATTTGTATTATTAGTATCAATCGTTTTGCGGTAATAATAATATTACTATAGTTTAAAAACAATTTTAAATACACACTCTGGTCACAGTTATAATACAACTAATGATTATACGAGTGTGTTTTTATAGTCAATGGTGATACTAACGGTGCTGAGTATAGCATTTTCTAACACAAATAAAATAGTAGCTGAAAGGATAATAAACAGGAAATTTACCCTACAGTGATGTCATGGATAACGACTGGAAATTGATGCACTAAATTTTACAGTAGAAGTTTGAAAATAATACAACCCAAGTTTGAACTGGGATAGCGTACTTAGCCAGTGTAATGTTTACGATTTCCGCATATCTACGGTTTATGAGTGTGTTTTGTAGCACGTAAAACTAACAACAGATTTACAACATAGCAATGCATCAGCAAAGTTTATTTCACTATCTGTTATGGGTGGTCTGCTATCTTCATTATAAGAACACGTAGAGGAAAATTTGAGAAACCTAAATATTGAGAATTAACTTACTTTAATTGGGAAATAATCTAAAAGTATTATCTCTCATACAATTTTTTGACTGATTAAAACTAACTCCATTATATAAAATGATAAAACGAAACTACTGAGCTTTTATTACAAAATTAAAATATTTATAACATTTAAATTTAATTATACCTAACTCATCATTTTGTTTCTGTAAATGAAAAATTATGTGTGTGGTAAAATGTTGTGCATGCTAAACGCTGAACGATTCATTTGTTTTGCTTCTATTCTGATATTATAGGTAAAACGTGAAGCTAAGTATGATAAAAAACATAGTCCCCAACAATTCATGAACAGTTAAATAAATAGCTCAGGAAATAACTTTTCGTAATTTGGATTTGGTTTGTTGAAAGTGATCAAATATATTCATAGTCATTCAACTTCTAAAACCTATTCTTTTTATAAAGCTCTTTAGTCTTTACTGTTTTATTAAGTTAGTTTTATATATGCCAAATTGAGAAAGTAGTTAAAATCAAGTAACAATATCCGTCAGACGATGGAGCCACAGATGAAAGTAACTAACATGTGCCTGCTTCATAAAGATCTATAGTATTTGGTTTCCATATCACAGAGTCCATACAATCGAGACTGGTCTCTAGATCCGATTTCAATTATTCTACTATGCATATATCAAGGATGAGAATTATTTGTATATATTGATTTTTAGACACTAAAAAACTTGTATTAAATATATTCACTCTAGATCATTCTATTTCTACCCTATAGTTGGTTTATGAGGTAATACTTTTCATGATGACGTATGTTTTGAGTTATTACAATTTACCAAATGAAGTGCATGCTAAAAACATGTCCATACTGTAGGCCTAAAACATATTTTACACTCAAGAGAACAGTTATTCATAACAAAGGTATTGTATGTAATTACTATACAACTTTTTGGCCTAACAAGTTATGTAATACAACATAATATGAACGTTTATGAAGGTTTTAAAAGTTGTTTACAAACTATATATTTTTTAATCTCAATAAGAAAATTAAAACACCAAAGAACCCTGAAAACATTTTATTTTTATATTTTTATCTATATCTTGCTTAGTTTTTTTCCTTTGTTATTTTCTTTCCTTGACATACTATTAGACTATGGTCTAATTAAGCCATTATCTAAGTAAATATCAATAAGAGCCAAGACAACATTGTCCCTTTCGCTAAGGTTAACCCAAGTCAACAAAGGACGACAGCCATTATAGAGAGAAGGGTCCCTCGAGGCCTATACTCTACCTTTCACCTTGACAGCTATTGTAATTTACATTTAGTGCTGGGAAACGTTTAAAATGATGTTTATAAGAATCATAAACCTGTTAATAATATTTAACTCCCCAAAAAAGTGAAAAGGTTTCGTAAAAATATGAGAAGAGACGTTTTAATAATGTTGTCACGTTAAGCTAGTAAATTAAACCTATTTATTTTGTACGGGGGGATTCAAATATATCTAAAATTACAGTTAATTGCATTAGAAGACTAACATATTTGGATTCAATTGTCAGTTTACAAGGATTAACCGATTTTAATGTCAGCACCAATCTAAATTAAATTTTTATGTAATTAGTGCTTTAAATTGTTTAAATGTTTTTACAACGTCAGATCCTTGATTTGAAGCTGTTTTTGTCCTTACGTGATAAAAGTACTGTATTGAATCATAATCGTTTGTAAACTAAATCTAACAAACGGCAAATTAAAAAGCAAAGAATAATTTTTATAAATATTCATCTTAAGGTAAGTTGTTATTATTTTAATTTAATCAAGTCCTGCAACAGTTTGTCAGGTATTTAAATGAAATACCAATCGCCACAAACCGCAGCAGAAGCATAAGTAGATGACAACACCAACAATCCCAGTCCTCAGTCAACAAGTCCTGATGGGATTTGATGTAAAGCACTCTCAAATGAATTATTCGGTTGACATGAATTATATAAACTGAATAATATTCACGTTGAGATAACTCAAAACCCTGTGTTTGTAAATAATAATGAATTAAATGTCAAAACTAAATCTTACAAATGTTTCCACTACTATTTACATATTTTTAATTTTTTTATAAACAATTTAAATATTAAGGAAAATAATTCCAAAAAATCACTTTTCAAAAATGAACAATCCTGTTTCTCCTAATGTTAACAGCATTTTCATAACCACCATCCCCCCCCCTTAATATGGCAAACTACAATAGGACCTCAATAGCAAGTCTCTTGTGGGGATTATTAAATAAGACGGTGAGTAATTATTGATTTTGTAATAGTCATGATTGGTTGTAAATATTATTTCATACATATGAAACTTTTTAATTATAATAATACGAGTATATTAGCTTCCTAGCCTAATGCATTCATCATTGGTTCAAGTCATGTATACAACAATTAATAGGTATGACAAACAAATAATGCATATTAAGATACAGGTATGTCGTACCCTTTGAGTTACATAGTACTAAAATGTAAATAGTATTTATGTGTTCGACAGAAAATGTTTGATTTAATTAGAGAATGATTTGTTTCAGTTAAGCTCCAGAAAAAGGTGTTTTTCTGAAACTTAAGAAAAAGTTAATTTGTTGAATTAGCAATTCACATTAGAATAACGTCTGTGTTGTGCCTAATATTCCGTGAAATCTGTCTTGTTTTGTATAGTAATTATTCTTTAATTTGGTAAAAAATCGAATGTTTTTTTCCTACGTTTTTTAGCTAAGATATGCTTCAAATTATGTAAAAAAAATTTTTTCTGAAAGTATTTTTTGTATATATCTAGAATAATAATATTACTGGGTACATGATAAACGTACAAGAGAAAACATGAACATATGATATTGTAAAATATATTAATGTTATCTGGAAAGACGCGTTACACAAATCAACATAATTTTCAATCAATCAAAACAATATCTGAGAAATGTTATATGTCACGCCTATTTCTTAAGACCTTGTGTTTAATAGGCTAATACAATGGTCCTGCTACCAACAAAGACTACATACCCAGAAAATACAGAGAAGTTTAAATAACACTAGGGTGGTCTGCTGTTACACTTTAGACGCATAAATGAGCGAAGCATTATTTACAGATTGTCAATGGCTAAAGCAGATAACAATATGTTCCCTTTCAACAGATTCACCGAAAGATATTATTTAAGTTCTAAAGAATGACAAATTTATCTGATAGTTCATTTATTTAGTTAAGAATAAGAATAAGAATTGATCAAAGGTTATTAGACATGTGTATTTGACATTTCGTTTAAACGGTCAAGAGCTTCTTTCTTCTTTGCCCAAGACCCGTGTCTGTTAATTGACATCAATCGGTCTAGTGAAAATGGTGGATCCAGAAGCAGGCCTTCAAATGTCTTAACTCTTGATAGGCCTACGTAGGACAAACCTAAGCCATATTCTGAAGATCCAATGTCCACAACAGCCGCGATGTACTCGTGCAATCAACATTTGTTCTACAATCGTCAGGTCAGTTAATTCGTTCGAGACACTTGACACATCCATATTATTTAACGCCGTGAATTTAGTTGCATTTGAACGACAACGCGAACAAATCGGTGATTGGTTTGAAGCTGTTAGTTGTTGGCGATGACAGTTAGTGCAAGTGTAAATTTGTTGTGCATCTATTCTAATTCATGTTGGAATTGATTAGCTAACTGCCTATCATTATCAGCTTCTTCCGCCACTGCTTCATCTGGTTCTTCTTGTTCACGACGCCATTCTCTTACAATATTTGCATTATTGGTGTGACGACCAATATTACAACGTGGCCTTTGAGGCATGCTCAAAACAAATATAGCAAAACTGTTACTTCCATTGATAAACTGTTACATTCCAACTTTAACCTAGGATGAAAGTAAACATTGAAATGTAAACAAAACAGTTACAAACAATTAACATATGTTTATCTTATTTAAATGAAACGAGATAAACCCATATGTCATAAACCCAATATAATTTGTCTTTCAACTTACATTAAAATAACAAGTGAAATTGCGTGTCCCGTAAAATAAAATCCAGAAGGAAATTTGCAAATATTTTTTACCAAAACATTGTGCTCAGTATTCTTTAGCTGTTGGCCAAATTTCATATCAATTGGTCAAGCCATTACATTCTGATGCTCTTACAAACAAGTTACAAAGTGAGGGAAAGTGAGCTTCGCTCAATAACAAAATGGAACATCCTTTTGAGTGTCTCTCATTTAGATGACAGGAACTTGTCGGAAACAGTTTGCTCTAAATACTTTACCCTCTTATCTATTCTTAATAATTTTAAGGAAATAAAAACAAAATATTACATAACGGCTTGAAATATAAAATATTTAGTTTACCATAAACAATATATTACCTATTAATATTTCAAGGATTTAAATACTGTATTTCTGTACCATTGTTCTGTTTCTTTTTGTTTTGTCTTTAATCCAGAATTTCATTGGACTTAACAACTGTATCATACTCTTATACAGATAAAGACTCAACCTACAACCATCCTTTTATGTAAATGGAAAGTGTTAATCTTGTTCCAATTTTATCTAATACAATACTTATTTTTTCTGATAAATACAATTTTGATCTTATATTATCTAAGTTTGTTCTTAATAACCCCCTTTATTAGTATTTGCTAAGGAGTAAAATAAGTGCACTATTATAGGCAGCAACTGTGTACCTCGTAGAGGATATGTCCTGGATAGGCAATGTAAGATATCCTACTAATAAATTAGAAAGTTTGGATGTATGTATTTTTGTGACAAGTAAACACGAAAAATACTGGTTGGATTGGGCTGAAATTTGGGGTGATGATAGCTCACATTCCCGATTAACATATAGGCATACTGTTACCTCAAAACTCCTATCAGGCTCCGCCCCAGTAGCTCTGGAGTTTCCCATGTTAATCTTATGGGTATTCACATTTAAAAGGAATTAAATAATGTTGTCAGCTCATTTGATCAATAAAGTTATTCTATGATATTCAATAGCATTATTAAAAAGTTATAAGGTTTACCAACAGGGTGCAGCACTATTATATATTTTTCAATTGTGATAACAGCTAATTTGAAGTAAGCAGCATCAAAAAGCTGTGATACACTATGAGAACTGTAAAAGTAGGATACTTTACAGTAATGTTTATGTTTTTAATTTAATACCTACATAATTTGTGATATTTGGTGAATGTTTGATAATTTACTTTTTTATATTGTTTGGGTGCAGGGGTAGAACAGAATGGCTATGGTAGATGTGTAATACTATACTGTATATACTATACTATATCTGTGATACTATAGCATACCGTAAATATAAAGAACCAAATTCTCTCAAGCCTTATCCTCCCCCATTGCAAACGCAAAGCGAGAGAATAACTGTAATAATAATTTTATACTTATAAGCCAACCCCGTACGAAGAAAGGGTACTCTTCTAGTTATGAATATAAATAATAACTTTTGTCAGACATTACTTTATTAGAACAAAAATGTGTCTTAGCAATAATAATCAAAAATATAAACAGAAATAAATCAGCTATAGAATTTAAACATAAATATTCCATCTAATACAAGCACATACTCCTTCTCAATAATGAATACAAACTTGACAAATACTGTTGTGCATAATACTATATAAATTACTAAATCAAAGTTTAAAATATATAAAATTCCTTGTCAACACTTACCTAAGCTAAGTAATTTCTCTAAGTTATAAGGTACCTACCTAAAGTGAAAAAACTAGAAAGTGTGGTTATTTCTAACGATAACCGATAACTATACTTATTACCTATATATATTTATATATAGCTATAACCTATAACTAGTTGTTTGTGTTACTAGTGCCCACTTTTCTGCACATGAGAGAAATGTTTCTCGAGTGCAGCAAAGGCACTTTGCGCTCACTTTACACATTATATTTTTCCTACAGTTACTATAAAGCATAGGCCTATAGCCTAAATATTAAGTTTTTTAAACAAAAAACAACACATTTTAGGTAAGGGTAAATCCAAGTGTCGAACAAAAACTGAATGTTAACACGAAACAGCAGTTTTAAGTCTAATATTTTCTTACAATATATTGAATATCAGTAGTCTTAAAACTGACTCAAAGGTACTGTCATTGAACATTTACTAATGAGACCACGTAATTTGCCCTTGTCGTATCAAGAGGAATGGTAAACCTGAGCTACATATTAATACAGTGTGTGGACTTTGACTTTGATATTACAATCAGGCAGATGCAAGATTCAACTGGTGTAATATAAGGGTTCGGGCTCAGTAGTGAGTTGTCAGGGAAATCTGTTTAACTTCCAATATGTTAATTACATAGCTTATTGCCGTTTTTACAATAATATAAGCTACTGCTGACACTTTCAAATTCCAATAGTAATTGTAATGTTTCTTAATTCATGAGAGATGCAAAACTATCTTAATATGAACAGTTTTAAATTTTTACAGAGGGGCACATGTGCAAATTGCGCATCTTAACAGATTTCGAAGTTTGTTTCCCTAGCAATACCCTTTTACCTTTCAAATATAATGTTTGTTTAGAACATTTATTAGGCGAATAGATCTACCGATTTACAGTAAATTTAATTTCTTTATTGTAGGTCTGTATTATAGAGAGTTGTTTATCTTCGTCAATGGCGTTACAAAATTTTTGCTAAAAGTTGCCCTCACTATTTTAATCCATTTTCATTAACTGTACAGTCTCTTGCTATCAGAATGTGGTTAAACATTTAACTAAAGGATCAGCTGTTATTAATTTATAGTTCACATTCAAAGCCATTATATAGTATACTAGCTGATGTACCCGTGCTTCACAACGGGAGGAAAAGTCTGTTTCATTCTCATTGAAATAGATTTAAAATAAATAAACCATCAATAAGTTTATGATTGAATAATCCTACCACACAAATGTGTAAAATATATTTAATTTGTTTGTATTAGCTGTCTGAAATTGTCAAATGAGCACTTGTTTATATTTAAATTTCAACGCAAAGGTAAACTTTGTGAATTTTCTCATGCTTCCATGGAGAAATCATTTACTTTTGAAATCCTCACCTCAAAACTTTGGACCTCCAAGGGGCGAAGCCCGAGAGGAACTCGGGGAAGTGAATAGGCCTATGACATTCCTAGATATGTGGACAATCTTTGTGCTTGATTTTTGCTGTATCGGTATACTATTTAGTCGTGACTGCCTAGACAGACAGACAGACAGACACCACCTCAATTTTATAATAGTATTGATTTCGTAACTAAAAACAAGATGTTGTAGAAAGGATACAATAATATAAGCTCATACATTCATATATTCTTGTGACGCTATTATACAGTTTTTTCTCTGCAAAATAAAGATGATTTGATTTTATTTGATTTTGATACCTGAAAAAGATTTTGAAAAGCTGAAAATTAGGTTTTGTGGCTCGAGATAGTTTTTGGAGATCGAGAAGATCGAAGGCTGCAAAAAACCCTTTCATCCCGTTGTACGGACGCTATTTTTCACCACACTATACAAAGTATACAATATACAGGGTGGCTGAAAAGTAACTTGCACCCCCACTTAACTTTACAACCATTTGAGATATTTGAAATCGGTTTGCGGCAACCTTCTTAGATATGAGGGGCTACAATAACTATGGTCAATTTTGAAAATTTTGCCCTTAGGGGTAGCGGGGGTAGAGGTAGCTCAACATTTTCAAATTACAAATGTAAAATTCAAATGTATAGTCGAGTTTAGTATCATTTTACAGGTCTTGACGAAACATAAACATTGAAATAAAGAAAACCAAAACCGGCTCACTAATAACAAAATGGCACCCTAAAACGTTTCAAATCCAAATAACCATGAGGGTGGCAAAAAAATTAACTTGCACCCTCTTTAACTTTTTAACTATTTGAGATATTTGAAATCTGTTTGCGGCAACTTGTTTGGATATAAAGGGCTACAATAATTATGGTCAGTTTTGAAAATTTTGCTCTTATGGGTAGTGGGGGTTGGGGGTAGCTCAACATTTTCAAATAGCAAGTATAGTCGAGTATGGTATCATTTTGTAGGTCTTGACAAAAAATAACAATTAAAGTAAAGAAAATAGAAATCGGACCATTAATAACAAAATGACAGCTCAAAACTACTTTAAATAACCATTGTCTCAATCATTTTTAGCTGCCATTTTGTTATTAATGGTCCAAAATTGTCACCCCCACTAACCCTAAGGGCAAAATTTTCAGAACTGACCATAATTATTATAGCCCTTTATATCCAAACAAGTTGCCGCAAACCGATTTCAAATATATCAAATAGTTAAAAAGTTAAAGAGGGTGCAAGTTAATTTGTTTGCCACCCTCATGGTTATTTGGATTTGAAACGTTTTAGCCATTTTGTTATTAGTGAGCCGATTTTGGTTTTCTTTATTTCAATGTTTATGTTTCGTCAAAGACCTGTAAAATGATACTAAACTCGACTATACTTGTCATTTGAAAATTTTGAGCTACCCCCTACACCCGCTACCCCTGACGGCAAAATTTTCAAAATTGACCATAATTATTGTGGCCCCTCATATCTAAGAAGGTTGACGCAAACCGATTTCAAATATCTCAAATGGTTGAAAAGTTAAGGGGGGGTGCAAGTTACTTTTCAGCCACCCTGTATAAGATATGTGACAAGATGGAAATATTAGTATAGTTACTGACACAAACACATGAGGGTGAAAAGTTGCAGGACCCAACATTTGTTACAATATCTCGAAGTGCCTAAACTGCTTGATACCTCTTAGGTTCCTTAGCGAACGAAATGTCTTTCAATAACCCAACAAATAAGACCTCCACCGTGGTAATAATATTTTTTTTATCAACAATCTTAGCATAATTCTTTTGAACTAAATTAATCAAAAGTTTTGTATTTCTAAGACTTTAAACCAAAATTCTATATGCAATGCATCCGTAAAAATTATAATCTCATAAAACTTTGTATAAAGAAAATTAACCTGTACGTTAACTAAACGTTAACTACTATGCTATGTTCTAAAGCATATTTTATGAAAATAAAGTCAAGTTTATTAAAATTTACAAGACTGTTCATAGACAGTTTTTTGTCAACCTGAATATTTATTACAACCGTGTCGAAGGTTGGGTTTTCGATGGAACAAACCATGCAATATACAGTAAGTAGCTTATCACCCGCCTGTATAAGCCGATTCATGTAACGACGCAAGGACTTGAATGGTGATTAATTACTCTACGTTCGAATAAAACATGCTAGGTTTTTTTTTAATTAAACTAAACTAATTATATTTCCCAACAAACAGACTATTACACACTATGTCAACAATATTATTACGATATTTGCGGTTTTATTAGTACTAGCGTTAATGGCTAGTGAATGGTTGATTTTTTTCCCCTTTTAGATATCACAATAATACAAATTGTTATCATTTCAGTATTTATTTGAAATGTCTCAAAGAATCTATCTGTTGTGAGTTAATAATCTTCTTACATAAATAAATATTGATAAGAACAGATGTAACACTTAAGTGGAAAGTTGTTCTTTTCCTACTTGTGCTAATTATTCGTGGTCTTGAAACAATGTTCTATTTTTGCTCGAATAAACATATATCTACAGTATTTGGTTTAATTTGGTTCTTTGAGTTTGGTTTGGTTGTTTTGAGCATTGCAGAGTAACTAATAAGTTACTCTGCAATGCTCAAAACAAAACATAAACTCTGAAGTAACAATGGAAGTGTAACGAACCTGACAAAACTTTGCAAGACTCGTAAAAAGGCATACCTTAATCAACTCTGACGTCACCAAGAGGTTTTTATTAGCACTACTAAACGAGACATTATCTTCTACTAAACCGAGTATAGAGTAAATCAAATACACATATCTGTTTTTAATTATTTATCCCGGATAAAAATATTTGTTTTGTCAAACTAATTCCATAAAACTAATATAGGTTTCATATTATCTTTTTTACAAAACAATTAGTCGCAGCATAGACAAATGAGTATATACTGCATACCTAAATACTTCTGAAAATTGAAATTATTTACAGCAAGTGGCTTAAGGGAATCTAAAAGAAAAGTAGTCAACTTTAAAATAAAGAATAATAGGATCAGATGAAACTATATTTTTAAGTCCTTATGGCTACTATTTAATTTTTTAAGATCCTATTAAAATGAGAGAATTGTTTTTAAGCATCTATCTGAACCTGTTTCATAATAAAATACCTAATTTGTTCATTGTTGAAACGTTTGGACAGTTACTTACGCAAAGCATGTATAGTATAGTTTGCTAAGATTGTTTGATGGAACAGTGTTAAGTTGTTCATACTGTTTTATGTGATTGAAGCCAGACCATAACAGATCCTCCGCTATATGTTTGTCAAACGAATTGTTTGTTAGCTTTACCCACTTATTCTACAATCAGCAATACAATAAAATGTTTTATCATACTCAATAATGCATGAGCACATTAATAGTTCAATATAATTATTCAATAAATAATTATTATAATTATTAACGAGGTGTTAGCCCGTCCTACGTACGGGAGTAGTCAGTTAAAACTGTGTAGGCCTATAATTCAGAACAGCTAGTTTACACGTATAAAGACAAATTTTATTGCAGCCTACAGTAGAAAGACTAAAATTATCAATTGAGAAGTGTAAAGGCCTAGTCAACGATACCACCTTCCATAGCATACCTGCCTCTTCCATAATTATTATCAGCAAAATACAATTACTATACACAATTTCCAGTAGGTCTGAATATAAACGACCTAAAATAAAACGATAATATCCAATAAAATTCACAGTAAACATAAATTAACTTTGGTGTCCTAACATCAAAACTAATCGTCACACCTATCCTTTATATCAATTTCACTGCATTAATTGCTAAATAAATAAGTGTAAACAAAGAAAAGTAAAAACAACAACAGTTTGTTTTGAAACAGCTGTTTGGTTTAAATAACATTCATTTGAAAAAAAGAACTGGCCACATGTAGCAGGAATATAAAAAGTAAACACCGGTGGGGCACACGGAAGACTTCTCAGGTGCCGTCTGACGTCACTAACTGCTGCGTCTGAAGAAACAGACAATTTTATAATTTTCCTATTATTAAATTAAACTGTCATAACCTAACCAAATTACCAAACATGCTGATAATGAAAAAATCGAATGAAGGTTTACTAATCTAAAAAATAGTTTTGTTCATAAAATAAAATTATAAATGCCTAAAATTCAGTTTTAGAATTTTTTGATTATAAAATTTAACTGTCATAACCTAACCAAACCAACCAAACTTGCTGATATGAAAAAAACTGTTGACAAAAAGTTAGCGGTACCAGCGGGATTCGAAACCGGTACATTCGGATTATTAACCCGGCACGTTATCCACTACACCACCGAGGCCGATGGCTCTAAATCGTGTCGTTGGGGTAATGGTGTTCCCTCAAAGTGACGTCAGCAGTTAGTGACGTCAAACGGCACCTGAGAAATCTTCCGTGTGCCGTTTTGAGTAAACACTCTAGTAAAGCTAATGACGTAATTGTCAATGTTTATTATCCATACCGTTATCAGTTCTATCCTTGATAACTACCCACCCTCATTGAATAAACGTACATCGTAATTTCCCATATTAGTTAATTTAAACTACAATATATTCATAGTTGAAATAAAAGTGATATTTTCACGTTTGGGGGCGCTGATATAGGCACCCCCAAACGAAACGTAACCACAACTGAACACGATTTCATAAAAGGATGGTTTGTCTAATTGCAGTATCCTAGGTCAATGTTGACGTTGTGTTCAATCTGTCATCCATCTGTTTATCTTTGTATAAAACCCGGCTGAGGTTGTGGCGGTAGTTTAAAATCGTGATTCCTGATTATTCTTGATCTTCTTTTTATGACATAAATATTTCCGGGCCTAATCCAAACAAAGTTAAAGCAGACAAACACAAACATTAATTGTAAACATAAAGCTACCATTAAGAATTAATACATGTAAACACTGTTATTTTTTTAATCTTTCCTTGAAAAGTGGAGCAGTAAAATAATTTGCATTTATCCTTTTTTATTAAGACTCGTGTACAGAGCCTCGATTTGTACTTTGGTTTAATTAATTTTGGTTAAAACTGTGGTCTAATTATCTCTACTAATCTTACTTATTTCCTATAATCAATGACAAAATAAAAGTAAATAAAATAACCTCATAGTTCCATAGTTTATATTTAACCAGCTGTTAGTTAAAACAAATTATATTGCTCTAAAAAAAATCGAAGATTACAAAGATTGCTTTAAAAAATAATTTGAACATCCTAGTATTTTACTATGTATATTTAATTATATTGTAATCCTCTTACCGAAGAATTGAACGTATCAATGATTAGCATTACATATAGTATAAATAAGTCAACCCTAAGTATGTCTTTACATTTTTATCCAAATGCTGAATTTGTGACACAAAAGCTGAATGTTTACAGCTGTTATGTTAAGCAAATTATTTTATGCCAAAAGCTAGTTTAGAATCTTAGCGTCGGCTGCTAGACTTTTTAAAAATTAAAATTTAATTTCTAAAAAACTGGGACCCTAAACTAAAATTATGGCTTCGACATTCCCTAGTTCTCAAAATGATCTTTCTTTCAACACAAAAATCATGAAAATCCGTCGAGTGGTTGATTCAGAATCGTGAAATAAAAAAACACTGTTTCGTTTTAATATTATAGATAGTTATTCAATAACTTTGCCATACTATAATTGTATGGATCAATGGAAATAAAGATTCTTGATTTTGGTATAAAACAAATATGTCAGTCTAGATCTATTTTCGCATTGACTTTTTTGGTAAATAAATTAAAAGTCGTTTTAAAAAGCAATGCTATCTTCAAACAAACCATTTAAAGATGGACGAGGTGCCATTAAACCTTTTAATAAAGGGTCAAAGAGTCAACAGAATCTTAAAAGAGACAGGCTTTACATACTTAATATTTAGGTAAGACACATTTAGGTTTGAACAGTTATTGAAACTAACGAGGCTCCAGACACTCATCTTCTGCTATCCATTGAGAACCTCATCAACATCAACCTCCCCTTTCATTTCCAATGTGAATGTGTCAAAGACGTCAATGCATGACGTCTAATGACGATGCTCCGATGTTGTGGATGCATCTCGTTTACAATGATTTACGATTTTTAACGAGAGTATTCGTATTAAAGGTGTTTGGTCTATTCGGCGTACTGTGTCTGCATTGGGTTACATTGTATTACTTTAGTTAATGTATACAAGTTTTAATAATTCATTTAATATGTCGGAGATGACTTTTAATCAATAGATATTCCTTTCTGTAGGCATCATACCACCTAAACATTTTTTTCAAAAAAAAACAAATTAAACAAGCAGGCAATCTAGACACATAGTTGGTATAAAATAGTATAAAAATATCGGTAACAACCCTTTTAATCTATTGAAGCCAAATGCTATGTACCTAACCTAACCTACTGTAAACACAAAAATTACCAGTTTATTTCAAAAACATTTTGTTGAGCTTAAAATATAAATAATTTTGTACATTGAAACGTTTCTGTATGCCTTATGGTTAAGGGGATAGTTAAAAAAGATTAATTTAAAAATACCATGTTATTATTATGAAGAATTAAAAACACTGTTGTTGTTTGCTTGTTTTTTGTATATATTTAAATAAAATTTGGCAATTTTGTTTATTTAATAGTATGCTATAAAAATTTCTATAAAAACACACCTCAATACCTTCCCTGTTGTAGCAAACCTATGTACTCATTAAAATTAATGTTATTTAAATAGGAAATAAATCTTACAATATAAATGAAAATATTTTTGTAGAAATCCAGCCTGGTAAATGGAAATTCGCCTAGTCTGCAGGTATGTTGTGGCAGGCGTATGTTATATTTATAATGTAATACTAGTTCTATTAGGAGCCTGGAGATCCACTGTTATTTTTTAACGTCCCATACTAGAAAAGCTAAACTTGGCACACCTTTATGGCATGTTATGAAGTACTTTTTGGGCATGACAGCCACTTAGTGTACATCCCAAAATGGGGGATTTTGGGGGAAACTCAAAAATTTCAAATAGTAAGACCCATCGAGTGACCCCTAATTTTGAAGGTCCTGGTAAAGGAAACCCGACAACGCGCACTAGAGGTCTCTATCTCAATCCAGTAAAAAATTGCAGCCAATTGAATTTTTTATAAGTTAAATTTAACTTACAGCTTTCCAAGTCTGGAGACCCCCTGTAAATTTTGTAACGGCTCAAACTAGGAAAATTAAACCCTACACACCTTTATGGCATGTTATAAAGTACTTTTTGAGCCTAATTGTTACTTGGTTCCTAAACCCAAAATGGAGAATTTTGGGGGAAAATCAAAATTTCAAATTGTAAGACCCATTGAGTGACCCCTCACTTTGAAGGTCCTAGTAAAATAAAACCAACAACGTAAACTTCATGTCTCTATCTCAATCCAGTAAAAGATGGCAGGTGATAGATATCAGAAATCAGAATTAACTGTGTTAAGATAAAGCCTTTTCGTTTGCGTTGTTAGTTTTCTTTTACCAGGGCCTTCAAGATGAGGGGTCACTCGATGGGGCTTAACATTTTGACATTTTTGAGTTTCCCTCTAAAATCTACTATTTTGGGCTTGGGAACCAAGTAGCAATTAGGCTAAAAAATACTTCATACCATGCCATGAAGGTGTGTAGAGTTTTAAAATGTACAGGGGTTTTCAGACTTTTTACTAACCCTTACACGGATTAATTACATTTACGAATAAACTTAATTATACGTAACTGTTTAGGACATACAGTTTAACACTACACACATCCTGAATGAGAAAATCATTTAAGATAAGTTAAAGCTATATTTAATAACATCATAAATATACATAATAATGACGAACAAACATTTTTGTAAACAACTTGTAACGTAAATATTTTAGTGAAAATCTTAAACCAACAATGATAGCGTCGGCTGTTAGACTGTTTTATTAAAATATAATTTCTAAAAAACTGAAAGCCTATAAACTAAAACTATTGGAATTCCCTTCCATCCAAAATTACCTTTCTTTCAACACAAATATCCTTAAAATCCGTCAAGTGGTTGACTTAGAACCTTGAAATAAAAAAAAACCCTCTCACGTTCATATAGGCCTACTGCCTGGTATTAGTTATTAATTTGTGTAAAATATCGAAAGTTGGTCTTACTGTTTAGTTTGTTCTGTTTAAATGTCCAATAAAATGTGTTTATTAAGTTAACAGAATATGTTTCTTTATTTAATCACAACTGTATTCAAGAAAGAAGTCAATATACCCTACATGAGACGCCTTAATGTAACATATGGTTGGTGTTTTGTCAACCGTAACCTACTGTTGTCAAGCGAGCCATTAACCCTAATGTGCCTTTCCTACTATTACATACTTTAGGCCTATATATTAAATACTTGTTTATGAGTAAATTATAAAGGCTTAACTAAAAAGTAGAAATAAAACATAATAGAACTACATTGTAAATATAAAATTCCCCTGCCGCAACAAACCTGCAGACTAAGCGAATTTCCATTTACCAGGCTGGATTTCTACAAAAATATGTTTTAATATTGTCAGATTTATTTCCTTTTTAAATAACAATAATTTTAATGAGTACATAGGTTTGCTGCCACAGGGAAGGTATTGTTATTTGTATTTTTTATTAAAGTTGCTGTTTTAATGTAAAAGCCATTGGAATTAAAATGGACACCGTATATGATTGAATGAAACCATAGTTGGCCACGTAATTTATTTACAATGTATATTTTTTACTCTAAAACTGCGAGAGCTTGCTTTTATGCAGGCTATGTTTTTGTCAGGACCTCTTAAAACAATATAATTTTTTTATTTGTGTCTTAATTAACGATATTATTATGTTTATTGACGAAAGTTATTGAATGTTTGAAATTGTGCTGGATATGGTGTAGAATATGATTATGCATGAAAATATTAAATTTGTCTACACCATTTTAGAGTTTAACAGAGTGTTCTAGAATGTTCTAGGGTGTTTTACAGCTTTAAAAATAAAATATAAATATGCGTATAATGGTTTACAGAGAAAGAATATTTCACGTATTTATAGATTTAATGTTACTATCAAGATTTGTGTTTTTGTGTACATTTATGAAACAGAATAAAACTCATTCTAAAGTATAGCCATTACTTTACATTACAGCAGCCAGGGCAAATCCGGTGTTTGCTTTTAGTTTGTAGTTATGACATTTTTAGCAAATTTAATGCTATTCAATCATAAAACACGGTTCACAAAAAACTGACAATCGAGATTTTTAATGCAATTTCAATCAATATCTCCTTGTTTTGAAATGGAGTGTTGCATTCTAGGTTTTATTTTCCTGGATTGCGTTCTTCAAAATGTCATTCTTTCATTTGATTTATTATTTTAGATTGAATTTACATATCAAGCCAAGCAAAACATAGACGTGACAATTTATGATGAAAATAGAACGTTATTCTATGTGTTTGAGAGACACGTGGAAGGTGTCATATGTTTGTTGTTCTTTAATATTTATTTAGTTATTATTAAGATCATCTGGAGATTGTTTTAGTTTTGTATTTACAAATAATTCAGTTGGTAACATTTTATTCCTAAAATAAAAATTGTTAATCAATATAAAACTTCTTTATTTGACATGGTGGCAGCGGTTTAGTTTTTTAAAATGCCAAAAAACAATAGATTATCAATCAGAGGAAACAAATCAAATCAATCATCAGAAACACATACTGTTCTAGAACCAAGACAGCAGCAAAATAGGACTACATCAGTCATGTTTCAACCTCCTGAACCTTTTGATTCCAAATATCCAGAGTTATGGGAAAAGTGGTTTAAGCGATTTGAAAGGTATAGAATTGCATCAGGACTGGACAATGAACCTCAAGTAAAACAAGTAAGCTGCTTGATTTACTGTATGGGGCCTGATTCTGAGGACATCTTATCAACAGCACACCTCTCAGAAGATGACAAAGCCTCATATGAATCTGTAACAGAAGCCTTTGATAACATATTTACTGGCAAAAGAAATGTCATATACGAACGAGCAAAGTTCAATTCAAGATCACAACAACCAGATGAATTATTTGATACATTTCTGGCAGACATAAGCTCAATGGCCGAACACTGTTCATTCAAGAACCTTAAAGCAGAACTAATACGTGATAGAATTGTAGTGGGTATAACTGACAAACGTTTATCGGCCCAATTACAAGAAGATTCAAATCTTACATTGGAAAAAGCAGTCCAAAAATGCAAACAAAAAGAGTCTATCAGCAAACAAGCAGCTGAACTAGAAATGATATGCCAAGGAAAACATGCAGAAGTTGACCGAATCAAATCAGACCAAAAACAAAGTGCAAGACTTAACAAAACCCATGATTTAAAGACAACTAGGAAAGAATGTTGTTGGAACTGTGGAGGTCCAATGCACCCCAGGCACTTATGCCCTGCTAAAGATTTAGCATGCCATTACTGCCAAAAAATCGGCCACTTTGCCAAACATTGCAGAAGCAGATTATTAGAGACTAAAACAACGGGCAACACGAAAGGACTTAACGAAATAAGACGTTTGGACAAGCCTGACAACACTGAAGCTTCAGTAGCATATTTAGGACCTGTGAATGCTTCATGCTATGACTCCAGTTCTTGGTATGTAGAAATATTTATCAATAATCAGTTAGTTAAAGCAAAACTTGATTCAGGTGCAGAAGTTACAGCCATTCCTTCAAATGTAATTCATGCAAAACTTATGAAATCTGACCGTATACTTAGGAATGCTGATCAGAGGGAACTAGATGTAAGAGGTATGTTTATAGCAGACATAGCTTACGATGGGAAAATGGTGAAAGAAAAGGTGTATGTTGTTGCAGGATTAAACGAACCTTTACTTGGAATTCCTGCGATTAAATCTTTAAATCTCATAACCCTCAGAAAACCTGATACTGCAGGACTTAACTCAATTACCTTAGACTCTGTATTAACTAGCCACCCTGAGCTTTTCATTGGTCTGGGTAGCATTCCAGGAGAATATAAGATTGAATTGAACGAAAACGCTCAACCGTACTCGGTTCGAGCTCCAAGAAACATATCAATTCCTTTACGTTCAAAAGTGGAGACAGAATTGAACAGAATGTTGGACTTAGGAGTGATAGAAAAAGTAGAGTCTCCAACTGACTGGTGTGCACCAATAGTGCCAGTACTTAAGCCCAATGGTAGTCTACGTTTGTGTGTCGATTACACTGAACTTAATAGGAATGTTAAACGGCCAAAGATAATACTACCAGATGTAGAAGAAACACTAGGACAAATTGGACGCTCTAAAATATTTTCAAAACTAGATGCCCAGTCAGGGTTTTGGCAGATAAAAATATCACCTGACACAGCTAAACTAACTTCTTTTATTACTCCATTTGGAAGATTTTATTTCAAGAGATTACCCTTTGGCATTACAAGCGCACCAGAGTTTTTCACTACACAGATGTTTAAACTTTTAAATGGTATCGATGGGGTATTATGTCACATGGATGACATACTTATACATGGCCGAACACAAGAGGAACATGATTACCGGCTCACTCAAGTATTAGATCGCTTAAAAAAAGCCAAGGTTGTACTGAACAAAGAAAAATGTTCTATTTCCCAAACATCTGTGAAGTTTCTTGGAAACCTGATCGACTGTGATGGTATCAAGGTCGATCCTGATCGTATACGAGCACTCGAGGAACTTCCCCCTCCTAAAGATATTGCGGGAGTTCGACGATTAAATGGTATGTTGAATCAACTGAACAAGTTCATTCCAAACTTAGCTGATAAAACTGAATCATTCCGTGAGCTTACTAGAAAGAATAGACAATTTTGTTGGACAAGTCAACATCAAGAAGCCCTTTCAGACACTATACAGGCCGTCAATGAATCAATATCTTTAACTAAGTATGATGTAAATGCTGAAGCTATTGTTATAGCCGATTCATCAGCATATGGATTGGGTGCAATGTTACTTCAGGTTGAAGATAAATCTCCCAAAGTAGTGATGTTTGCTTCAAGGACCTTACAGGACTGTGAAAGACGATATGCCCAGATAGAAAAGGAAGCTCTTGCATGTGCATGGGCCGCAGAAAAGTTTTCTAAGTTTTTAGTTGGAAAAAAATTTAGAATCCTAACAGACCACAAACCATTAGTTTCGCTCCTTGGAAGCAAAGACCTAGACACAATACCAGCTAGGATTCAGAGATTCAAAATGCGATTGATGAAATTTGACTACTCCATCGAACACATTCCCGGAAAAGAAATGTTTACAGCAGACACATTAAGCCGAGCGCCGATCCCAGATTCTACAGATGAGTTCACAAAAGAGGTAGAGGCACACATTAAGGTAATATCTTTAAACTTTCCAGCAACACAGTCAAGATTGGAACAAATAAAGAATGCCCAGATCCTGTGTGAAGAATGTCAGATGTTGGTGAAATACACAGAAAATGGATGGCCTAAATATAAGAAGGATGTGCCAGAGAGTATGAGAAAGTGGTATACCTTTAAAGACGACCTATCTATAATAGAAGACTTGATATGTTATAAAGAAAGAATTATTATCCCATTTGAACTTAGAAAAGATATCATGAATAAACTGCACGATGGTCATTTCGGGTCTACACGCACAGTCCTCCGAGCAAAACAATCTGTGTTTTGGCCAGGAATTACAACAGAGATACATAACTTGATTGAAAATTGTGACACTTGTGCTAAACACCAAAACCAAAAGTCAGAAGAAATGATTCAATCAGACACTCCTGACTATCCATGGCAAAGAATAGCAGTTGATTACTTTGACTTTGTGAAAGGCAAATACTTGGCTGTTGTGGACTATTATTCACGGTACTTGGAAATGATAAATGTGTCCACAATGACTGTAGATGAACTAATCAAGAAGATGAAAGCCTGTTTTGCTCGACATGGGATCCCTGAAATCGTAATTTCTGATTCTGGCTCACAGTTTACAAGCTCAGAATGGAGAGCCTTTGCAGCCGATTTTGGGTTTAAAACTATTTGTTGTAGTCCCTTACACCATCAGGCAAACGGTGAAGCTGAAAGAGCAGTCCAAACGCTTAAAAAGATGCTTACAAAGAACAAAGACCCCACTCTTGCATTACTGGAGTACAGGTCAACACCAGGTCCATCAGGGTACAGCCCTTCGGAATTGTTGATGGGAAGAAGACTAAGAACACGACTACCGTCATTGACGAAAGATCTCAAGCCTAAAATGGTAGATCACAAGACATTTAGAGAATTGGACAAACTATATAGAACAACTCAAGCAGATTACTTCAATAAACGGCATGGAGTGAGAGATGAAAAGCAATTCACTATTGGGTGCAACGTGTATATTCCAGATAGGAGAGAAGATGGGAAGATAGTTAATAAGGTAGCTCCAAGATCATACACAGTTAAGACAAACGAAGGCAGGTTACGTCGCAACGGGGTAATGCTAAGACAACTACAATCCAAAACATCTGATGACCCTGGAACTGAGCCTAATTGTTTTTCCTCATTTGGTAGACAAATAAATCCACCAAGAAGAACATGTCTTTAAAAAAAAAGGGAAGAGAAGATGTCATATGTTTGTTGTTCTTTAATATTTATTTAGTTATTATTAAGATCATCTGGAGATTGTTTTAGTTTTGTATTTACAAATAATTCAGTTGGTAACATTTTATTCCTAAAATAAAAATTGTTAATCAATATAAAACTTCTTTATTTGACAGAAGGTTTCCTCATACGGCTTAAGTTATGCAGTGTAGGAAAAATGTAAAGTATCAAACATATTAATCATAACTAAAAGTCACCTTTTTGTTTAACAAATCGATCGGCAGGTATATTTGTCAAACATTCCAACATTCTCTATATTAAAACACCGACTTTATGTTAAAGGGTGTGTGTTTATCCTACTATTTAAGTAAATTAATTTAAACCAAATACAGTAGTATAGAATTTACGGTTGGTATACTCGAAACCCGAGAATTATTTATAAGATTTAGAATACCAGTTGTGTTACAAAATAATCATAAAAATACAGTTGCGTACTAATATTTGGTTTAAAATAGCATTTTGGGTACACCGGTAAGTTACAACAGCTCCAGTGGTGTTAAATTATGATTGGTTGTCATAGAACGTTACTTGTCGATGAACGTTTAAATGTAAAACGCTACGAGTCTTACGTACTAATCTATTTTATGCTGAAATTTTTACTAAGATTTCATGACCATGGGAACGGGTGTTTACGGGGGGTTTTATGGGGTAAAAATAGGTTTTTCCCATTTTTGACCCAAAAAACACAAAATTTAGCAATTTATTTCCAAACCATTTTTTAGAGCTTAAAAAAACAAATAATTTAGTATATTGAAGCGTTATTATGCGCCTAATGGTTACGGAGAAAATTCCAAAAAATTTTAAATTTAAAATGCCCATGTTATTCTTATGGAGAATGAGTAAACTGTTGTAGTTTGCTTGTTTATGAACATATTTTGATCAAATTTGGAAAATGTTTTTATTTCTTACTAACTATTAACATTTTACAAAAAAAAAAACAGTTTTACCCTCCCTGATGCAGCAAACCTAAGTACTTGTTAAACTAATTCTATTTAAATCGGGAATAAATGCTATATTTTTAAGTAGACAGTTCAGTGTAAATCCAATCAGTCAAATGGAAATTCGCTTAGTCTGCAGGTTTGCTGTGGCGGGGGTATTTACATTATGCTTGTTATAAACAGTGAGACAATGTGCGGTAAACCTAGGCCAATTTAAGCATTTTAATGTTATGTGCCATTTATAGTAAGGAAAAAATAATCTTTTCATTTTGGTTTATTTTATTAAATGCTTGCTTAGTGAGTATATGTAATAGTTTATAATAAAATTAATCATAAAATAAATTGTTTAATATAGTTTACCAATAAATACATTTATTTGATGAAATTAAATAAATACAAAATAAATTAGCTGAAAGCTTAGTTTCAAATAACTTAAAATTTCTTCAATTTCACTTATATTTTTATAATCGTATAACTTAGTTATATTTTATGTTGACTTATGTGTATTTAATATACTCATGAATTTCATTAAAAAAAAGCATTTGAATTTTTCTATCAACTATCCACCACATAAAACATGTTCAGTGAGTGAAACGTAATTTGAAGTCAATTGCATTAACTTTATCACCAGTCTACGCAATAACTGTCACGTTAATCTGATCATACTCTCAACATTCATAGTACCTCTGTTTATGAATGGCCTTTAAAAGAGATCTTGGTTCAGGTTTAATTTCTTTTAAAACATAACAAAAATTTAAGAACAATCATATTGGCCACTCAGTTTAGCACTTAAACTTTGGCGTATTCCCACTCAGGGAATTATTTTACAGCCTGAACATAACCTATTTGAAAAGTTTTGTAACTGTGGATTTGCTTACCCTCTAACAATATCAATTAAGGTGACTTTGAAAGTATAGTTTTAAACTACTGTATAACAAAAACCTACTTTGGAATTTGAAAATAGATTAACTATATTATGTAACTTTTAACTAACTTCATTTGACCTGCATACTTGGATGCAACATATTAGTTAAAAATAAATATTCTAAGGAAACATAACACATTCACTCAATCTCTTTATATTTTTTCATAAATAACGTAAACAAGCATGGTGCAAACTGTTTACACTTAACATTGCTGGTTTAAAAATTAGAAACTGTGTAAAGTGTACTATCATGTTAAAGATTGGCTTCTAACAGAGCAAAACACTTAATAGCTAGTTATCTACAACTAAACAGGTGAAACATACACGAACAAAGGCAAAAGGGTGAACCTTAGTGCAAAAGGTATATCTATGAAAATTACTTTCATAACCATAACTGGAAATATAGTTGTTATATTCAATTATATACGATACTATATATACCATGAACATTAAATTATTGAATGAACAAGAAAGCTAAATATAGATGGAAAGTGTCAGTTAAACGCTGCATAAACAAAAACAAGACCGCATAAACCGTTTAAAAGTAGTAAGCTTCTTTTTTGTACAGGTATATAAGATTTACAGTCCAATCGACAGTCTTGCTGTTACGACATGTACGATTGTCTATTGTACTCTACAACAAAAACATAATCAAAGCCCTAAAAAAACTCCAAAGTCCTACATATGAGAATCTTACAGCACTTGAACGCCGAATCACTTCACTGAAACAGTGGCGTATTTATCATATGTATTTTGAATTCTATAAATAAGATTAACATAGAATGGAGTTGGTGATTTGTGTAGCTTTGTTAAGCTACAAGTTTTTAGCAACGACAATTTATTAAAAGCCTAGTTATCATTACAACAGTGTCTAGTTCTTAGCCAAGTTGTTGTAGTTTAAAAATACACATAGTCCTGTATAAAGAGTTTTTGACTTTCTCAGGATCGAACGGGTGACCTTCTCATTGTAAACTATGGTCACTCCTTTTCTAGTAATAATAATAAATTATAGCCTAAATATATATTTTTATAATACGTATTGATTTTTCTCAAGGATTGTGATAACTGTATTACAGAACGAAAATAAATTTTAAATATTTCTTATAAGGTGGCTTAAAATTACAAATACACAATGACCTAAGAGTATTTCCCACATATTATTAAATATAATATATTGTATTATTAAAATAATTATGTAAACATCATTGTCTAAGGTTTAGTAAAGTTGGTAACTTAAAGGCAAAGAGCAAGTCACGGACTTTAGACACTTATTTAATTTGTAAAACAATTGCCCAACTCCCCAAGTAAACTTCACATTTCATTACGAAAAACGTAATTGGTGTCCCAACTGCAGCCTTAGTAGAATTAGCTTTATATTTCACTCTTGAAAGGACTTTTTAATACAATGATATAAGACGTATATTAATTAATTCCAACACCTGTTTATTCATTTGATTCAGTGTTAATATAATTGATTGGCCGTACTGTTGCTATTATTAAGTGCAATCCTTATTATTGAGTTTGTTCGGCAATATTAAAAATGATAAATAATTATATCTTGCGTCTGATGCTTGTAGTGACTTTCACTCCATAGTAGAAACCAATTTTGAAGCTAATACTATTGCAATTTTGGAGTACATTTCCTTTAACATGCTGGAGAGCTAAGGGTAAAGCCAAACATAAAGGCTTATAATAACATATATTTATGGATAGCTGACATAATATATTTATGACTGGTATATACATTTCTAAATAATTTGCTGATAAGCAATATGTTACTGCCACGGTCCAACAAAGCCTAAAGTGACGTCACACCAAAAGAATAGGGTTATTAATGGTTAAGAGAGAATTGGCAATTATTTTCAACTGTCTTACAAGGCTTTCGGCCTATTGTTGAATGACCAATATATTACTTTAAAAAGCCCTTTTAATTTCAAATAATATATATATACGATACTTATGGTTTTAGAAACTTTTGAACTACGGTTCTGAGCTCTAAAAGCATATTTAAATAATTGTTATAACACTTTATTGATAAGTATATTTCTGTAACATTTTCTAAGCAGATAGGCTTTAGTATTTAATTAGGTTTGTATATTTAATTAGAAGTACCAGGGGACCGAGCATAGTTCTGGTGTTCAATTTGTAGGAGACGTTAAAAATAAGCGTATGCTTACATTATGCACAATTCCATGATATTATGAAATGCAGTCTAAAACATGTAATAAAACAAATTATATAATGACATTTTATCATGCTCACGTATTGGTGCTATTTGCACAACATTTTGTGCACGACCCTGTCGTCTCAAGTCATTGAAAACCATCGTAGGCCTAAATAAATTAGCATTACCGGCACAGTAAACTATTACCAAAATAAAGATTCTGCATTTAAAAACTGTATGATTGCCATACAATATTTTACGCAATAAAACTTATTTAAAATTTATAATATTTCATAAACTATTTAAAAAATGTTAATGAAATGTAAAAATAAACGTAACATATTATATGTTGTGTTGGTAATTTTTTATTAAATACATAATATTTTTTGGAATGGAAAACTAGCTAAATGAATATCAATAAAAAAGTATACATTACTCCTCATTTCACGATACGTGTTCAATACATTTTAAGTGGCTCTTTAAAATGACTAAAAGCTCGTTTTAAACCAACAAAGTAAAATTTTGGTATACACCCAACTTAGCACTTAACCTTTAATGTCCCTCGAGAAATCACCCAAAAGTTTACACAACTTATCCTCAACATTCTTAAACTTAAGCAAGTCAATATTATAACATTTATTTTGAGAGGACTGGGGTAATATAATATTTTAAAGAAAAGCGTAATTGTCATACAAAATCTCTTACTCGTTCCAATTATTAATAAAATAGTTTTTCTCATAACCCTAGAATGGAAACATAAAACTTTTCTTATGAACAGTATTAATTTATATTAGTTTACGTTAAATACGGATTCAGAAGACAAAGTACTACAAATATTTCTGTAATCTCTGTCCAAAATTTGTTGAGCTCACATCTGCGTCCCTTGGCTGAGTCGTCATTTGTTGAGCTCACATCTGCTTCCCTTGGCTGACCGAGCCGTCATTTGTTGAGCTCACATCTAAGACCCTTGGCTGACTGAGCCGTCATTTGTTGAGCTCACATCTGCTTCCCTTGGCTGACCGAGCTGTCATTTGTTGAGCTCACATCTGTTTCCCTTGGCTGACTGAGTCGTCATTTGTTGAGCTCACATCTGCGTCCCTTGGCTAACTGAGCCGTCATTTGCTGAGCTCACATCGACGAACCTTGGCTTACTAAACCGTCATTTGTTGAGCTCAAATCTGCGTCCCTTGGCTGACTGAGCCATCATTTGTTGAGCTCACATCTGCGTCCCTTTGCTGACTAAGCCGTCATTTGTTGAGCTCACATCTGCGTCCCTTGGCTGACTGAGCCGTCATTTGTTGAGCTCACATCTGCGTCCCTTGGCTGACCGAGCCGTCATTTGTTGAGCTCACATCTGCGTCCCTTGGCTGACTGAGCCGTCATTTGTTGAGCTCACATCTGCGTCCCTTGGCTGACTAAGCCGTCATTTATTAAGCTCACACCCGCGTCCCTTTGGCTGACTCAGCCGTCATTTGTTGAGCTCACATCTGCGTCCCTTGGCTGGCCGAGCCGTCATTTGTTGAGCTCACATCTGCGTCCCTTGGCTGACTGAGCCGTCGTTTATTGAGCTCACATCTGCGTCCCTTGGCTGACCGAGCCATCATTTGTTGAGCTCACATCTGCGTCCCTTGGCTGACTGAGCCGTCATTTGTTGAGCTCACATCTGCTTCCCTTGGCTGATCGAGTCGTCATTTGTTGAGCTCACATCTGCTTCCCTTGGCTGACCAAACCGTCATTTGTTGAGCTCACATCTGCTTCCCTTTTGGCTGACTGAGTCGACATTTGTTGAGCTCACATCTGCGTCCCTTGGCTAACTGAGCCGTCATTTGCTGAGCTTACATCGACGAACCTTGGCTTACTAAACCGTCATTTTTTGAGCTCACATCCGCGTCCCTTGGCTGACTCAGCCGTTATTTGTTGAGCTCGCATCTGCGTCCCTTTGGCTGACTCAGCCGTCATTTGTTGAGCTCACATCTGCTTCCCTTGGCTGACCAAACCGTCATTTGTTGAGCTCACATCTGCTTCCCTTTTGGCTGACTGAGTCGACATTTGTTGAGCTCACATCTGCGTCCCTTGGCTGACTGAGCCGTCATTTGTTGAGCTCACATCTGCTTCCCTTGGTTGACCGAGCCGTCATTTGTTGAGCTCACATCTGCGTCCCTTGGCTGACTGCGCCGTCATTTGTTGAGCTCACATCTGCGTCCCTTGACTGACCGAGCCGTCATTTGTTGAGCTCACATCTGCGTCCCTTGGCTGACTGAGCCGTCATTTTTTGAGCTCACATCCGCGTCCCTTGGCTGACTCAGCCGTTATTTGTTGAGCTCGCATCTGCGTCCCTTTGGCTGACTCAGCCGTCATTTGTTGAGCTCACATCTGCTTCCCTTGGCTGACCAAACCGTCATTTGTTGAGCTCACATCTGCTTCCCTTTTGGCTGACTGAGTCGACATTTGTTGAGCTCACATCTGCGTCCCTTGGCTAACTGAGCCGTCATTTGCTGAGCTTACATCGACGAACCTTGGCTTACTAAACCGTCATTTTTTGAGCTCACATCTGCGTCCCTTGGCTGACTGAGCCGTCATTTGTTGAGCTCACATCAGCGTCCCTTGGCTGACTGAGCCATCATTTGTTGAGCTCACATCTGCGTCCCTTGGCTGACTGAGCCGTCATTTGTTGAGCTCACATCTGCTTCCCTTGGCTGACCGAGTCGTCATTTATTAAACTCACATCTGCTTCCCTTGGCTGACCGAGCCGTCATTTGTTGAGCTCACATCTGCTTCCCTTGGCTGACTGAGTAGTCATTTGTTGAGCTCACATCTGCGTCCCTTGGCTGACTGAGCCGTCATTTGTTGTGCTCACATCGTCGTACCTTGGCTAAATAAACCGTCATTTGTTGAGCGCTCACATCTGCGTCCCTTGGCTGACTGAGCCGTCATTTGTTGAGCACTCACAACTGCGTTAAGGTCGATTCACACATATCAGTCCAGTCACAGTTCCGTTACAGTCCAGTTACAGGCCAGTCACAGTTGCATCCGCAATTTCTCAGTCAAACTGTCAGTCATTTGGTTGCAGTCACTCTTCCGTCACTTTATTTACAGTCAAAAATGTTTAATTAAAACACAATATTCTATCAAATTTTGATCGTTCGTCTTGTTAATTGTTACAAGCATTACTTAAAATATAAAATAGACCATTTAATTAAAAATAGTACTATTTTCTAACCTCAAAAACGTCCGTCAGGCGTCCGAACAATCCAAAAATATCGGTGAAAAGAAATCTTAAACTGACTGACGGATGCCTGTAGAGTTACTGACGGAACTGCTACGGGTGAGTTTAGATAGCGCTATAGAAAATCCATTAAACAATATTTTTGTTAACTGTGACGTGCCTGAAGTGACTGGACTGCAACGTGCCGTAACTGATGTGTGTGAATCGACCTTAACTTGGCTGACTGAGCCGTCATTTGTTGAGCTCACATCTGCGTCCCTTGGCTGACTGAGCCGTCATTTGTTGAGCGCTCACAACTGCGTTACTTGACTGATTGAGCCGTCATTTTGTATTCAGGGCTTTACACGGAGTAATCGTCTCCAAGTTTTTCTTCATAATTTTGATCATATTGTGTAAGAGTACTGCTTATAACAACAAACTTACACCAAATCAACGGTTATTAATGGACGTTTCTAATTACAGTAGCTAAACATTATCATAGATAAAACACATCCCCTTAGTAAATTTTTCACCCTAGTGGATCAGCCATGGATCAAGGATGGGGCTGGTGCAACTATGGCCATAGGGCCTAGTGGTGTTTATTTTTTTCTGTTTATTGAAGAATATTTTCCAGCGGAATTACAAAATCAATGTAAAAAAATAATATTATTTCTAGATTTTAGATTCAGTTAACAATTGGTGAAACTCACTTGAATTTTCAGACGTTATTAATGATTTTAGTGAAAAGAATATTAAGAAGGTTATGATTATATCGACCATAGACCATCATACATCAAAGTAAGGTTTTAATAATTTATGGTAGTACCGTGAAAGGCTACATTATCAATGACAAAGGTAAACATGGACAACCTAATACGGCTATGAGTAGGAAACATTTGTAGAAAACGTCAAAAAACAAGATGAGCTTTTGAAAAACTATACAATATTTACATGAAATGTTGATTATATCGAACTGTTTACATTGTGAGTATTTCCATTAGTTGCATAATCTTTGAGTTGTCTCTTTTAAACTCGTCAGAAATTATGACTGTTATTCGTTATTAAATTACTCCTGTAATGTTTTACAATTATTCGATTTCGAGCTCAAAATAAAAATGGATGATTTACTTTAATTAAGTTTTAAATAATTTTGAAAATACGGATTTTTTATTATTGATTTGATAGTCTCCATGATTATTCCTTACTTACGTTGAAACAATTTGTAAATGGTTAAAATTTTCCATGTACCATTGCATACTCCACGAACATAGTGGAAGGGTGCCCGAGCTCGATTCTGGTTACAGGGCCCACAATTGAACGTGGGGGCCATGGGATCAGCTGAAGACAATTTTATTGTTAGTTGCGTCCGGTGCACTGTAGAGGTCGTGTTTTGTTTTTAATATGTTTCTTCTTATTTCAGTCTTAAAACTTCGTTTTCCCAAATAAAACAATCTCATAAACAATAACTCGTCCCCTAGTTATATAACCAAACAGAGTAAAGCAAAAATCATGAAATTGACCCTAAAATCATATAAACCAAAATGTCGTCGACACTAGTGATCTGTGTCCGAAAACGAGCATCAAAATTTACAATGGGATGAGAAGTCTACTTGTGTTGGCTATCCTATGATATTATTACGAATTTTTGCATGATATTCTATTTGCACTTACAAAAGGATCGTGATAATTGTTTACTTAAATTTTTCCACAAACTAACACTTATTATTCTAGATTAGTACAATACCAGTAAAAATAAAAAAGTTTAGTCAGGTTGAAGTACAAAGAAAGAAATATATTTTAATATATTTTCACACTTAAAATTGATATTTCGTATAAGTGGTTACTAAAGTTACTTCCTTGTTAACTTGTCTAATCAGAAAGCTAATTGAGTTATAGTTGAAAACACGTAATAGTATCATATACCACATAAACACTTTTATGTCGTTGGGATTTTTCAAACTACTATTCTAGACTATAATTATATTTTGAACGTTATTTGTAACTTAAAAAATGAATCAATGTAGTATCCTTCCAGCTTAACTGTAAAATGCATCCTAATGGGCACAGGACATGGTAAAAGAGAATATTTGATTATGGATTGGATACTGGATAGTTGAAATTTACTAAAAGAAGCTTTTGACGAACTCCACCAAGAGAAATCCTTAACAGTTTAACATACAAAGCTGACAAACAGGTGACTTAAAATGTCAAAAATAATCAAAAAAGTTAAAGATAATGACGCTATTTGAATATTTTGGGCACTTTTTCTGGAAGTTTTGTGACAATTTAATTTTTAAAATCATCTTTTCATCATATAAGCTTGTAATCAATATTTAGTAATTACTTGGGAAGATTAATTCTGTTAATCACAAAAATGGTCTTACCGTGACCAGAAAATCCGTATTTTCTATATACATTAATCATGAAAAATTATTCCGTTTTAGTTGTGTTAATTTGCAGTCATATAGTAAGAAAAGCTTTTTCTGGTTTCTAAGGAAAACCTAAAAGGATTAAGAGTTAATAGAATGTCCATTAATAAAATTTTGTATAATTATAATGTGTATAATCTAGATGTAATAGTAACCCCATCGGACGCGTTGCAGAAAGTCAACAGTCCCGGAAGGTCAAATAATTTATACCTGTGCCGCTAGGTCAAAAACTACAATGTTTGCAGTGTCTGTAGATCAAAAATCCCAGTAAGTCAAATAGTACAGTCCGGGCTAAAAACGTAGTCTATGTTAAAGCAATTGACTTATTGGGAATTTGACCTAATGCAACAGCAGTTTTAATATAACGAAATAAGATAAAATATAAGTTCAGTTTCGCTGAGTCAACAGTGCCGGAAGGTCAAAAGTATAATCTGTTAAAAAGAGCGATAGTCCTCTCGACGCATGACTTCAATAATTTCGTGTTTTGGTGTACTTAAAGTTGTGCTAAAATTTTGAAAATTGGCACAGAGCTTCTTGGTTAGTCCTACTCGATGACAG
Source organism: Macrosteles quadrilineatus (assembly GCF_028750875.1). Taxonomy (NCBI): domain Eukaryota; kingdom Metazoa; phylum Arthropoda; class Insecta; order Hemiptera; family Cicadellidae; genus Macrosteles; species Macrosteles quadrilineatus. The sequence continues at coordinate 7,116,563 of NW_026542594.1, forward strand.
TTTTGTTGGAACTTTAAACTATTTACCGATCTAATTAATAAAAATTGATATGTATGGTGAAATAGTTTTAAATCGTGATTTCTAACATGAAAAAGTTAGCATGCGAGATTTTTTTTTGTTTTTGGGTTAGAGAGGTTTCGTCTGTGGCAAAGTTGTAGCCAAAAGTGTGATGCGTAAAATATATTTTTTTGAATTTTTTACAATCAGTGGTTCAATAGATAACTTGGGTTGAAGAGGACGGCAAATTTAGCATTTCGCAACGCATGGAAAGAACTACATCGTACGATGCGACTGCTGAGTGTACTTTTAATTTACAGTTCTAAGGACAAGAAAAATATGAATATACAGATCACTAGTACATTCATATTATTTATAAAACATATTTCTGTATTACCAGCTTACATTTTTCACTTGTAAGAATACATCATAAACAGGGTGTTAAAAATAAGCGGGGAGATACTTTACCTAGTAATTTCTTGGGTCAAAATAAACAGAAAATCAAGAATAACATTTTTTCCAAAATCGTTTCGTTAACCAGATATCCGCCATTTTGTATTTTTTACATACAAATATTTATCTTTACACTTTTACAACCGACGTTTATGAGACTTGGTATGTGTGTTAAGGTAGGAGAGACCCATGTTATAAACAATGATTCATCTCGATTCACCCTAAAATTTCAAAATTTAACACTTAACTACAATATAATATACTTTACTACACCATAATATTTACGTATCACCATAAATCTTTAACAAAATAAAACGTTGACATTTTTAAAATCCAAAGTAAATCAATATAATCTTTCTTTTTTGAAAAATATAGTAAAAAAATAAGGCAATGTTAAAATAACGACAGGCAAGTTTCGATCTGGGTGTTTCAGGTTTGAACCTAGGAGGATTTAACATTAATTAACATTATTGTTTAATCCTCCTAGGTTTGAACAGATTGAGAGGAATACATTAAACCGAAGAGGGAAGGTAGCAACAAGTGCACTAGTACTTACTAGTGTCCAATTACAATTTGATGGATTTCACCAAAACCTTTTCTATTTCACTTATTTTCAGCTGTTCAATTTCAAACGATACGTTTTAGCTACATCATTAACATTATTATCATCATCATCGTTTGAGTTTGGGTTTGCGGCAATGTATTTTTATGAATAAAACCTTTAATTTGATACCAAACATGACTTTTGCTGCTATTAATTGACTGTATAGACTATTAATTAACAGCTGTGTCTAAGGATTATGTCGGCCTTAGTCACTAACAGGACAACAAGATCGCTCCACTCATCACACACTCATCTCCATTCATACTTGGCTTAAAATGCATACATTTGTATGGTCGCCATTTCAAAAACAGGTAAAATGGTATTAAAATTATATAAGAATTTTGTCTTAGTCTTTGTGGTCCATCCCCTAAGGGATAAAAAAGTGATAATAGCTTAAGACAGTAGATATTTATGGCTATTATTGATATACCAAGTCTCACTACTTTATCTATATTGTTAAAAAAATATAGCCAATCCAGGACTTTTCAACCATACTGTATAGCCAACACGAAATTTTTCCGTTGAACTCCTCCGCATTTCTTAGTCGATTTTGACCATTCATGTCTTATTAGAAAGAGCGTTTCACGTACATTTGCAAACCAACCTTAAATTTTTTAAATCCATTGGGCTCAGCCCCAGTGGCTCTTAAGAACCCATGTTATGCCTATGAAGAACATATTGATTTATTTATATTAGGATCAGCTCAATTAATTGCTGTAATGCAATTCAAGGAAATAATGTAGGCTACACTATTAACATGTTACTGATTTGTTTGAAATACTATATTTACTATTTTAATTTGGGTTTGCTGCATAATTTAATCCATTTTACCATACAATAAAAATTAATGGACAAAGTACTATATTTCATGAGCAATCATTGAAAGGACCGATTGAAGTCCTCATAAACCAAAAGAATGCCTACTAAAGCAAATAAAATTGAGACGAACATGTAATGTACGAAATCAGGTGGTTCTTAAGTATGTGAAAAAATGTATCGCTATTCAAAAACAGACGGAAAACTTGTAAACATATTCGTGACAACGGGTATAACATGGCTACATTATCAATGACAAACGTGGACAACCTTATACGAGTGTGAGTAAGTCCAAAAACAGAGTAAGTCCGAAAACCACTCTAAGAAACAATAAGCAATAAATTGCAAGAACCGGTTGCTTATCATTGGGTATACACGTATCTACTGACGTGTATACTCAATGCTTATATCGAACTGTTATATGTACATCGTGAGTATTTCCATTAGTTGTTCCATTTAGTATAATATTTTAGTTGACTCTTATAAAGTCAGCGGAAATTGTGACTGTTATTACACTTGAAATAATGTTTGTGTAGTACTTTGCAATCCTACCAATGCTTATAGAATCATACGATTACAATTTTGTGGTTAGATGTCGCATAGAGTGGTGACTATTGTATCTTTTTGGTTTGCTTGTAAAACTGGATCAACAGAGATTTTCCATCGACTTAAACAATACGATACTCTCAAATTGTTCATTACAATAACAAAATATCACACAGTTTGATGAATATTTGTGTGTAAACCACATACCCAGTACACCTGTATTCTATCTATTTTACCTTTTATTTTTCCAAGACTTTATAGAAAATCACGCATTACGTGATCATCAGTGAAAAAAGGCTGTATCCCATGTGTTTTATAGGCAAAGAAGACAAGGGCGGTCCTAGACATATATTTTGGGGGGTCACCGGGGGCCTGGGGGGTATGGAATACCCCCAAAAAAGGTGGGGGTCCTAGGGTTCCCCCCGGGAAAAACATATAAATAAATAAATATAGGCTATACAGGGTGATCAACTCAAGGAGACCACCATTGGGATATCAGAAACGGTAAGAATTAGAGAAAACTTAAAATGGAGGACATTCCTTTATTTTTGTGGTAGTTAAAAATATGATTTTAGTTTTTTGAAATTCAGCCGCCATTTTCCGAAATGGTGGCCAAATTTGAAATTTCTTATGGAACACCCTATATTTTATCATGTTTTCGGATAGAAAAGGCAATTTAAAAACTTTTTCAGCCTTGACATTTTTCGATAAACCCACTCGTTTAGGAGTTACAGCCTATGGAAAAATGACTTCCGGTGTACATTTTACATCATGTAGCTCCTAAACAACTAAGTTTATAGCAAAAATGCGAAGAGTAAAAAAGTCTTACAATTGCATCCACATTCCAAAAAGACCATAAAATTCATTAAAAATATGAATTATATTATTTAAAAAATGGCGGCAAATTTGAAAAGTGGAAAACTTATTTTATAGTCTTTAAGGAATGTAGATGCAATTCTAAGACTAATTTACTTTTTGCAATTTTGCTCTAAACTTACTCGTTTAGGAGCTACATGATGTAAAATGTACACCGGAAGTCATTTTTCCATAGGCTGTACTCCTAAGCCAGTGGGTTTATCGAAAAAATGTCAAGGCTAAAAAAGTTTTTAAATTGCATATTCTATCCAAAAACATGATAAAAAAAACTAAAATCATATTTTTAACTGCCACAAAAAATAAAGGAATGTCCCCCAATTAAAGTTTTCTCTAATTCTTACCGTTTCCGATTTCCCAATGGTGGCCTCCTTGAGCTGATCACCCTGTATATATGAATTTGAACGGATGGTGTTTTTGGCCTCTAGGGACCTCAAAACGAAAAATTAAATCGGTCCCGGGTCCAGGTGTTACCATAAGTACTACGGTAATAGCTTTATTCCCTATATGGGAAATTCTCCAAAAACCTAATAGTTATATAGAACAATATTACATTCAACCAGCTGTTAGTTAAAACAGGGACTAAAACAAATCGATGATTACAAAGATTCCATTGAAAAATAATTTGAACATCCTACTATTTTACTATGCATATTTAATTAATCTGCCATCGTCATACCTAAATTGAATGTATCAATGGTCAGCATTACACATAGTATAAATAAGGCAACTCTAAATATGACTGGTTGATTCAGAATGTGAAAAAAACCATATTTACGTTTTAATAATATATATGATAGTTTGGACAGGTTTCAACCCTTCCGAGGCGTAATACATTTACACAGTTTATGTGTAGACTACATTATAACTTATAAAATAGTTCTAAAATTAAATGGATCTCCTTTTACAAACGTATATAATAACCAGAAATTTTCAGATCGTCCTTGCGTGTATTTTATGCCACAAATTTTGACGAAAGGCTTTTCATTACATAAACTATACCTATTTACAGTGTTGACCAAACAGTTGGCAAGAAGCATTAATAGATAAGCTATGTACCAAATATGATAATTTTAGCTCTATTCTAATTATGACAAAACACGAAGTAACTAAAAACAAGTTTTGTTGGTGTAGAAAGCGTTGCAGGAGGTCTACTTTACACTGAATCGACGTTCACTTTTATTGCTTTTGATCTTCCGGCATTGTTGACTCAGCGAAACTGAACTTGTATTTTACCGTATTTCGTTATATTAAAACTGCTGTTGCATTAGGTCAAATTCCCAATAAGTCAATTGCTTTAACATAGACCACGTTTTTAGCTCGGACTGTACGATTTGACTTACTGGGACTTTTGATCTACAGACACTGCAAACATTGTAGTTTTTGACCTAGCGGCACAGGTATAAATTATTTGATCTTCCGGGACTGTTGACTTTCAGCAACATTCCCACCCCATCCATTATAACCTCTGAAGGCAGCAAAGACAAGAGCGTCTTATGTGTATACCATGCCACAGCTGTAGCCTAGTATCCATGACTACCTAGCGTATAACAACGATGTTAGAATAATCCATACTTTAAATAAAGGTTAAGCCATAAGCACCATAGGAATGGTTATTTTAGGAAAGATTTAAATCTTATAATATTGGAACTTATCTGTCGTAAAACTTATACTTTTTTTTGGAATAGGCTACAGTAGGCCTACTATCATATGAAAATGCAACTTGATAAAAGTCAATATAGGCTTACATAATCTAAAAATGGTTTATAATCAATGATTTTCGTCATAAATTTATGTTATTATTATTTTGGTTTCGAGTTAGAAATCATACCGGAGGAAGTGTTACGATATTTCACGCTGAATTTCACGCTGAATGCTCCCTACATCACTATGGACGCATTCACACAGATGCGAGTATTTGTTAACAATAAGTTACCAGGTTTTTTAACATGTAAAGCGTAAGTTTATATTTGGCACCCACCACTCATGATTGGCAGCAATAGCTTCACAGATATCTCGATGTTACACTGCTTGGTCTCCTTATCACTACATCAACGCTCACTCAGCTTCATTTCAATAACAAATTGTTTCTATTTTGTCACCTTGTGACGTATGAGCTAAGAATATGCATTTAACATTCAGGATTGGAGAGTGATAAAAGTAAAAGATTCTTTGTCACTTCGTCAACAATCATGCAGCTACTTTTCAACAACATATTGTTGCTCTTTTGTCAGGTAGTTTATAACGATATTGTTTGTATTTATTTTTTTTTATTATTAAATAATTAAGATTACAAAAATCAAATTTGTAGAAGGTGTGTCCGATTGGAAGATACAATATATTACAAACTATACGATGAACCATGAAAAGCGTTTACCATTGACTGCTCAGTCGAATGCATCAAGAATAAGCTGGATTATTTATTCAAATGGTGAACAATTTTGTGTTGTCTAGCTTTCGATATTTTATATAGATTCTATGCCTTTTCCTACTCTAAAATCTTCTTACTTAGACATATTCCTAAACCTTAACCAGTTGCTCATCCCGCAATCGTATGTAAATATTTAATAGTTCTTGTAGTTATAAAATAGGCTTAAAATATGTTAACCACTTGTAATATTTGATCATTTATGTTTCCCATATAGAGAATTAACTATTACCATAGTAAGACCTGAACCCGGGACCGATTTATTTTCCATTTTGAGGTACCCAGAGGCCAAAACAACATCCGTTCAATTTAATATAGGCTGCAAGTATTGTTTTCAAAGTTATTCTATAATTGGGATGTGCATAATATATTTTTTTGTTAATCATAATTTTACTATTGTCACTTTTTTCTACCTAAACCGTTAGGTAAGATTGGTAAAAGTGTAGGATTTGGATTAATTTGGATTGAACCGTACAAAACATTCACCGCAATAAGCTTAGTCATGTAACGACACAGGATATTATTAATTGATAATTATTCCATTGTTAATTATTGTTGGATGCAATGCAAATTAGTTTGTAAACATTAATAAATAGGCTTTGAGTAAATCGTTATTAAAATAGTTCAAATATGAATTACCTGTACGCCCACAGACCTAAATTATTTAGTTATTCTCTTTTTATTATCTGGTGTAAGATAAGTAAACATTTTAGACTAACTCAGGAAGGTAAATATGTACTCTACATCTTTCTATTTTATCTCGCTGGAAATCAAAGCAAAAGTCAGATTTTAATTTTTTTTATTAAAATTTTCTTTAAAATTATTTTTAGTTGCTCAAATTTATCTGAAACAAAATATTATCAGATAATTTACAGAAAAGTAAAAAAATAAATGTTTGACTTGAGTTCAGTGCATTAGACAGTACCATCAAGCATAGCTCTTGGTTTATTCATAATAAGGTTGAGATACAATTAGTTAATATTCTTGGATATTTTCGAGCTATTTAGCCTTACATTTTAAATACATTATATATTCCAATCATTACATATACAATAATTAAAGATTATTAATCTAATACATTAAAAACGGAAAAGATGTAAAGTAAAGTGAAGATATAAATTTATATAAAATTAATATAATTGATTTTATCTCATTTTTTAATGAAACTGATGTAAAGGTAAGTCATATTAGAGATTCAAGAAAGTTAAGCTGACAAATTTATGCTTAGTTATGCAAGGATTCGAAGGATTACAGCGTTCTTGCAATTTTCACTGGATATCCACGGGATTGAGTTTTACCAACCCCTAGAATCCCTCTAACAATAATTTATTATAAATGTATGTAATATTTAACATTGAAGTAATATTTGTAATCTATTCGCAAACGTTTTAAGCTGAGAAAATCCACCATAACATGAGCCCTATTCAAATAATAAAAACCCCCGTTAATTTAAGTTAAAACGCTATTAAATCTTTTTGCAAATAAATACAAATTTTCTAACCTTTTCTTTAGCTCTACAGAAGTAAATAATAATAAATGCTTTAAAACACATCACATTTCTTGCCGTTTTTAAATCGATGGATCGCACTAGTTTCTGTTATCATTACGTAACTGAATGTGGTGGGGGGGGGTAGTTGGTTTCTACTACCCCCACGGCAGAAAACCTGCTGACTAAGCGTATTTTCATTTTCCTAGTGGGAGGTTCACTTAAATATCTCCTTAAACATGTCATATTGATTCCCTATTTAAATATAATTATTAGGTTTAACGACTACTTAGGTTTGCTGCAACCGGGAGGGTACTAAAGTGTGTTTTTGTAGTAAAATGTTAATAGTATTAAATATATGCATTTGTTAAGTTTGATCAAAATATATCCCTAAACAAGTAAACTACAACAATTTTTACAGGGGCGGTGAAAAGTCCCGGGACGGCTTAATATTTTTTAAATCGTTACAGATGGAGCTATCAAGTTTGTGCACTGTTACTGGGCATACAACACCGTTTTACTACAACCTCAATCAGTCACTATCACTTCAGGGGGACGATCCACAAGGAGTTAGAAGGAATTCTTAAATAATAGCATCGGTTGATATGCAAATCAAATTAAAGGTTCTTGCCATGATACCTAAGGTAATAGCTTACTCCTGATATCGTATTGGAAATTTGTTAATAGGAGCTGTTAACTGACTACATTTAATTGCCACACGTTGAAACCAGACCCTCTAGAATTTGTTATCGTTATAAAGCGTCTGGGATAAAAAAAAACTCTTAATGTATATTTTTTTCATTGTAGAGTGGCTTTAGGACAAATGATCAGTTAATCACATGTAAATAGAATTTGGATTTTCTAAGCAAAGCATGAATTTTCTTATTCCTCCTTTCTTGTATAAACCTTTCAAAAATCTAATGGCCTGCAACAGAGTAAGTGCTGTACTCAGCCTAATAAATAATAGATAGTAGATGAAAATACTAACGGATGTGCTTTTCCATAGCTAAACACACTATCTCAGACCTATATGCTGCCAGATCTATCACAGGAGTTAGTATCCGAGTTTCAAAGAACGCATGTCGCAATTCAATCACTGTCAACCCGCTGTACAACTACCTGCCTCTAGGGTGTGTCTACATTTAGTTTGAGAAACCTTTACTTACAAATATTATCTTGCCTTATGTGGTTTTAAAATATTTTAAAACACTTTAAAGAAACAATAAGTTACTGCAATCTAGTTTTAAACGTGTCTGCGTACCGGAGGCATCAAACGCAGAATAGTCACCAAACAGAAAGATGAACACAAATTTTACCACCGATAAAATACTAAACCATACGACTCTGTACATTTATTCAAAAAGTAGCAGTAATAAGTATCAGTTTTCATTATACAACTTGTCTGTAAACTGTTAGACTATTAAGAGAGTATTAAAACACTACATTAAAGAATATTGAATTTTTACCCTCACGCCGGTCTACGTTGGAATCTGCGGAACTTTAATAGAGGGTTAAGCCCTACTCATACTGTTATTGCCAAATACCATCACCATCTAACCACAAACCTCTCCTTAAGCTGAAATTACGTGGACAATATGCTAAGTAGAGCTATGCTCAGGATACACACACATTTTAAAGCTTTCAGTTCAGTGTCAATTCACCATTTAGCTTTCAGTCCGAGTCCTTTGTGTCTTTGAATAAAATTCCAACACTAGGAATATTTTTAGAATTGAAAAAATAATTACTGTAATATTCCACTTGCATAAGAATCATTATCATCATCATCAGCATCGTTAGGCAACCTTGTTGTCTGATGTGACGGTGGCGTCATCCTGTAATCATAAGAAGGTGATTGTGGTAGCTGAAACTCAATGGTCCTGGAGAAAACTCTGGACACACAAACTTTTGTTTTAATAGCTGGTTTTCATGGAATTTGACTTTACAAATTTTTAATGGCCGCCATTTTAAAATTTGATGAGCCTGATCAAAGATATTTTCTGAGATTGTTTTATAGCTGTAGACTTAAAGATAGTAATAGGTTTCATAGGACTTTTGAGTTATTAATTATTTAAAAAAAAGTACAAAATGGTGGATTACGGCTAAATAAAGCCGAAATCAAAAGTAAATTAATCTACATTTTCGACTTATTTTTGGATGTAGAATCTGGATCTGCATAGTATCATTCTGCTACGCTTAACTGAAACACCCTGTATGTAAGGGTGGTCAACTCAAGGAGGCTACTATTGGGATATCGGAAACGGTCAGGATTAGTCAAAACTTTAATGTGGGACATTCCTTTATTTTTTGTGACAGTTAAATATGAATTTAGTTTTTCGAAATCTTCCATCTTGCAATATGGTGAGCTTTGAAATTTCTTACAGAATACCCAATATTTGATCATGTTTTTTTGATAGAATATGTAACTTAAACTTTTTTATTCCTAGCATTTTTTTCTACGAAGCTACTCGTTTAGGAGTTAAAAGTCGAAGAAAATGGCTTCCGGTGGAAATTTTGCATCATGTAGCTCCTAAACGAGTAGGTTTAGATCGAAAATGTGAAGGTTAAATAAGACTTAAAATTGCATATACAATCCAAAAATACCATAAAATACATAAAAAATATCAATTCTGCTATTTAAAAAATGACCGATATTTTCCAAGTGGAAAACTGTGTATTTTAAGACTCATATAATCCTCGCATTTTCGCTCTAATCTTACTCGGTTAGGAGTCACATGATGCAAAATTTACACCAGGAGCAATTTTTCCTTTGATTTTAACGCCTGAATGAGTAGCTTTAACTGCCACAAAAGATAAAGGATTGTCCCCCATTAAAGTTTTGACTAATCCTGACCGTTTCCGATATCCCAATGGTGGCCTCCTTGAGTTGAATGCTGTAGATGCTTGTGTAAATGTGAAGTAGTTTCACAGCAACTCTCTCATGTTGAAGCGAGCGAAGAATCAAAGTACTCTCAAGGGGCACAACCAGCTGTTGCGGTGAATAAACAAATAAACAGACCAATGTTGGGGTTGTCAGCGTGAAATATTTACTACAATAGCTGAACTTGCAACAGCTTGCAATGGAAAAAACGTATTTAAGTATATAAATAGGTTTTAAATAGATTCATATCAATTCTGCTATTTAAAAAATGACCGATATTTTCCAAGTGGAAAACTGTGTATTTTAAGATACAATTTTAAGACTTATATAATCCTCGCATTTTCGCTCTAATCTTACTTGGTTAGGAGTCACATGATGCAAAATTTACACCAGGAGCAATTTTTCCTTTGATTTTAACGCCTGAATGAGTAGCTTTAACTGCCACAAAAGATAAAGGATTGTCCCCCATTAAAGTTTTGACTAATCCTGACCGTTTCCGATATCCCAATGGTGGCCTCCTTGAGTTGAATGCTGTAGATGCTTGTGTAAATGTGAAGTAGTTTCACAGCAACTCTCTCATGTTGAAGCGAGCGAAGAATCAAAGTACTCTCAAGGGGCACAACCAGCTGTTGCGGTGAATAAACAAATAAACAGACCAATGTTGGGGTTGTCAGCGTGAAATATTTACTACAATAGCTGAACTTGCAACAGCTTGCAATGGAAAAAACGTATTTAAGTATATAAATAGGTTTTAAATAGATTCATATCAATTCTGCTATTTAAAAAATGACCGATATTTTCCAAGTGGAAAACTGTGTATTTTAAGATACAATTTTAAGACTTATATAATCCTCGCATTTTCGCTCTAATCTTACTCGGTTAGGAGTCACATGATGCAAAATTTACACCAGGAGCAATTTTTCCTTTGATTTTAACGCCTGAATGAGTAGCTTTAACTGCCACAAAAGATAAAGGATTGTCCCCCATTAAAGTTTTGACTAATCCTGACCGTTTCCGATATCCCAATGGTGGCCTCCTTGAGTTGATCACCCTGTATACATATACCGTATAGATCATTTGTATGCTAATTCATCATTTATACACGTCAATACTTTCTCAATCAGAATTAAATCCACATTGAACCAAAAAAAAGGAACGGTATAGTATTAAGACTATTATATTAATTTTCTATAGCTTTTATCCATACTTAGTTTACTCACATAAAGATGCTGTAGATGCTTGTGTAAATGTGAAGTAGTTTCACAGCAACTCTCTCATGTTGAAGCGAGCGAAGAATCAAAGTACTCTCAAGGGGCACAACCAGCTGTTGCGGTGAATAAACAAATAAACAGACCAATGTTGGGGGTTGTCAGCGTGAAATATTTACTACAATAGCTGAACTTGCAACAGCTTGCAATGGAAAAAAACGTATTTAAGTATATAAATAGGTTTTAAATAGATTCATATAGTTTTTGTGTAAATATTTTTTGGTAAAAGTTAAAAACAAAATGTTGTATTAATAGTTGTTTAGTGTTGTTAAGAGTTCTAATTATCTCAAATGTTGTTTACAATATTTTAACAGAATCTTCGTAGAGATTTGAATTTTTATTCAATTCCTAAAACTTAGCAAGTTACCGCTAAGTTCTAAAACTAAGTTAATTGATGTCATTACCGTTTGGACCTTCAAATTGAATTGGAATTTTAAAATATGTCCCGGGATTTTCAACAAAAAGAATTTTTCTTAAAAACTAATGGAAATTAAATCCCTTTATGTTACATTATGTACCCACTTTAAAGTTTATATTTTATAGATTCCCGTATTATGTTTATGTCACTGATTTTACAAGTTCAAGTGGTATGTATGGAAAATAATATAGGTAAAGTATATGAATAAATTGTTACAGGTGTTAATTTATATTTTTTGAAGATACTGGTTATATTTGAATTTAGTTATCTGTAGGATGCAGCCTTGAAAGTCTTAATTTTCACGGCACGGAGGCGAATGATATATTAACAAAGCTGTCATCCTGCTAATGGGGTCCAACATTGATAACATCTTCTTAATGGATTTGTCCTAAATCTACATCAAAGTCCCACTGTATCATTCCAGTTAGTACATAGTATTTTCTCACAAAGATATTTTAGTATACAATAATTTACAGTGAAGAAAAATCTTTCTTACGTTGTGTTCCATTCTACACAACTGTTGTATGTTATAACTAGATTTGGTGATAATATGTATATATTTAGGTTAAAACTAGGCTTTATAGAACTCATATACAAATTCAAAATCAATACACGCTTTCAAAATACTCCTGTGTTTACGTAAGATTTATACGTTACAATGGTAAGGTTAAACCGAATAATTTAATAGGGGATTTTAAAATCTTTTAGTTTTTAATATACTCGAAAAATGAAGCTTAGATCAAGTAAATAAAAAAACTATACTGTAGTGTATACTTAATGATTTATATTAAGTCTCACGTTATACTGTTAAACTGGTTTTAACACAATAGGTGAAACAAAGTATGTTTAAATTAATATATGTATATACTGTACATAAACAATCGTAGTTAAATCAGTTTATTTTTATCTACTGTATAACTATAAATCTTATGAGATATTTGTCTCATAATATATGTTTCATTTGGGAACAAGAAAATCTTTCTTTACGAGTAAATGTTATTTTAAGCTTTAAAACGCTTTATAAGCCCCTGAGCTACGATATGAATGCATGTGTAACCGGCCTATTAAAACATGTCCTGTAGGTATAAAACTGTAGTGAAGAAAACAAACACTGTGCAAAGGGCATGGTGTGTCGTTACAACAGAAATATATGGTATGATGTTTTATGTAAAACTGCTTAGTTTGTAGAGTTTAGATTGTTACTTTTAGTTTTAAAATGAAAATAAGTCATAAACCCCATAAACGTGCAGTGGTAATTAAATTACAATCTACGTGGCAGCAAAGGTACTTTATACGTAATTTACACCAATCACTGGGGATATTGTCGATCACATCAAAGCACAAGTTGATTACATTAAATTAAATAACTATATTAAAGGCTACGTATAGATAATTTGGTATTTAGCATAATTTAGTAGACTATGTTTAACAGTAATAGGTAATTTCGTTTACAACCAGCCCAAATCAAAGTTTTGCACAAATTTCCATTCCTCCAAAATTTTAAGCAAGTATTTAAAGTACACATGACATTTAATTGAGATGATGATAAAACTCAGATTTCAACAATAGATCTGAAGTATTTATATTAGGAAGCAGTTTGTTATTTTAATAATTTATTAATTTTTTTAATTGTGAACAATTTTACAAAATGGCACTCCTTCAATAGTTAATAGAAAATCTAATATATAAAATACCCCCGCCATAGCAAACCTGCATACTTAGTGGATTTCCATTTATTTGGCTAGATTTCCACGAATATTTTCCCTTAAAATTGTCAAATTATGTCGTACCTTTAACTTGTAATGAGTACTTACGTTTGCTGCTATGAGGAATGTGATGAGGTGTGTTGTACTTTTAAAAAGTTGATAGCTTAGTAATGAAATAAACAATATTGTCAAATTTGATTAAAATAAATCCATAAACAAGCAAACTACGACGGTTTATTTAAGAATAGCCTAAGGATTTTTCATCTAGGCCTACATTTCGTTTTAATTTGTCTCCGTAGTCTTTAGACATACAAAAACACAATATACTAAAACCTTTTCCTTATTAAGCTCTTCAATGGGTCTAATGGTTGGAAAAAATTAGAAATTTGCGAGAATGTTTTTAGAGTAAAAAAAGAGAGAAATTAATTTTTACCCCATAAACCCTTCCCACCATGAACGTCCCATGGTTTGATCACGCTGGTTCGTGAACCCGTTCGAATAAACGTGGCTTTACGTGTTTGTACCTAATTTCATCAAAATTTGATCAGTTTTGTTTGAGTTATCAAGCTAACGGACTCATACTTATATACTATATGACTTAGAATGGAGTGTGTCTTTGGCCTCTGGGGACCTCAAAGTGATAACTAAATCGCTCCCGGGTCTAAGTCTTACCATTAGACCAACCGGTCATAGCTTATTCACTTTAGATTAAATTCGCTAAAAAATCAAAAGTTATTGGATAAGTACAGAATGGATTTCAGATATTCTGTGATTTAAGGTACCAATAAAAATCATTACTTTATGTGAAAACAAATTAATCTTCCAAGCTTTGTAAATTAGTTAGTATAGTATGTCTACACTTACTGTTCGTTATAATCCGTGTTAATTATTAATATTACAAATCAACTTGTTTTTACAATCAAAGTATTTGCATCTTTATATTCATAAAATCGCATAAAACAATGCGACCTGATAGCAAAAGATATATCAAATTGAATTGCCCTTTAATCTTTTGGCAATGGGCAGCCGTAACCTACTACGTGATGTAGTAGCTTTTTAAAATATTGAGAAAAATACCAATTCGCTTAAAAACTTATGACAAACGAATACAAAATATAAAGTGATACACTGTGATTGATTAATATTCTCAACTAATGTTATTCGAAATACATGAACAGGTCACGGTTATATGTCTAAAAACAATATCAAACTGGCAAAGTGTTTTTTATGAATAATAAATCAGTGAAATGATTTATTACAGTTATTTTCTGTAAGGTTAATATAGTTATTTGTTTTATATGAATTCGTGACATTATAAAACTAGTTTAGGGATGTATCTATGCAAATACATTTCCATAAATCCTGTTAAATTTATTGAATGTGCTGAATCGATGAAAAGATGTTAAAAAAATACACAAAACCGTAGGGTAGGGCGTATGAAAAAATTTAATCTACCTTATTATAAAACAATAGTGGATGTACTTTTCTAGTTGGTGTTTCTGGCGTATTCAAGTTCACGTTCTCGACACATACACCAAGATAGTTGAATTTTAATAGAACAAAATCGTTATTTGTTTCTAAGTGGAAATTATAATTTTTACAACACTTAAAATGAAACCTCAATACATTTGAAAAAAAAATTATCTAATTTCATTAACACTATAAGAGTATAATTTGGTATCAATCATTATTTATTTATATAGGTTAAAAGAGTGTCTGAAAGTAAAACTTTAAATTACTGTATACAATTTAAAATAACAACACAATAATGTCAAATAAATTACATAACTTCATAAGAAACTTAAAGATCAAAAATAAGTTAATTACTAATACAAATTGTAAAAAATTTAATAAAAGAATCTTCAAATTAAATTAGGGTAAAATCTTGACGGCATAAAGCCCATAGATTGATTATTCTATATTGTTTGAAATACTTACATTATTTTAAGAACAACAGAAACCTCTTTAATAATATGCTTAGTAAGTTATAATTGTAAACAAGGAAAGAGTCTGATCTTGTTAAATTTCCTGGCCATTATTTACAACTCAAATAAATTAAATTCAATCGACTTTAAAATGCTTTTGCCTCGTTAAGCCTGTTTTATGTAGTGGACATTTGATAGTCAAAACAGGCTTATTTTTCTTGCTTTACTTTGTGTTACTTTAGAATGTATTTTGTTATTCTCTTAATACATGTTAAAACAAAACAAAAAATATAGTCTGTCCCAACAAAGATCAAACTCAATCAAACATTTACGTAATGCGTCATCAATAAGACGGTGTATTACC
Organism: Macrosteles quadrilineatus; assembly: GCF_028750875.1. Taxonomy (NCBI): domain Eukaryota; kingdom Metazoa; phylum Arthropoda; class Insecta; order Hemiptera; family Cicadellidae; genus Macrosteles; species Macrosteles quadrilineatus. The sequence continues at coordinate 7,132,325 of NW_026542594.1, forward strand.
TTTAGATGTTAATGTAAAATGAAGTCTTTACGTTCACATTTTCCCTGAATCAGTCTAACAAATGTTATTATATCACGCCTAAATGACGCCTTGCCCATATGAATAAAATTTAAAAAAAGCAACAACCGTTAACGTGAATTACTAAAAAATAAAAGAAATTGCAATTCTTAAAATTCACAATTATCCAATGCCGAAAGATTATTACTTTTCGTTCACTATAACGACAAAATATAGGGTTTCAAACAGTAAACGGTACAAGTCCAGCAATGATATTTCTTTTTAATTAAGACATAGATCCACACAAAATTAAGATAGCATAGCAAACTCTTCAAAATGACGCATTGCCTGCAATGGTCACAAAACATAACATGCAGCCCCTGCAGTACAATGATAGACAGTTCGATGTGCTATAAAATAAAAATACTTTGACTCTTTCTTTTATGTTTTAAATATATCACACTGTTTATACAGGATGTCCCGTAAGTAAACAGCCAAACTCCAGGAAATGGTTCTATGAGTCATAATAAAGAGAAAATCAAGAATAACATTTTTTCCAAAATGGCTTCGTTAACCAGATATCCACCATTTTGTATTTTTTTACATAAACATTTTTATTTTTTTTTTTCAACCGATCTTTATAAAACTTGGTGTGAAGGTTAAGGTAGAAAAGAACAATGTTAGAACAAAAATTAATCTTGTTTCAACTTAAAACTTCAAAATGGCAGCCATTTTAATTTTATAAATTTAAATTACTCAAAAACGGCTAATGTCATGAAAAAATGTCAAGAAAAATTTTATTTATTTTTTGTAATTCCCTATCTTGTAATTCATACTAAATATTACGGGTTTTAGTTATAAAATGGGGCGAATGTGACTAGCTTCTGCCTTATTCCACCCCATTTTACAACTCAAAATCGTAATATTTCAACTACTTCTTATTCGATCTTTTTGAACTTGGATAGGGAATAAAAAATGCTAAATAACAGTGTATGAAATTTTTTCATAACATTAGCGGTTTTTGAGTAATTTAAATTTATAAAATTAAAATGGCCGCCATTTTGAAATTTTAAGTTGAATCAAGATTAATTTTTGTTCTAACATTGTTCTTTTCTACCTTAACCTACATGCCAAGTTTTATAAAGATCGGTTGAAAAAATTCAAAAATAAAAATGTTTATGTAAAAAATACAAAATGGCGGATATATGGTTAACGAAGCGATTTTGGAAAAAATTTATTCGTGATTTTCTCTTGATTTTGACTCATAGTACCATTTTCCGGAGTTTGGCTGTTTACTTACGGGACACCCTGTATAAAAGAAAATCTAAATATTATAGTTTTATATTTTAAAATATATAAATTTCAAGAAATCTTTCGTTAAAAAGACAAGCAAACAATAAATATATTTTGGCGTAGTATGTATTTTTACTTAGGAATATAAAATGAAAACTTTAATAATTAAAAGTGAACGTTCGACAAAGATATGTGTTAATTTTTTTATTGAAAGAATCCAGAAGGCCTTAGTTTTATACTGGAAAGAGCGTTACATCTTAATGTTACATACTTAGAATTGAATTATTTAATTTATATATTAACATTAAATATTAATACTATATAGATTCTTACAAACCTTTGACACATATCAAACATATATATTCATAACAGCAAGGTTAAAGTATAGAGATTCGTATATTTTTTCAGTTTGAAAAAGTAAGTTTCGGAAATGTTTGATCAACAAACATACTTGTATCATCTTTTTAATCTCACGAAGTATGGATTTTGAACTACCGTGTTATAAGATGATATACTGTGTAACGTTGCCAGCTCCCTAATAGGATGTTCTCTGAGATATTATCTTCTTATAGATTACCTCCAGCTAGAAGCCAATCTCAGGCCCTTAACATTACGTATTTGCATTAATATTGACTGTCTTGGACCCGCTTTGCTCTGACATTTATTTTGAAAGCTTAGCTATTTGAGTTTATGTATTGTACTTATTTACGATATCTTAATAAATTCTGTCTGTAATTGTCATAAAATACTAACGTAATAATAAGGAAATGTTTAAAAATAACATTGGACTGTTACTAAATTTGAAAAGATTATTTTAGTCCGCCATAGAACAAAACTATTTGTTGGGTTTCATATCATTTGAAATTATACTCAAAATAAGAAATCTAAAGGCAATCACATTGATGTTTTATAGGCTGCAAACACGCATGGACCAAAACCATTATGATGGTAGGAAGGTCCTCAAGTCATATATATTCATATATATCCATTTATATTATATTCATTATTTATATTCATTTATATTCATAATACAATACCTTTCACCAATATCACGTTACTCCATGACCACTGTTGTAAGTCTCAAGGTGCATTGGTAAACCGCCTTCAGCTCAAAATTACACACCATGAAGAATATATAGTAAGGCTCTTTATCCTTCCGACTCAGCAAAATATATACAAAAAACTGTAAAGATTAGTAATACTACTTACCTAGTCTTTTATTCCTTGATATAACTTACCGAGAGCTTTCAGACCCTCGACTACTTAAAAATATTATCAAACAACTAGCTGTTGTACCCGTGGTTTGCAACGGGAAGAGGACACGAAATGGAAACATTTTGATCTTTAAATCTGTTGTATAAAATATACACATCTGCCAACAATTTTAGAAACCAAATTCAACCTTAATGGCCTTTATAGAAACGTTTGTGGCTTTTAAATCAAATAAGTAGTGAAATCCGTCATTTAAGTTTCAATTTTAAATCTTGTATAGGTTGATAAGGGAAAAACTTACCAAATTTTCGAAAAAACATTTTCACCTTACATGAATTACCGTCACCTCCCTTATTTATCCTTTTTCTACTTTACATTTTAAATTTCAATCCTGTCTTTATGTTTCAATACTACTAATTATTAAATTTAAATTATTCTTTTTAGGTCTATATGTTTCAAATTAAATCCCAAATCTTCCATCTTATCTCACAGTTCATCAATAGCAACACTAACATCAGCTGTTATAAACTTTAAAAAAATATTGTTGTGCCCCTTATCAGTAGTATTTTGAAATATACAAGAAACGATATCTATTCTATATAAAGTTTTAAATTATCAATTTAATGAAATAATAAAAACAATATTTTTGATATCTTTAGTATATATTATTTAATTTTCAAATTAAATTGAGTATTTAAGATGACAGACAAAATTAATATGATTATCAAAATATCAAGGACAAAAAAATATTAATAGTAATACCGTATGTTTCATTGCATCTATGATTCTACTCTACAAAAATATCAACGAACAACATAATATTATACAGACCATTTCTTTAATTCAGTTCCATAGTCCATTGCCTTTCATTTTTACACTTACCATTAGGTAAACAGTACCATAGTAACAGATATTTCATTGATTTTAGTACAAAGAACAATGTGTACAGCTTAGTTTTATGATATTTTCCTTGGTTTGATTTAATCCGTGGTGTAGCATATCACAACTACTAGATTAAGTTATGTTAAGTTTGTCCAACACATGTTGAGCAGTTCAAATTTATAAAAAATAGCCACCAAACTCATACAAAACACTTATAAATTGTAATCTTCATACTGTTTCCATAAAAATATATAAATAACATTATTTTCATAACTTAGACATTTAATAAAATCGAAAGCAGAGCCGGAGTTGATACAGTAATGGTTATAGAATATGTTTTTATTTTTATTTTTATCTCTATTATTGAAATAGTTTTAGAATAAATAATCCATGATAAAGTTTTAGATTAAATAAACCTACCACATAGTTGTGTAAAATATTATATTTAATTTCTTTGGATTAGCTGTCTAAAATTGTGAAATTAGCAATTTGATAGTTCTTCTTGTATACATTGAAAGTAAAAGCAAACGTAAAAAAACATTATGAGTGATCTCACTGCAGCCATGGAGACAAATCAATATTTACTTTTAAAATCCTCACCTGAAAACTTTTAAAGCCAAAGGACAAAGCCCACGGTCAGTATCGAAGTGTGGATAGCTATTACCATTATTGGTATGGTATCTATATTTTTGTAAAATCTAAGCCCAGTCGGTTCAGTAGCTTTATGCCTATTAGTAATACACATACAGACACACACCATTAGATTTTTAATAGTATAGATACCATTTTAATAAATAAACGAATAATACATTTGAAAAGGCATATTAAAAATTCAAAACTGAATAAACATGCATTTAATATCCACTTATACATCCGATAAATAGATCAATTATTATATCCCTTGACATAGCTCCACAGTCGAAGTGTCAAAAAATAAAACAACTCAAAGACAACCATGAGGTTGAACCCGTTAAACACAGCAACAATACTGATGGAATACGCCAAGAACTGGGTCAGGTTGGTGGTACTGGCGCGGATCTTTGCGTCGTAGAATCTAGTTCCTTTAAAGTTCATGAACAAAGATTCTTGATGTAAATCATCAGTCTGTATAGGGTTTACCTCAAAATCATAAGACAAAGAATTGCAATCTGGCAAACAACCGCAGTCACACATTGCGAAAAGACATTTCGTGATGCAAACGTCCACAGAAGTGTTGTGCCTAGGCAAGTGATGAGGGACACAGCCACATTCAAGCAGAGAACAGTTAGCAGCACATTCCGCCTCACAGTTCATTTCACTGTAGTGTTTAAACATTGACAGCTGATTCTCGTGTGCGTAAAAACACCCCCTAATAGAAGGTTCATACTTTTCAAGACCTTTTTCAGAAGTCACTAGTTTAGGAATTACCGTTATATGTTTAAAGACATTATCTTCTATAGGGATTTGACTGTCTAAGGTAAAAGGAATTTCAATCGGGTTATGAATAGAAAGGTAACCTTTTATCTTGTCATCAGTCAAGCAAATGTCCGTATTTCTGTAGGTTCTTTGATCACGAACTCCAAACATAATCACATCATTCTTACTCATATATGTTGGTGTCGTGGTTATGTTTCCTCTATGATAAATCATATTTTCCAAAGTAAAGTTTTTGCCTAAGTATTGAACATCAGAGTCTGAATTATGATAAGAATAATCTTTCATTGGCACCGAAGTAACAACATTGTTCCTGTAAATATCTTCGTGTCGAAGTCCATTGAAAGTAAAACATAAACCTGAAGCTGATAAAAACTGTTGACACTCGTTGTCATGGCACCCTGTCTTTTGATAATAAGTCCTTGTGAATAAGTTTCCATTCCGCATTACTCTCAACTGTGCGATTTCCATATAATCGATTTCAAAATTGTTTGTAAAGTATGTTGAAAATACTTTACTTGGCATTGAATCCTTAATATACCTTTGGTAAACATACCACGGTTGAAAGAATGACACCGTCGGAGAACAAATCATTGATGTGACAGCAAGAGATACCTTCTCCTCCAAACTACATTCATCGTTGAATTTATCATCAACACTGTTATTGGAGTTGTACAAAAAACATTTTTCTAAAAGCCCTGTGTAGTTGAAGTCATTTTTTAGAGTTGGAAGAAAGCAAATTGTTATTGCGGGGAAGGGTACTTCGTTGATAAATGTTACATTGCTTGTAGGTATGATGACAACAGGGGAGTTTTGCCATCTGTCATGCTCTTGCTTGATAAGAAATAAACTCATTAATAGCGCAAGAATGTGAATAACAAACCACAAGCATGAATGAAACCAAGACTGGCTCTTTCCTACAAGAAACTTTATGCCCGGTATGCTCAAAGATTGAATCAGTTCTCGAAAGTAGATGTGTGGGAAATTACTCCTATACAGTAAATGATAGTTTTCATATGTATGAACTTCTATGGTTTTGTCGAAATGTCTTGATTCAATTTGACTTGAGGATTGGAATTCTTTGAACCGTTGTGACTTACTGGTTTCTAAGCTTACCACAACTGTTTCAATGCGATCTTCCACTTGGGTCACCCTCTGTACTAGCTCTTGAATTGAATGTGCTAGATCTTGATGTCCTTTGGTTGGTATTGCAGTACTCATCTCTAAAATCCAAAGTAAACTATTATCTAAAGCTACTTGTGTGGATTTAAAGTAAAACACAAAACATTAGTAAATGTTATGTCTATTAAATAAAATCGTGGTTACAAGCACAATATCATGTTATGCCAACGCGCACGCAAAATAGTGACCTCTGGTTGGTATAAAGGGAACAAATTGATACCACGCCCGCTTTAATTTTCGTTGACAGCGTCAATATTAAAAACCTTTGTCATTACTACACACGTTGACTTCACAATTTAGCTCCAATTTTACGACTTATAATTGAATACTTTACATTAATATGTTGTTGTAAAGTGACGATACCATAACTGGTAAACAATATGTTTTTTAGGCAACTTAGGACACCCTGCATAACAAAAAGCTAATTTTCAGTGAGATAATTTTGAACTTATATTACTAAAATAACCTGAGGATTTAAGAATGGGCTCTTCGTTAATCTGATGTAAGGTTTTTGATATTGAGGATGTAGTAGTTTTAATAAAGACCTGATAGTATACTACTAGCGTTCTAGTAGATTCAATGTTTACAAAAAATAGCCTTTTATGAAATATATTTACTAATATATTTTGATTTTGATTATGTATGTTGTCATTTATATTATTCCAACAAAATGTCAGGGAATTGTTAAACTAAATTTTAGCTTAATCTTTAACAATAGCCTGGTATGTGAAAAGATTAGCTTTACAAGAGCTCTAGATTGGATAGGATAAGAAAGAGACACGATATTCCACCAAGATGGAACGAGAATGATTGTTATACATTTATAACAAAAACTTGACATAATTTGTGTTTACCGATTCCAAATTGCTTGGATTTACTATAAAAACAACCAAACGTGTAACCAATAATAATTTAAACCAAGTATAAGTGTAACCAAAATAATTTCCAATCAATTTGAAGTTTATTTAAATGCATTACCTTGATAATGCTGTGCACGCCAACTAACTTCACTTACGTTTTTGCATTCTAACCTATTGCGATAAATAAAGTTGAAATCGTCTTCTAGCTGAGAGGTAATCTATTAAGAAGATGGTATCTGAAAACACTCTCTCAGGATGCTGGCAACGTTTCACTATATATCAATTTCGGAACCTCTGAAGAAGGTAGAACCCTGTATATTTCTTAAACATTTATCAAATACAGTTTATTCAACCAAGCAAACAATTTGTAAAGGTAGGCCAATAAATAAAACTGTTGAACTAGGTGAGATAGTAAATGTCTGAATAATTGATTTATTGTTAAAATATTATCAAGTTTGTATTAATGAAGTAGGCCTACACACTGAAGAAGATTTCAATGGTGTGTAGCACACTCAAACTATGCTAATAAGTGTTGTCGCTCTACTTTCCTTCTAAAAACAGATCATTAGCTTTATGCCTAGTCTTCAAAGACATACATGTTGCTTAATAACCATGACAGAATTGCAAAGCTATATCGTCTACATACAATATGTCGTATCGTTTTAAAGAATAAACCTAATTGAGCGGAGCGAAGCGAAGCTCTTATACTACACTCCTGCTTTTGTTTTACAAATACTCCTCCTGAACGGCTGAAGCGATCTGCATGAAATTTAGCACAGTCATAGTAACCAACCATGGGAAGGTATAAATCTGAAATGGTACAAATCGGACCACAGGGCTTTTCCCTATGTGAATTCAAACTTTTAGAAATTTAACATGGGCCTTATGGGTTAATTGGTTGCCATGACAGTATTTGCAAGATAACAATAAAAAGGTAAACAAAAGTTGTAACATGTGTTTACAAATAAATCATCTAAACTAGCACACTGCAAAATAGAGAACAAAAAAGAAGAACAATCGGATTGATACCGTTGAGCATTATTTGCTACAAAATGTATAACCAATAAGGATTATTCACCATATCGGCTTTTGATGTTACAAGTACATTTTTCATTTACGTGAACCAGACGTACAATTTACTTTGAATACTGCACATAGGGATTCCAAATTATGTGAACCAAATATACCATTAACTTTGGATACAGCAATTAGACATTACATTAACGTGAACCAGATGCATTATTGACTTTAGATACTGGAAGTATAGATATCCCATTTAGAAGAAACAGAGACAATCACTTTAGAAACTGCAAGTAGACATGTAATATATGAGAACCAGATGAACCATTGACTTTAGATACTGCAAGTAGACCTTTCATTTACGTGAACCAAATGTGCCATTGACATTAGATACTTCAAGTAGACATTTAGATTTAATTTATGAGAACCGGATGGGCCATTGACTTCGGATACTGTAAGAAGACATACCTTTTACATATAACACATTTGGGTTCTGCAAAAAGATATACCATTATTTATGTGAATCATACGTACCATTGAATTAGGATTCGTTAAGGAGACATCTCATTACGTGAACCAAATGTACCATTGACTTTGGACACTGGAAGTAGACATTCCATTTACTTGAACCAAATGTGCCATTTGCATTGGATACATCAATAGACATTTAATTTATAAAAACAGAAAGACCATTGGATTTAGATACTGCAAGTAGACATCTCTTTACCGTGAACCAATTGTGCCATTGACTTTGGATACTGCAAGTAGACTAGACATCCCGTTTACGTGATATAAATGCACCATTGACATTGGATACTGCAAAGAGACATCTCATTTACGTTAACCAAAAGGAGTATTGACTTTGGATACTGTAAGTATACTTCCCATTTACGTATAACTAATGTAGCATTACCTTTGGGTTCTGTAAGTAGACATTCCATTGTTTATGTGAACCAAACGTACCATTGAATAAGAGGATTCGACCAGGAGACGTCTCAATTACGTGAACTAGATTTAGCATTGACTTTGGATACAGCAAGTAGACATTCCATTTACATATAACAGACGTAGCATTGACAAAAAAAGATTAATATACTTAATCCGCTCAATATTGCAAACATACAACTGCATTGCACACCTAGTAAAACCTGTGTTTTGAAATCGGGATAAAATGTTGTTAAATTTACTTTAATGATCTGGTTCTCCACAAAATTTAAAATATGTCCATATAAAGCTTTATATAACAAATATGAAACCCCGCCATTAAATTATATCGCTTTATAGAATGAAAATGTTTAGGTCTATGAGAGGAAGGTCTAATTTTGTGCGTTACTGAAAATAGCCGGAAGAGCATGGTGAAACACTTTGCAACAGAAGTTATAGGAGTTAGCTACATATCCCAAAATTCAGTATTTGAAAAGGATGAAAATAGCTATAGGTTTACAGGAGAACATTTGACTGTGTGTGACATTGACAAATGCAATGATTTGTTTAACTTCCACATCCTATCGTATCAGGAAAATACTTTCGGTGTCAATTTTGACATTTACCATATTGAGTAGATTCTTCATTGAACCTACTCAATATTTTTGATATTACAGTATATAATGTCCTCACTACATATTGGTTATACAGGTTAACTGTGTATGTTATTTTATAAACAGCCTTGTGATAAAGTAAACCATTCTTCTTTTTAAAAAAAACTGTGTTATTAAAACCTTAGGCCCAAGGTACAACACCCTTAGGTTCAAGGTACAGCACCCATGGTGTACCTTAAAACCATTGTGAGGTTTAAAAATTTGTTTTTTTAGTTGGAAATATCAGAAGAAGGTCTATTAATTGATTGAAACAATGAGTTATTATCAACCTACATTATAAAACAAACTGATGATTGGTGTTTTTTTTTTTTTTTTTTTTTTTTTTATATATATATATATATATATATATAGAATACCGGAGTGTGGGAAAATAAAATGAGTGCGAGATAGTAAAATGAGTTTGGAAAAGTAAGTTATTGCAGAGCACAGCTACTTTGCATGTTATAATCAGTGCAAGAAACCCCCTGTAGGAAAACATGTTTGAACTAAATTAAATTAATGAATGATAGTAAACTATAACTATAACTATAACTGACTAGTTAATGTGGCAAACAAATAATGCTGTGCTTTGCCAGTGTACACACACATATTCTCGTTCAGAAGAACTCTTGCAAGGTTAAAGAATAACTCAAAGGTAGGTAAACATGTTTACTAAATTTTGTGATTACACAAAAGGCTTCAAAAAAAGTAAACTTGTAACAATTTTGCCAAATATTGATTTTCTATACCTTTATTGTTTCTACTTATAAATTCTAAAATTATTATACTATAATGTATAAAACACTTTAGTTCCTATTTTGGTATTGGATTATATTGTATAGTCTTAATCACTGTAATAATTTCAAAAAACTTTAATTAGGTAAGTGGACTTATGTATTATTTAGGGCATTTTACAAACAAAAATAAAGACAGGAACGACTGAGTTGTTGGAGAGGAAGACGAACAGTGTATAATTACAACAAAGCCGTGGTAGTCCAGTGAATCACAATGTGCATTTTACCAATGTAAGGCCATTTATAGTGGACTCCACTGAGTCTGGTTGAGGCTTTTGAATTTATTGTGTTGTATTTGTTCTGAAAAGATAGTAGCTATTTACCGTGAAAAGCTTTATGAAGTTCTGTATTCATTTATTCCTCCTGAACAAAATTCTTTTTTTACTGTATTCTAACTTTTTGTTACTTGACGTTACATGTAACAATTTATAAATAATAGTAATTCTATTTTTGCATTTTTCTAAACGATTTTTATATTTTTAAAATCTAGATTATTAAATAAAAGTTTTTAAATCGTTAATTGTTATATGACATAAATCGATTCTTGTCATAGAATCTATTTTATCATATCTACATTTCCAGGTTTAAGACAAAGCTATGTTTTTGAAATCAGCAACCACAATTTAATTTACTATAATCATTAGTGCACTTTTTAAATTGATTATTGTGAATTCTTTAAAATATTTATATTTACTTTTAATTTAAATTTCAAACTCCTTCCAAATGAAGACTTCAAAAGTTAAATGTTATGTATTAGTATAAACGTTTTGTTTTGTCGTAGAGTAAAATAAACTCTGTTTAGTAAGACCATAAATAAAATATACTCCCTTATGTTGGTTAGACTTCGAAACAACTAACCTAGGCTAATTTAATATTTGAGAGTTTGCAACTGTGTCAGCAAATTTTGATTATTTAATGATTGGATCATCTAAGCTCTCTCAGTACTAATTGAGGACGGATATTTAAAAACGTAAAGCATATAATATTAAAACCACTAAATTTCATGTATTGAAAGTAATAAATATGGGCACCATTTACGTTAGACGAAATCCTAATGGCTTTAATCCAATAAGGTAACAGTTTTCGTACTTAGAAAAATAACATTCATACAACATCTTATATTATGCCATAAAAATTAGTTATAAATATTACGATATGATAGTTTATTAAAATCAAAGCTGCGCTATATGCTTTAAATCCTTTAAATGTGCCGCTTTAAAAATTTTATGGATTTACGTTTATTAAAACAAAGCTATCAATTTTCCTATTTTTTTCGTAAACCATTATTGGCCTTAATCCGTTGATAAAAGTAACATATAACATTACATAATACACTCACACTAGTGTTATAATTATAATAATACTATACAGTGTTCTGTGTGTGTCAAACAGAAGCAAACAGAAAGTAATAGTAGCATAGCTTGTATTAGTATAGTTAGTTGTTAGTATAGGTACTAAATATCAGTAAAGTACTTCAAGTTTGTTTGAAGTATCTGATTGTTACCAACAATGCAACACACGTGTTAAGTAGCTTGTTTCGGAATAAAAAGTCCATACAATTTAGGGAAATCTTATTGTTTGCTTGAGTTTGAAACCCCCCGATCAGCTACTATGGTTCAACGTAGATTTAAGACCCGCTATAGTAAATATCATCCTAATAGGAAGTCTATCAGCTAGTAGCATAGACCGTTCAGCTATACATGTTGTTCAAATAAAAGATATAACACTAGGCACAGAAAACGTACTACTATAACCCAGAATGCCAACCGCATGGTAAAAAGCATTAAGCGGTTTGAGAGAGCTTTGCCTGTCAATCCGTAGGCAGCGCCACCAGCGTTGCCATGCAATAGCATAGCAACGCTGGTGGCGCTGCCTACGGATTGACAGGCAAAGCTCTCTCAAAACACTTAATGCTTTTTACCATGCGGTTGGCATTCTGGGTTATAGTAGTACTAGTACGTTTTCTGTGCACTAGGGGACCTTCGGAAACTAATGCTCAAGAGAAGTTTGTTCGCATAACTGCTGCATTTAAATTGAACAAGTCGAAAGGAAGGTCAACTTAAGAACTTTTAACTCTTCAACCGCTGGTTTTAAGAGTTAAAAGTAACTGGCTGAAAATATTTTCATGAAAGCTATTGAAACCATATTGCAGGGGAATATTTCGAATACTGTATAATGTCCTGTTCGGAATTGGTCGTGCAGCTGACAAAAAATTATGGATGTTGCCTTGCTGCGAACTGGAGACCTATCACAATTGGATCGGTTCTAACCAGAATATATAGTTGACTTGGATAGCCGATTGTGCAGATAGTAAATTTTAATGCAAGTCAGCGTGGGCTCATGCCAAGTAACGGCTGCTATAAGAACACTTATATGGTGGACGAGATATTGCAAATAGCCAAAAGAGGGGGTTTCTAAAGCATTCGACTCCATGCTACACCAGAGAAGTATGAAAGCCCTTGGGGGTCAGGGGGTACCATCACACATGGTCTAAATAATACATGATATGTATATAAAATCCAGCACAATATTGAAACTGGAAGGGGCTCCCAGGATGAATATTTACAGGGGCGTCAAACAGGTCAACCCTCTATCACCCATCCTGTTAAACCTGGTGATGGACCCGTTGATGGCTGAACTGGATACTTCAGTTGAAGGGTTTCTTGTTGACCACGAGTGCCGAGTCGGAGGCCTGGCTTTTGCAGATGGTCTAATGATTCAGCAGCAGGGCTCAGTGCGAACTCGGCCAGGTTTCTCGGTTCCTGCAGAAGCTCGGCATGGACTTGGCGGCTAGGAAGTCTTTGGCTTTCTCCATCAAATCTTTGAGGAGAGGTTGGGTGACCAAATACCACCCTAGCTAATGGTGAATGAAAACGAGGACCCAGCCATAGGACTGGGTGACCTATGACATACCATCCCATCGGTCACTAGTACTATAGTAGGTTCGTACCTAGATAAAAAAGTACTATAGTAGGTGGCATACACAATGGCCATAACTTAGAAATCCTGTTGGCAGGAGCACGTCGCTATCTCGCTTTAGGTCTGAAAACTCTTCAGAATCTTAAGTTGTTGAAGCAGTACTACATCCCAGGACCTACCTAAGATCTACGTATGCTCTCAGCCTCGGTTATCCATCTCAAAACTTGTTGAGGAGATTGCATACAGGACTGAGGGAGTAGGACTGGGGATACAGGGACATGTTTCATCTTGATAGATCCACAAATGACCATCTCATCTAGCTACATGCTGATGTGAGGGTCTAAGTGTATCCAGACTCACTGGTTCGATACCGGCCACATATCTAAATAATGGGATCAAGGCGTTTCGTGGGGAGGGTGACGCTCTTGTCACTAGGCTGGCTGAGATTAATGATCTAGACGGTCAACTGGCTGGACTCTCGAAGGTTTTGGGCCTCAAATTGCCTCTCACCCTAACGGAATTGGAAACGGGGACGCAGCAAGATGGAAGTGGCCAACTGGGCTGGCTTACATGGCCAGTTTTTTTAACGCTAGGCACGAGCTTGGAATTGTTTTAACATTACTTCAAGTTCGACCTAGGAGTTGTGGCATTATCACTTTAATAAAATCCATTGGTGATTTGGCGGTATTTGAACCCGGAACCTCAGTGACCGGAACCACACTATAACAGCTTGCTCCCAACAAAGCCAGGGTTACGAGGTAAGGATGGTCACCAACGTCCCCAAAGGGAACGTATCATCGTGGCCAAGGTACAAGTCTTCTGAGTGCCCGTAAATTGACTCTTGGAATTGCTTAAACCTGACCTCGTTATTAAATATGAGTCCGGGTTTTTTGGACTTACTGGTGGTACTGCCAATAGTGATTAATAGTCGAGGATGCGTCCCCAAGGCCACAGCCAACGTTCTCAAAGCAATTGGCATCCATACGCGGGGCATGGGTGTCACTAAGGCTTGCATTGAACTACAAGCTATCTCTTCAACATCTTGCCTATGATGAAGGGTGATACCTGCCCGGGTTAACCCCAGAAAGAAATAAAGCCGAATATCTTACGATATTACTGAACAGGATTTACCTAGCACGCATATAGTCTTTACATGAGCGTGCTCTAATCTTACATTTAATCACTCAGATTCAACTTCTTGTGATAAAGCTAGTGTAATCATCTGCAAGACAAAGTGATTAAACAAATTTTTCCTTTAAAATTCTTGAAGCAAATATAAAGGATTGTCCCTACAGTGAAGAGTGTTGCAGCCAACTCTTCAGACAGTTTGGGCAGGAGTAAAAAATAAGATGTACTTGCTTCGAAAAAAATATACGTAAAAAATAAGATGCTACGTGATTCGAGGTGCCCATAATGAACCGATTTGATAAATGAGGAAATACTTGGAAATACATACATTCAGAACGTGTAAGTTATAATTAAAACATGGATATTGTTGATAAAAAAGTGTTTTATTTTCTTTTTGAATCACCCTATATGTTATACTGGAACAAGCGCGATTTAAAAATATAGACAACCCCAAACAGTATCTTATCACACACCACGTTTAATTAAATGAAATGGATAAGAGACACAGCACTTCTGTCATTAAATTGTGTGTGGGACATTTCTTTCTGAGACAAGTACATAAAAACATACCCTGATTAATATATTCAAATGTAATGAACTTATAGCATTATTTGATGTCTTTTTTCTTTCCCATTCCTTAGATGAAGCTTAACTAGCTTCCCTCAAAAGTTTGCAAAACCGAGGAAGCACTACAAACGCAATGTAGGTAAGAGAGTAGCCTACAACTTAACTTTATAAATACTGACCAGCAGCGTAGTTTGTAGCTCATTATCACAAATACACTCAATAGTAGCTACCACCCAAAACACACATTTCTATATCGTCTTTGATACTACGAATATAGACAGTTAGCTCGTATAGTTAAGCTTTGGGTGGCCATACTTGTGCGTCTTTGGTGTGATAGTATTATGATTACTATACTATTACGGTCTGGTTATTATGGTACTCAAAGGTCAAATGTCCAGTTACCATGATGGAAATTTGAATTTTCAACCAAGTATTTGAGCACTAGATGTAACTTGCAACACAATAGCTGTCAAGGTGAAAGGTAGAGTATAGGCCTCAAGGGACGCTTCTCTCAATAATGGCTGTCGTCCTTTGTTGACTTGGGTTAACCTTACTGAAAGGGACAATGCCTTAGCTCTTATTGATATTTACTGAGATAATGGTTTTTCCGATATCATAATTAAACGTGAAGCAACCGGTTGCTCACTTCTAGTACGGGATTTGTGTGCCAAAGTGTAAACGTTTTTATAAAAACATTTCCCCACTCTTTAACATTTTGTTTTATGTATATATAATGTAAGTGTATGTGTGTTTCGGATAAACAACATGCATCCGCATCCTTCTTTAGTTAATGAGCTAATATTTGTTTATATATTGTACTTTATATTTACGTAACAATGCATCCATTCGCATGTGTTTACCAGTAATCATTAACATATTTCCATAAACAACTGCTCAAATTAAAAAATGATTGAAGTTTTTGAAAGGGTTTTAAACAAATGGTGGAAGATGAGTGCTTAAGACTTCTTTAGTTCATGCCACACAGCTAGAGAACAGTTGCTAATGAAGGTTTTTTTTTATATCTGCCTGGATTATGAAGTGAGACTTGAAGTAAGTAGATTCTGCCTATTTATGCCAATTACAATCTTTAACATGATCCTCTCAAGAAATGAATCCAACCAACCAGTGCTGCTGAACGCTGCCGAATTCTCAGAACAAGTATTATTTATATAGTTCTTGTACTAAAAAGGGGGGAGAATTTGTAAAGGCCAAGCGTTTTGTAATATCTTCAATAATTAAATTTGAGTTTTAAACTTCTTAGTTTGACATCAGAAAATTTTGTTTCTGTAGAAATATTAACTGCTTTTCTACCCAAAGCTTCAAACTGCTCTCTCTGGAACAAAATCATAATGTTTTTTTTTTTTACCAAAATACTATTCCTGTTCTTTATCCTTTCACTTAGGTATACCCTTAAACCAAATTTACCAATAGTTTGGTTTCCTCATAGCTTTATTAAACATTTTTATATATGCTATCTTAAAAGAGGATTAAATAACATAAAAACCTTAATTTTGTGACATAATGTTCTCTGATATATTTAATAATGTTTTGACAGGAGCAGACATTTACACATGACATCTGATTAGATGGCATGATTTTATCTCTTTCTTGATCAAAATCAGTTGGGAATCGGGCAAGTAGCAGGTTTGCTTTAATTTCTACGTGTATTATTTTTTTTTACAAAAAACTATCACGATTTTACTTTAGGTTGGCTAGTCGTAACTGCTAGAACTAAAGATAAAGGTTTAGAATAGAAAATTACCAATGTTTTTTTATGATGTTGCGGATTTTGTTCGGTCTAGCTGCTGTACCCGTGCTTTGCAACGGAGGGAACAAAAATATAAAGTTCTGCACTCTGTTGTTAAGCCTTGTATTTTTTTAATACAATTGAACATCATAGAACCCAACTTAATGGTTTATTTTTTGAAAAAGCTGTCAAAATGCATAGAATATTTTTAAATATGAATTCACATATGGTAAACACGGGAAATTTCAGAGCCACTGGGGTAAATCTCCAAAGGAGTCAAGGGTATAAACTTGAATACTGCACTTAAAGTACAAAACGAATATGGGAAATGGATCAGGTATTTTAGTTTCTTTTCAAATTCCGTTGATAAATGTTTGCTGAGTAAAACAGTTAAAGTAAACTTTTTCTATACAGCCCTTCTATTTGATAAAAAAATATATGAAAATTGTTTAGTTTTCATCTTGTTCAGTCGTGGAGCAGTTCCTCATGAATTTAAAACGTCGTGAAGAATGTTTTAAAAGTGTATAAGTGTGTCTTCATACACAAATGTTTAACAGCAATATATTCATTATATATTTTTTAGTAAATTTTATGTTTTTTTAGAAGTACAGTTTCCCTTTTATTTTTAATAAAGTATTGAGATGAATGAAAAAGTGGAAAAGCTCCAAACCCTGCGAATCATGTTTACTTATTGATGCAATCAACACCTAACTCTGAGCTCATTAACTGTTGCTAAATCCCTTTTCACTTCGTCAACGTTGATTAAATTGGCGTATTTTTACAAGACTTTGTAATTCTTTTCATAAAAGTTCTTGTCTTGATTAATTGTCGCGTCCCGAAAGTTACTAGAAAATTACATTCGTTAAAATATACTGAACAAAGATGTAACTAAACGAATGTGTAGATATATGTAATTTTAATGCATAATAAATAGTAGTCCTCCATTAGTTTAGTGTTACATCTTGCACAACATATCAGAAAATATATAAGACCTTATAACATCTTTAATTTAAAATTAAAGTAACTCTATGACTTTTTATACAGGTCCAAGCAAAAGTATAGACACTCCCTATTAATGTGTTAATGGTATACAACAAGAATTCCAGTTCTGCACATCTCTAGGCATAAAAGTACACTTTTTTGTTTTCCGAACCACAAAATAGGGATGTTTTGGGCAGCTCAAACTTAAAGTCCCATCAAGTGATACCTCATTTAAAGGCCGAAAGGTAAAAGAATAAAAAGACTAGTTTTTTTGATTTACTAGAAGTGAAAACTAGAGGTACCTACCCGGAACAAAATGGCAGAATCTTTTCGTTTTAATCAGCATGAGAGACCCCACTTAAAAATGTACATCAATATCTCCGATTAACATTTTATCGGGCTGTGCCTAGAAAGCAAATCCATTATAACCTTAATAAGAAATGAAAGTGTACTTTTGTTTGGTCGGTACCCCTTGGTCACCTAGTAACCCAAAATGGGGCTTGATTTGAGCAGATCAAAAAGGTTAAATGTAGACGCTGAAAACTAAAATTGCCGCTAATATGTATTGTGTTGAAATAGGGATATTTAGTTTTCGCCGATATTATTTTCAACTGATGGTCTTTAAAATTATGTCTCACTTAATTGGGCTTTACTTTGAAATTTTTAAGCTGTCCCAAAATAACCCATTCTGGGGTTCGGACACCAACAAAAAAGTGTACTTTACGTCATATAGGCCTAGAGGTGTGCAGAGTTTGGTTTACCTTGTGTAGCTCATGACAAACTAATAAGGGGTGTCCATACTTTTTCCCTACCGTGTATACAATCCACGGTATTCTTTAAACAGTGTTTTTATTATTATAACATTCCGATAAATGAAATTGAACAAAACAAATTTTAATTAGTTCAATTTGTGGACTCTAAACAAATCATTATTAATAACTAAACAAACTCATCTTTTTGAAATCAAACCAGTAAATTGCCTAAGCTGTACAAAATTGGATTATCTATCACGATATTGTGGAAGTTTTGAAAATCACTTCATACATGCTAACACGCTGGATAAAACAAGGGATTGGTTTTGTATTGTAAGCCTCTTTATAGAACTGTGTTCCTTTACTAAGCAGAAATATTTAATCCACTAAGCCATTGATTTTGTAAATCAGTAATTTTAAAAGTACTAAGTTATTTGTTGGACTAATGATTTTTTTCCAATTTTATTTTGGACTTTTTAACCTGTCCTACATTGTACAGTAGTACGTACCATTGTACTTTTTAATATTTGTATGCAATTGATTTTATTTGAAATAATTAACAGTTGTTTTGTGAACAAGGTTTTTCAGTTATAACTTACTGTGATATACATTTTTACTGTAAGAAGTGTTTTCTTTTATGTACTTTTACAACATACTTGTCAGTTTTTCATTATATTTGTATAAATAGCAATATTATTAAAACAGCTTAAACATAATGCCCAAACCACACTTCGTTAAACCACTGATATCAGTTTAGTTTTCCACGAGAGTAGATGTCAACAAAACGTGTAACGGCAACGTGTCACATATGGCCGATGTGTCCCGAACCGTAATCTGTTGTTAGACTATTATGTTGACAGTCAGCATGTGGTTAACATTTTTACGTTTGATCACGATAATTATTCAAACGTACAAACGTTGTATCACAGCGTGTATCACTCAACAACATAACTAATTTATTCAAGGCTTGACATAAATGCATAGTGAGTGTAGAGTGGATATTATTGGTGTAGCTTTGTAGTCCAGGCAACAATGACAAAACACGGGGGGAATTCATGTATAAGCCAAATTTGGTACAGTTGTAGGGGAAGGGTCCTTAAACAACATACTAAGAGTACTGAACAGTGGGGGTGGTACTAAGAGGGGTAGGGGGCTCTAAAGATCTTTTTTTTAAGTTTTTCGTAAATAACTCAAAAGGTTTGTCATAAGTAAGAATGATCTACGTAAAATTGTTTACAAAATATGTATTTGCACCTTTTGCACATACAAGCGGCTATACAGTATAAAGTTTTCCCCAAGTAAAAAAACCTAAGTTTTTTTTTTTAAACCTAGTATCAAAAAGGTGTAAATACCTTTTTTTAGACATTTTTACGAAGATCTTTCTTACATTTGACAAACCTTTTGCTGGAGGTCATAGTTTCTTTGTTTTTTTTATTTGTTGTTAACCTAAAAAGGGTCTTTTAGAGCGACCCTAAAACTGTACCAAATGTGGGATATACATTATTTTCCCCCCTATCTGTTCTTTTAATGTCGTCGATGCGTTTTTACTGTATAACAAAATCTTTTGACAGGTTTATTTATTCGAACCCCAATGACCCAAAACCCAAACAAGAAATAACTGAGTTTTGTAATCAAAGCAGCCTGCATCCTTTGGTAAACACTTCCTCGTTGAACCGAATGTTGTTATGGCCTCCAAGTCCTCAACCTAGATTGATGCAGGAAAATTAGACGATAACAAGGTTTCGAGATTTTTCGTCCATGTTTGTTTTAGGTTTATGTTGTTACGTTAATGTATTTGTTCCAAACATTTCATACTAACTCTGTTTTGTAGTATTTTCCTATTTCATTAGCATTTTTCAAAAAGATTTTTACTAAACACAGGGGTTTTGAGAACAGTTGTGTTTGCAATTAATTTTCACTTAATCTTATAAATTTTCTAATATAATTAAATTATTTATAGCTTATAATAAAAACTATTTAAGTTTTTCAAGCCACTCATAAATTTACATTTTTACATTTTACATTATGTGAGCCTGCCAAAAAATAGTTATTGGAGAAACAGACAGGACACAGTTTTGATTCAATCCCCAGTTAACATTTGCACATGCGCAAACTTTATGATTGGACTCATGCAAACAGCATTTCCTAGACTTGGAGACTTGTTATGCTTGGAGTTTACTGGTATGTTTTGACATGCAGCTCTGGATATTACCTTTGTAGTTACCCGTGACATCCGTTGACCTGGAACTTTCTAGCTATCCAGTCACCCTTTCAAAAATAGTGCTTTACTTTTCAAATAAACTATTTCAAAATAATATTTTTAATGAAAATATTTCTTTTAAAAACCATGTTATAATGTTTTCAGGCATAGAAGAGATCGGATTGAGTTTTTCATTACTAAATAGACAAGCTAACTGATGGAACGATTACTTCCATCTTTCTGGGATTAATTTAGGTGCGTTAGGCCTATGCAATACCTTTAGCTTTTGTGTGGTTTTAAAGTTATGTGGTATTTGCGTTTCACACATCATTTTAAAATTCACATAGCTTCAATTACAACTTAATTCACATCCTAATGAAATAAGTTAATTTTCGTCCGGACATAAGTACCCTTACAAAGGTTAGAACACATGACTACAACACAATATACCTCGATACTTCAGCCTGTTTGTTATATTTATGCATTTTTTAACACTGACGTTTCATAAAAACACGGATATTCTGTGTTTACTGGTTTAGTTAACGAGAAAGATTTTAGTATTAGGTAGACATGGAATCCAAATACTAAAACCTCGCACATAAAGCTTAACATGGAAGCTTAAAAGCCTAAATGTAGCAAATGCACTCGCACTGACTGCTTTGTAAAATCCTTACGGTACCGGTACTGGTTCGCATGTTACAAAAACACTCTTTTTATTAACATTATATTTTACTTCCTCCTATGATAAGTATATTACCTGTAGCTATAAAATTATATCATAAACCCTGCTATGATCCTTAAAACACGAACGTCTCGAGCACCTTAAATTAGGCTTATTTATACACCAAATGAAAGTATTGTAAACAAGGTCTGTTTCAAATCACACGATTAGCAACAAAATGTAAATGACAATAACAAGTTAAAACAAAGCTGGTATTATTTTAATTTGTTCGGGCATTTTTTAGTAATTTATTATTTACACGGTTGTTTGGTAGTTATTGTCAAAGATTATAAGGGATTATTATGCACATGAATTTCTATTAAAATACGCAATTCTCATAGCTATATCTCACTCCTCCTTCAGGAAACAGCCATTTTTCATTTATTCTAAACTTCTTGAGAATGCCTATTAAAAACTTGTGTTTTTCAACTTTTATACAACATAATGATATTTTCAATGACATTTTTGGAACCTGTATTTCATATTCAATCAGGATAAGTATAGTTTGTAACAGTCGGATTTACGGTATTAAAGTCTAGTAAATTCAACAAATTTTGAAACATCAATAAAATCCAGTCAAAAAATCAAGTGCATGTGTTCTATACCTAAGCGGATGTCTGATAATATGAAATTAAAGTGTTCTTAACTATGAAGTTGGAACTCCTTATGAATACATGTGAATAACAATCCCTAACACCAATAATTATTATTGATTTTCAGATTTAATTTCAGTATTTTATATTTATGCTTTGTGCATTTTGGTTATAAACCCAAAAATGACAACCCAAACACACAGCCTTAGCTGTAAATGTTCATCTCGATTGACGACCACAAGGGTCTGGGACTGGGGATGGCGTGGGATCAGTTTATGATGATATAAACACGCCCCAGGGTGGTATCGTGGAAACCACTTAAAAGTACAACAACAATATCATCTAGCCAAATCAGGAGAAATGATGTGAAACTGCAAATATTACACTAAAGCTTTGATTTGGTACTAAAAATAACTTTGTACTTAAGCAGTGTTAAGTTTATTTTTGAGATAGAATTGTGAGTTTACATCAATTAGGACTTAGGTTTTCCTGCTAAAACATTGCTATAACATTTGATTGGTTGATATTTTGTTAGAAACTACTTGGTTTAAATATGTTTTACCATGTAAGAAATTACTAGTAATTTAGTTAATTTTTTTAGAGAAGTAAAATAGTTTGTTTTTTTTGCTTCCTTAAAAATGTTGGTTCCTTAAAAAACATAACAGGAAGGGTCTGTCATATTTACTTTGGTTATTTTTATCCTAACCTCAAATATACACTAAAAAGCAAACAATGTTTTTGGTAAAAAAATAATTAATGGTGAGCATGTGCATGTCTGTATTATTTCTGCAGTATTTCAATATACTAAATATGTAAAGTTTGAGACAAATTGGCAGACAGCACAAAAAATTTCCTCAAAACACCTGTCAAAAAGTTAAAAACTTTAATTGAGCAATTTCACATTATAACATAGACAGTTATTCTGCTACGTGTAGTTAAGAGGGGGGGCTAAATATAGGCCTATACCTCAGTTCTGGGCCAGGTGCACCGTTCCGCCACTGCAAAAATTACCATGACACATCTGGATTGGAGGTAAATTTCCTTCATAAAGGAGACCGTTACTGATGGCTTAATCAAGCCAAGGAATGTATGATATGTATAATAGTATATATAGTATACAGTATGTATAGCAGTAAGGATTGACTTATTAGGCTTTTGATATATGAGTGTGTTTTATGTTTTGGTTCTATTAGTTTCTTTTAAGATAAATATTTACAGTTTGTTAAATATCTCTGGTATTTCTAAATTAAACACGATACATTTTTGCTATAATATAGGCATTTGCCGACACTCACCAATCTATTTATTTTAGAATATAAAGTCATTTAAGACATCTTGATCCCTTTCGTCCCCTCTGTTGGGCGCCGCTATCTTGCACCCGGCGAAACAACAACTTTGGTCTTGTTGACAAGAGCTCCTGATTGCTTGACTTTCTCGTAATTAAGTTTGGCTCAAGTTACTTGGAAGATAAGCGTGATTTTCTTTACCTAATACACCTTTCAGCTTAAAGAATGTTTCAATTTGGATTAATCTTTTGAAAATAGGTTGATATTAAAATATTAGTCGTATGTTCGACCTCGAGCTAAACTGATTGATTAATGGTGTAACGTCGACAAAAAAATCACTACAGAATTAATGTTTTAAAGATTTTAAGTTTTAACTATTAATAAATGATATTGAAATAAAAATGCATAGTTAAGAATGTAAACAACAATGTATGAATTATAATTAACAAACAATCATAAATAATTATCAATGTAAAAATCTAGAAGCTTATCACAGTTAGATAGGTTACAGATGTATCTAGACTCTCTAGAACATTCTAGAAGTATATACCCATATTATATGGCACCTACCTAGCTACTCCTCAAAGGTCTTTGTATATTTTAAATTGTAAAATTTTAATGATTATTCTCCTCAGCAAATCTACTTAAAAATGCTCTATAGAAAAATTAATAAATTGAATTTTTTATTGTTGACAAAAGTTTTAATTTGGGTCTATATCAATAAACAGTTTAAAGAATTCAATAATATTTAGACGTATTAAAATTTTAGTAAGGCCACCAGTTGCTTTGTATAAATCTTGTAGGCATTATTTGCTGTATATATTTTGTTGATGCTTGTTACGTATTTAGCTGCACGTAATATGTAGGCTACTACAATATCAACCTGAAGTTTATTTATTGCATTTGACAATAACATTATTACAAAAAGATAATAATGTAAATTTGAGTGAAATGTTTACGATTAAAATGTTTACAGGAGCGTAAAAAATGTGTATTGAGTAGATATGAACTGTCAAGGTTTAGGATGCGCAAATTGGAACGCAATAGTTAATAATATTATACGTGCATAACGTAATAAATAATATGCAAGAGTAGGAAATCGTTTATGTTACAGGGTTCAAGAGTTCGCCTAAATTTATAGGCCTTTAACTTAGGTTTGGCATTAGAAAATGTTTACAAATAACTTTTAATAAGAAGAGGCAAAAATGGAAAAAGTATGTTGTTGCTTATCGTATTTCATAATTTAGTCTCTGACATGGGTACCTTTAACGTTCCCAGGACTAAGCCCTGAAAGTTGTCATGAAAATGATGGTGTATAAGAATATTCCATTAGATTTTACATGTTCCAACGTTCGTGGCCATAGGTCCAGTGGTGTCTAAGTTTATCACTGCCAATGCCAAATATATATATACAAACCAATATCCTCTTTTAATCTTATATATATACTGTATGTATATGAATTTGAACCGAGGGTAATTTTGGTCTCAGGGGACCTCAAAACGAAAATTTTCCCCGGTCTAGGTCTTACCATTTGACTTACGGTAATAGCTTATTCCATAGTACCATATTATTGAAAGGATACCTTCACTTTGGTTGTTACATTGGTGACTTAGTCAAAAAGTGTCACCTTATGCCCTAGAGTGATGAAATATGCTATTTTTTCTATTACCACAACATAACTTTATATCAACAAAACTAGAGTAAATATTAATCAAAATTATAAATTATTATAATAATCCAAAAACAAAATGTTTAAGTTAGGGGAAGAAAATAATATAACAAATAAAAACCTCAGATTGGGCTATTGATTTCTAGTTCCGTGTTGATGCACCTAATAATTGACCTTACAACCAACCGTGCTTTACTGGTACCAGTGCATATGGTATAAAGTGCAGTTTATGGTAGTTCCGTGTTCATTTTACAATAACATCTTAGGCACGATAGCACGGTTGTCCTCGGCAGTGAAATAACTGGCAGAGTTTGTCGTCGGAAACAAACATGTGAATAACTTGGTTCTCAGCTTTGTTTAAGTTAATAATGGAACCGAGTCACGATTCGACTCAACATGTTTCTCTTTAGAGTACATTACCTAGATCGAACCCAACATTATCCTGACTAAACTTACAATGGGATTTTAGGGGTATCCGTCCTTAATATTAGAAATTTATCTACAAACCAATCAAAGTTCTGGTGTGAGTTGGCCACATGTTTTGTGTTTTAAATAAATAAGTAACATGTATTCAAAATCGATAAAGTTTATAGTTTTTTTTAAATGTGAATGGTAATGTTGTTATTATGTTACATATAATATAGGACGAAGCAAAACTCTTTATTATTTCTCACGATTCTACTGTAGAATAAATTTTATTTTTTATCCAAACTTCAATCCCCAGTTACTAGTCTACTGATATATGTGGAGATCTAAAGATAGTGGTAGTACGGTTGCAGTATAAGTGACACGGGCAAACCACTGGTTACTTGGTGATGATTTAGGCTCTGGTGGGACAGTCTCCAGCCAGCCAGCTATCTCTAGATAGATTATCTATTCAAAACTCTTTCAGCCATACCCAATAATAGAATTAATGCGTTAAAACGGTCAAATCAAAAATTGGCTTTATAAATAACACATAATATATTGTATATGATATATGCAATGTATAAAATTATATAATTCAATCTTTTAATCTGTTAATTTTCATGTTTTATCCTTCCACCATGGTTTTCTTCCATATTATGCTCAAATAAGTGTCAATTCGTTGTAAGAAAAGATATACCGTCATAAAAACTGCAATAATGATTCATAGTACGGTCATCGCAAACTATGAATTGCTGAGTTAAAAAGTTAAATAAATATAGGAGGGTGAGTTAAATTTGCCATGGTTAAATATTTCTGTTATTTAACTGTACATAGTCCCTGAACAACTCTTACACAATAAACGAAAATATGATGAACGTTAAAATGAAATGACGTATGAAATTTCAAACATGACAGTTTGAGTTGATTTTATTTATTTGGAAGTAATAAGCTCTGTTAAGCTTGCTACATATTTCGAAGGACTGATAATGAAATGACAGCTTACCTAATCAAAACACGAGTCTATGACATTTAGCAGAGTTTATTTGATTTTGGAAGCTATTTTAGCGGTAAAATTGTTAATTGCTTACACAATCCGTCTACTTTGTTATATTATTATTATTTCTAACTGACATTAAATAGTGTGATATATTGTATCTATAGTTAGTGTGTGGTGTGGTTATAACATAAAAGGACAAATATATGGTTTTGGTATAAAAGAGGTTTAATTTATGAGAGGAAAAGAAGGTACATGTTTGTGAGAGTTGATTCGCGATAAATTAATGCAACAATGGCGTATCACTCCGCTATGTTTTCTTCGGCAAGCAATGTGCTCCGCGACTTGAGAAAATAGTTCCGTATATTTTTGTAATTTGCAGTGTTTTCCTCGCCTAAAAAATGCTTTAAAGGTATTTTCTTCTTTATTAAGATCGTAGGAACGTTTTAAAAACGTTTAAAAGAAAAGTCCAGAAAGTTCAGAAATACCGAAATAAGAAATAAACTATAAACACGAAATGACAGGTTAAATCGTAGTTATAATAGTCAATCAGCTGCTCATAGTATTATTATCTTTAAGTGTTGCCAACCTATTTCCAAGCGTGCATAATAGAACCACGCTGTTTTGTGTTGTTTCATTGGAATCCTGATGTGCGCCAAAGTATAAACCGTACGATAAAGTATAAATATGCAGCAATTAGCAGCTTTCTGTACTATAAACAGTACAAGGAAGCCAACTTTGTCGGGTGACTGTAGGAAAACAAAATTGTATCATGGCCATCTGTTTTGATGTAATCAAGTAATATAAACTTGAATAAGCTCAGATGATTGACAACTGAATTCAGCACTAACTCTGAAATTTTAAAAGTGTGTATGAAGAAGGGCTTTCACGGGATATCATCCGAACCCGCAAAAGGCACAAACCTAAAATTTAGTACAGTATAAAAAGCTAATCACGCTTATAATAAAGACTACGCACCCATCTGACAGTAACACAGGCAACATGGACTAAGTAGGCTAAAGATATGGACGTTTTCAAGAAGGTATACGTGATACACTCCACACTCCATAATTGTGAAATTATTTTAAGATTGTTTCCGTTTCCCTTGTTGTGGCGTGGTCATGACAATGTTCAAGGACAAACATACAAATTGGCTTACGTTCTATAAATTGTTTCCCATGATTTGGGGAATATTTAAGAAGTGTAATCAGTTTTGAATTACAAAATGTGCATACCTATTTCATGCACGGGAGCTTCTATTAGAATTGGATCAATTTCCGATAAATGTCTGTATATTTTTACAGTAAAGAAGCAATGTATCCCGCCCACGCAGATGGTGGATGGTGGGTGGATCTATCCACCAGTAAAACGTTCAAGCAAAATTTCAAGTTAGAATAAAGTCGTATATGTAGAGTAAAGAAAGTTATACGCAACATACAGTGTGATTGAAAAGCTCCGGAACAGTGTAATACATCTTTTACCATCCTACTAATATTTGTAAATGAGAAAGTTTGGATGTAGGGATGTATGTATGTTTGTGACAAGTAAATGCGAAAAATACTGGTCGGATCGGGCTGAAATTTGGCATGATGATAGCTCACATTCCCAATTAACATAAAGGCATATTCTTATCTCAAAAATTCTTTCGGGCTCCACCCTGTAGCTCTGCAGTTCCACATGTTAACCTTATGAGTATTCATTTTTAAAGGGAATTTAGCCAGCTGTTTCAACTAAAAGAGTTGGTTCTATGATATGCAAAAGCATAATAATTTATAAGATTTACCAACAGGGTGCAGCACTATTATTTTTTCATTATTTATGAAAACAGCTAATTTGAACTAAGCAGCAACAAAAAACTTTGATATGCAATGAGAACTGTCAAAGTAGGATTGTATACAGTTATGTTTATGTTTTTAATTTTCAAGAATAATTTGTGATATTTTGTGAATTTGTAATAATCTATCTTTCTCTATTGTGTAGGTGAAGTGGTAGGACATTATAAAACTCAAATATAGAATCGTTCTCGTATCATCTATCTAAGGAAACTTGGGATGAAATATATAATGCAGCAGATTTGCAAACAAAGTTTGGATACTTTTTAACAAAAACTAGTGGAACCCCGTCGAAATCGACGGTTAATCTTGAGGTTTTATGTAAATTCAGCTAACTGCGATAGATAGAGTGAAGTCATTAAAATCTTAGTCAAATGAAGGGAGGATAAGCATAATAATAAGTATGACGATTGTGTTCCCTAAAAAACGTGATTGTTGAATTCGTTTAACACAGCATTTCCTACCTTTTTATCGGCTTTATGTTGCCCAAAAGGTTTTTTAGGAGTCGTTATAATTGTTTGTTCATGAGTTTGTTTCATGTCAAAGCCACTTTCACTATCTGGGAGAATGAGTTCATATAATTAGTCTATAATGTTACGGAAAGAGTCAATATTTATTACTAACAACTAATTCCAACTGCTTTAGAAAAATCATTCAGATTGTATCCAGATTTATAAGTAAATCTTCATCTTTAGTCATAAAAATACAGAATTTTATAATCATTTAAATAAGTTTTTTCTGTATTTGATAAAAATATCTGATTCTCCAGATAGCAGTAACATTCTTACTTCAATCTAAGCAATTTTAATTCCTTCTCTTGCCACATCGACCCATGTATTTAATCATCCTGTTCTTACTTGATAATTCATTAACTTAGGGGGTAGTTTTGCCTCGCCATATCGACCACATAAAGCATGTTTTTCGTGGATGGAATGAACCATAATTGTAGGAAATTTGATCACAAATCTTGAACATTTGTGGAACCAAATGCATAACCTAGTCCAGCCTTGGTAACAAATTATGCAAATGCGATGAGATGTGATGACACTGTTGTGTTTCCGAATGTGTTGTATGTAGTGAGGTTCAGATGCGTTGTTCGACCTAGCTACATGTGTACATCAAAGTAAAAACCCTGTAGGCCTGCACATTTTTCTAAAAATACCCGAATTGACATTAGTTCACTTACTTCACCAAAACCATAGATGAAACATACTCCGTAGTTAGTCTATTCCAAAACTTGAACACAGCTCTCATCCTCAATGCAAGTTACTCATCTATCACACAATTTTCCACCCGATTATCGAAAACTTTCATACCAATAAATGAACTTGTGGTGTTCTCTCTTGAATTG
This sequence comes from Macrosteles quadrilineatus, assembly GCF_028750875.1. Taxonomy (NCBI): domain Eukaryota; kingdom Metazoa; phylum Arthropoda; class Insecta; order Hemiptera; family Cicadellidae; genus Macrosteles; species Macrosteles quadrilineatus. The sequence goes on from NW_026542594.1 coordinate 7,161,704, forward strand.
AAAAATAAATGGTGATTGAAAGTAGGAAAAAAAGGCAAGTGCCAACCTTACAATACATAAGCTAACCCGATAAGGAATAGTTATATGTTCCTTTGAAAATGATATGTCACACTTATTTCATAATTTAACATTTTCTAAGAGCAATAAAGCATAGATTTTTGAACAAAACATTTAAAACGTATCATAAATTCATCATTTTGTTGAAACTATAAAAAACTTACCATGCAGTGGAGAATCATTTTAAAATCATAAATAATAATGTTAACATTTAATTTTGACAGTTTCAGTAGACCTTTGAATACAATTTTAATATTAACAGCTGGTTCATTAAAAGTAGTGTAAAATTATCCATATGATCATAATGTAAACAAAATTGCAGAGTGAACTTTAAAGGCCTCTGGGACAGAGCCCCAAGGAAATTTACCTCTTTTCTATTTTGAGGGCTCACCTACAGACCAATACCTGTCTTTAGACACCCCTACCAAGTTTCTACACCCAGCCGTTCTCTCAAATTAGCTGTGACAAAAACTCTGTTTTCCTCCATAAGAATAACATGGGATGGGACTTTAAAAGCCACTGGGGCAGAGCCCCGAGGGAATTTACCACGTTTCTCTTTTGATGGCTCATCTACAGACCAAGACCTTTCTTTAGACACCCCTACCGAGTTTCTACGCCCATCCGTTCTCTCAAAATAGCTATGACAAAGAAAAACAGTTTCAAATTAATATATAGATAACCCACTAGTTCAAAAAATCTTTCCCAATGAAAAAAAGAAAATAAATGAGAATAAACCTCGAAAAAGCCCATTCAAATGAGGTATTCAATTAGGTGAAGTGGTAGAACATTATGGCTATGGTAGATGTGTAATACTATAGCATACCGTAAATTTGAGGAAGCAAAATGTCTCAAGCCGTCTCTTCTCTCATTGCAAACGCAAAGATCGAGTATAACTTCAATAAGCATTTTATTCTTAGTTGCCAACCCCGTACGAAGGACGGGTACTCTGCTAGTTAATAACTAGCTAGTTAATAACTAGGGTTTGCGGCAATGTGTTTTACTAAATAAAACCTTTAATTTAACTCGACTTATGCTGCTGTTTGGGAATTGTTTCTGACTCCTCATGGGCCGTCCCCTTTAAGAGGTCAAAAGGATTTGATAGCTTGAAAGAGTAGACATTTATGTTTATTATTTATATATCAAGTTTTATTACTTTAGCTATAATGTTAAAAAATATATTACACCAATCCCGGACTTTTAAATCACACTGTATATAGCCCGCTAGAAGTCGGAGGTAAATCATAAACCATAGAGCACTAAAAACCATTGATTGATATGCACATAAAATTAAAGGTCTCCTTATATAAGTAGAATACAATGCAGGGAATTTAAGCTCAAAATGAACAACTGAGTAAAAAAATGGCAGCCGTTCAAAGATATAAAATGGCAGATTCGAGAAATATTTGAACAGCTGCCATTTTTTAACTCGGTTGTCCGTTTGAGTTCGGGGTTTGCCGTATTGTATTATACTAAGAAAGGCCTTTAAGTTGATGTACATATACCTATGCTTTCATTTAATATTTTCATCTGACTCCTAACCAGTCGTCCCCTGAGAAGGTAGAGTAGCACTGAAAATGTGTTAAAATGGTTTTAATGCCCAGTGTCTTTGTACCAAGTTTTGTATCTCTATCATGATTATTTTTGTATAACTGTCCCGGTACTATTTTACCACCCTATCCGATATGTGTGCGCGCTTGTGTGTGTTTTAATTGACTATTCATCGTTGCAAAAAATCTGAAGGCTCTGTCTCGGTGGAGTTTCCTCAACAAGAAGTTGATAAAGTATTTTTAGCAGTGAATCTATATTTGCATAGAAGTAGCATACTTAGTTATCATGGTTATCACCAGCATGCAAGGGCAAACGACATCTTCCACTCACACACAGACGGCGTCCGGGAAACACATAGGTTTGCCCAGCTCTTCACTTTCAATGCAGCTGTCTAGGTTAGTTAGCCTACTTGACATATGAGACTAATGTGCATCTGCTTCATGACCCTTTCCTAATAATAATTACATGTTTTATTTTATTAAATTCGATTCTTTATAATCATTCTGAAGATTCCTATGATCAATATCCCTATGATAATATTAGAATTGATATTTAAGACAACAGAACACTCTGGATGATTTCAATTTAAATATGAGAAATATTTTTGTATTCTGTACCCTAAAACATCCCGAATACAAAATACAGTACATATAATGTAGTAAAATTGAATATCGTCATGTAATTGAGATCTACAACAGATATGATTGATCTTCTTCAAACCTAACAAAGAACAGCTGACTTTGCCGGTCCCAAATAGTTGAAAGACCCGGTTTTTAAATTGGGGCTAACGGCGAACAATAAAATACCCTCGCCACAGCGAACCTGCAGACTAAGCAAATTTCCATTTGCCTGAATTGATTTTAAATTAAATCTATTTAAATAACATTATGTGTAACGAGTACCTAGGTTTGCTGCTACATGGAGGCTAAAAAGTGTGTTTTTAGTAAAATATTAGTAGCTTAGTATAAAATAAATAAATTTGCCAAGTTTTATCAAAATATTTCCATAATAAGCAAACTACAACATTTTACAATATTCTCCATAAGACTAACATGGGGATTTTTAATTATCAATTTTTTGAATTTTCTCCGTAACTAATAACCGTACAAAAACACTTTGGTATACTAAAATATTTGTTTTTTAAGCTCTTTAAAATGGTCTAGAGAGAAATTTGAAAATTTTGTGTTTTTAGGGTCAAAAATGAGAAAAACTAATTTTACCCCATAACATGTTGGGAGCTCTTGGTTGCTGAAACAGTCAAACAGGCCACACTTGTTAAATGTCTCTTTAGCCTTGGTTCTAGCTTAAGAAATAGTGGAAGGGAGTTGGAAAGCTTTATGGCAATGTACAATGTGTGTTAAAATAAAATGTTTTGAGTTTAAGAATCGGCAAGTTAAATAAACTGCACAATGTGTATGGGTTTTTAGTAGAAAGTAAAAATGAGAAAAGCTTTGTTTTAGGAATGTTAAAGACTATATATAGTCCAGTGCAATTAGACAAAAAATGACCTTGACCCGGACAAAATTGATAACAGGCTGAAAATTGCTGGAAACGTTCAGAACAATGTCCTGAGTGGCCCACACAAAGTCCCAAGAAATCCCAGTTGGGGAACGGCCGCCATCTTGAAAAAACTGCCACCATCTTGGAAATTTAGATTTTTTGCTGTATCTTTTGAAGTAATAGTCCGAAAGGCATTATTTATGTCTCAAATTAAGCGTTTTGAACTCATGTATGAGTGTAGTATATATACTTAAAGAGTTTAATGCGTTCTAAGCATAAATATTATTTATATTAACCTAAAAATATATCCATAAAAATGATATAAATTTACAAAATATTTACAAAATGAAGCTTTTTTTTCTTTTGTTCTTAATGGACTTGTTAAAGCCATTAACCCTTTTGGCGTTTCATGCAATTCACTATGTTTAGTCTTTGGAATTGGTTAAAAATAAGGGGTGAATAAAAAGTCAAGACCCCCCCCCCCCTCTAATATTATTCTAAATAAGTATACAGAAATATCCTTTTGGTGGTGTCGCAATCTTAGTAGGAAGTTTCATTTGATGATTTTGAAATTTTTGAGTGTCCCCCAAAAAGAGGTAATTTTAAGGGCAACTCAAAAATTTTAAAGTAAATCCTATTCAAGTGACACCTCATCTTGAAGTGTTTACAAAAACTTAAAGAATGGTGAAAACCAGAGTTCCCTATATCTTCTCTATCCAAAATGGTAGCCCGTCAAAAGTTTAATGACGATAGTGTTACATTAATTTTCCTGTGTAGTAAAAAGTAATCCCCCCTTTAATTTGTTCCTAAGTAAATATTAAAGAGTAATCCTTTTGGTGGTGATGCAACCTTAGCAGGAAGTTTCATTTTATGATTTTAAAATCTTTGAGTATTCTCCTCTGTCCAAAATGGTAGCCAATATTACAATTACGAACCAATATTACCATTGATTTTCCATAACGTTTGACGGGCTACCATTTTTGATAAAGATGAAATAGTACACTCTGGTTTTCACCATTCATAAAGTTATTGTAAACTCATTAAAATGAGATGTCACTTGAAGGGGGTTTACGTTTAACATTTTTGAGTTGCCCCCAAAATCCCCCCTTTTTGGGGAACATTTTAAAATTTCAAAATCATAAAATGAAACCCCCAGCTAAGATTGGACGACCACCAAAAAGGACATCTCTGTATATTCACTTAGAAAGTATTAGAGAAGGGGGGTATTGGCTTTTTATTCACCTAAATGCTGTAATTTGTTATTTATTTATTTATTTATTCCAACGGCAAGATCACCAATTTTTACAATGTGGATTCAAGAAGCCTAAGTGGTAACAACATGCATTTTAACAGAAAACTTAACTAACTTAAATCTATGGCAGGAGCAGAGCAACATCGGTAACAGGAAATTATAATCTTGACTAGGAAAGCATCAATTTAACGATGAAATACAAAATAAATTATGAAAAAGCAATTAATAATTTTGTTTGTTCCGATCTTAAAAATAGAATCATCTAGATATAGTTGCTATAATTGATTACCATTATATTTTAATATTGCATATAAACTTATAATGTAACTACTCGCTGTTAAATGTTATTGTCGGTGATGTAATCTTCGTTGTAACTATTGCGGTTGGCACATCCGTGTCCAGTGCAGTATCCATGCATCGTGGTGCATTTAAGACCATAAGGGTAGTTGTACTGTATCCATGAATCCATTCCAACCTGGACTTGGTTTTTCACTCAGTTGGTAGTTAATGAGCCATAGGGTGTCAGCAAGACAAGCATCTACAACCATTTTTGGTTCGGAAAGGGCTGTACTGACATCTCCCAATACTACTAAAGATGTCCCAGGCTTAGGCGGACGTTGGTAAGGTGTCACTGACTGAAAGCCATGAGATAGAAGGACACTTTTTCACTTTTTGTTTTGGGATTGTAGATCGTGGTACAGGAGCACTTGCATTGACACATTTCGGCTAGTGTTATGCACTCAATGTCACCCATGGCGTGAAGAGTACCATGTCCATCATGTGTTTTAAACGTTGTAATCCGCGTTGTCGAAAACATAATGAACATTCATCTATTGAAGGTGAGACATTATCAGCTATCGAAGTCTCATAATTGACTTTCTTGTATGTCGAGCAAACTCCGAGCTACGATAGAATGTCTAATAGCAACTACGAGCCATACCGTCTGTGAAGGCCGAGCAGCAGGGGCGATATGAAAGATCGTGGTCGAGCTGCAGCAATAATTGCATGAGCTGTATTAGTTGTCTCCTCTTTAAAGTTTTATCATAGTTAAATGGATATTATATTTATATTTAACCAATTCCAAAGACTAAGCATTGTGGGGTGCAAGAAATTTCAATAGGGTTAATGGCTTACACAAGTCCATTACAAAAAAAGAGAAAAAGCTTATTTTGTATATATTTTGTATATTTATATCAATTATTTTAGATGAGGACGCCACTATGTGCGTATTTTAACAAAATATGAGTGAAGGATGAGTGTAGGATGAGTGGCGCGATCTTGTAGTCTTGTTAGTGACTAAGGCCAACATGTTCCTTAGACACAAATGTTAATTAATAGCCCATACAGCTAATGGCAACTAAGGGACCTACAGTTCATAGTGGAATCCGAACGACATTTTTTCCTTGTAATTAACGAATTGGTATAATTATCAGGATAGTACTGCGGATAGTCATAGTACTCACTTGTGCGGACTAATCCACACCAGGGAGCATCGCATCCACCTTGCATGCCTATAAATATCCACAATTCGTATAAAAGGGGGGACATAACCGTATCTATATCGTTATTATAGATATTTTTTTGCCTAATATAATTAAAATTTATGCTTAGAACATAATAAACTCTTTAATTATATATTACCCTTATACATGAGCCCAAAACGTTTAATTTGAGACATAAATAAGGTCTTTCGGACAATTACTTCAAAAGATACAGCAAGAAATCTAAATTTCCAAGATGGCGGCAGTTTTTTCAAAATGGCGGCCGTTCCCCAACTGGGATTTCTTGGGACTTTGTGTGGGCCACTCAGGACATTGTTTTGAACATTTCCACCAATTTTCAGCCTGTTATCAATTTTGTCCGGGTCATAACCTAATTGCACTGGACTAATAATGTAAATGGAAAAGTCAGGATTTGAATATAAAAAGTACTCTCTGCATGACTGACGCTTTGTAATTTGTTTATGTTTATGATACTTACCGTTTTATGTTCTAATATTCTTAGTAAGAACTAATGTAAAACATCTGTAGACTGTTGACCGTTATTGCGTTAGCCACTGGGATCGCGGAACGCCGTTACTATTTACAAGATCGTCGAACAACGCATCATTTCCGGAGGCGCGTTGTCAAAAACTACAAAACGTTTTTGGTCTTTCCTCTAGACTTTTAGTTCAATATTGGTGTATATGCTTTGCGGTAAAAGACTTCCTACTGCATGCTTCGACGAACTACTTGAGCGCCACTGTGTAGTAGTACGACTACTACTTTTAATCATTCACTGTCTGGGTTGTAGAAGGCTGACGAAAACGTTCTAAGATTATTATTTCATCGAAGATGTGTGTGCACGTTTAACTTAAGATGTTTTTCTCTTTATGAAATATGTATGCTTACATCAAATTGTCGTGTTTTTCTTGTAGAGGAAAATCTAAATTAAAATTGAGTTTAAAAATACAAAATTCCAGATTTTTTGCCATTATCAGTACAGATCCCGCTTAAGATCCACCTGTACTGCCAAGCCCTTTTTATAGAAAATGTCTCACCAATCCCTGCCATTGAAGTGGCGTAGCTAATAATATCATCACTTTCAGAAATTGTGTAAAAACGCTAATCTAAGACTTCTTAACATTGGTCTATAGCGATTAAATTAAATGTGGTTTTAATTTCTCTTAGTTTATAAAGAGAATTCAAATTATTTTTGGATAGTAAATATGTCATATTAAAGACGTATTAAATAAGTGCGATAAAGCTATTAAAACTTTTACAATTAATTGACCTGGGAGTAGTCTACAGTTGACACTTTATACTCCGGAACATTCTTTAATACGACGCTGACCTAGATTAGTAATTCGCCCGATACAGTTCTGTACAGTTCTGGAATTCTATTCCAGTTTTTTTTTCGGTAAAAATCGTTTTAATAAAGCTTAAACCGATCACTCTGAATCTCAAATGGTCAAAGATTACTTAATAATGCATAGGTGAATTTTTCTTTTCGTATAAGTTAGTTTTGGTATTATTTACGGTGTTTCAAGTTTCTTCATAATAGCATATCCTTAACGGTCCCAAAAGAGTTGGATTATCAAGAGTCAAAAGAATTGGTGTAATCTATGATTGAACTTAGAACCTTTAGCTCTAAAGCTAATTACTTTTGTTCACCATAATGTTAATTACCATCAAAATGCATTCAGGCCAACCTACAGATGTAAATAATGAGAAACATTCGCAAAAAATAACCTATGAAAAACGCGAGGAACGATAGTGTAAATCTAGGTGGAGGTCACAAGGTAAGGTGGGGGAGTAACTACAGTATGAGCTCTTCCTCTTCAGTCATCAGTCTCAGTCTGTAACTGTGTAGTGATGACTGCTAAGCCTACGTCACTGAGTGTGCTGGTGTTGGTAGCCGCTCTGCTGGGCTACGGCGCCACCCATGGGGTACCAGACAACGCGTGTACAGTGGGCGGCCCGCTGGAGGTGTACAGCACACCGGACCGTCTACCCGCCACCGCCGCCCAATGTGACGTCATCTACAAGAAGGAAGACTGGCAGCTCACTCCTACCATCATATACACCGGTGCCAGCCCGGTAATCATACTGATTTGAATAGTGCAAAAGTAGTCTTACCAAACCTATTCTAATGTTTTCATGTTGGATATTTGTGCAACATACACATTCCCGTACTATAAGGTCAAATCAATCGCTTTTAGTACCAGCAGTAGCATTTTAAATAAAGAAATTGCATATACTTTATGGGAAAGTGGTGGTCTTAACCCACCGGTTATAGAGACACCAGGACCATACAATTTTTGTGATCAAAGTGTAAAATAATAAATATTGAAATCGATTCAACGGTTTTAGTTATGTAACATCGTGTTACCGGGACCCCACCAGCGAGCACATAATAATAATAATAATAGAGAGGACACGGCGTTTAACCAAATGCACTGAAAGTGTGGCCAAATCCGCCATCTTGGTCCGTCATACAGCCTGAATCCAAGACCCGCGAGCACAGTTCGCCTTAAAAACTCCGCGACAAATACACGATCATAAACAACATTAATAGTTGACAAAAAATTCTGAAATTTTGCACACTTGTAGATATGATATTGAGGAAAACGATGGTGTCAATATAAAATTATTAGTTATAATAGTATTTGAGTTATAAATATGTTTAACACTTATGTAGTTTAGTTTTTCAGATTCAGACATGAAAAAGTTGTATTGCGAGGAAATTTTTTATTTTTTGGTCAGAGTAATTTCGTCAGCGGGAAAGTTGTGGATAAATAACCAAATTTAACTATCCGATTCACAAAAATTTTTTATCGTGCGTGGTTTTCTAAAAATATCAGGTTCAAAAGGGGTCCATTGCCGCTGCTCCGCGCCACGCCCGCTGCCCCGCCGGGCCGTCGTCTATAAATTTAGCGTGCAGTGTTTTAATGTTTTATTTATACTGTTGTACTGCAATATTGTATATATTAAAGACATTTTCAAATATATTGTCTATGAAGAATTTTCAACCGTTTAGCACAGCTTTTTAAGGACTAATTTGCTTTCAATACCATCCAAGATAAACTAAAGATAATTATGTAAGTTAAATAAAACTTCCCAAATATTTGTAAAATTACACTCAATTTATTGTCCCAGAAAAATTAAATTTTTTTGAGATGTTGCCTGACTTTATTTTTGTGAAGACTTTCGTTACTTATTTTACAGTAGTAGCGAACTCTAACATTGAAATATATTTGAGCAATCATTTTAATTACTAAAGAAAAATGATTGTTGTCTATTTCATATCCTGAGAAATGTGTACTGTTTTTGTAAAAGAACAATCAGTTGACTAGTTCTCAACAGGATGTAGATTATCACCATCGCACAAACTCTTCAGTATAACAGCGTTACCTTAAGTACAAGTATTTTTTGTTTATGTGTTCTCAAACTGAATTTGCCCCATATTTTACAGCGGGCAGATACAATATTTGTTATTTGATTCTAGAATGATCAGTTTATTTTTTATTATAAATAATTTATTTTACAGCTGAAAACACTACTTGAATAAAAACCAGTTTTAATATTTCAACAATTATAATTGTATACAGTGTTCTGAAATATAGGAAATAAATTCATTCATTTATTATTTTTTAATTTGTTAAAACTAAACAACACGTTTAGTATTATGATTGTCTTGTATAAAAATATTTCAATAAGCCTAAACTGACGACTAAGTGAAATAAATTAAAACCACTTAGTAATTTCCGAAAAATATTTTAATCATTAGTAGTACCCTACTTTTGTGTGTGTTAAAGAATTTCTCTTTTGCGATTGCCACGTAAAATCAAAACAATATTTAAGTTGAAATTGAAGGTATGAAATAGCTCGGGTGAACTAACCCGAGTGACCCGACACCCCAAAAACTGATATGGGCTGTCGTAAAAGGGAAATCTAAGAAATTGCAAATGAAATCCATTCGGAGTAACATAAGGATTAACGGGACATCCCTGTACAATGTTCACTCCTAATTCATTTACATTTCCAAGTATTGACTTTTTATGTTTTGGACCAAACAATAGGTCGAATAGTTTGTACCATATGCCTACGATTACAATTTACAACTGGTAGTACGTTCAACTTTGCCAGTAATAAATTCATGGTTTGTTCCTCAATTAACAATGAGGCAGATTGTGTTATTGTTCTAATACAAATGAGAAAAAATCACAAATTTTTACTGTGTAATCGACATTTTAAAAATCAACCCCTGAGTGATCAATACACAGCCTGAAGCCGCGTTTAAGTGAGACCAGTAGAGCAGTCAGGTTACTTACCTCTAATGTATTTCAAGCTACAGTACGGAAAGAATGACAATAACTTAAGATTTATAAATCTCTTATTTGATTCTAGACTCAAAAGAATTATTATTATTTTCTTCATAAATTATTCAATTATTTTTTTATAAATAATTTACTTCGTAACGTGTAACACTACTTAAATTAAGACCAGTTTTGATTTCTATTATAGTTTACTCTTTTTTTCATCCGTCCAGAGTACATGCTGGTTATTGTTATTTTAATTTATCATTAAAATAGAGTAATTATGTTTGTGTTTATTGGTAATCTGGAGGCTAACATCAACCTAAACGATTCTTAAACCATACTTTGAAAATAGCCAAGTAAACTCTGATTAAACGAATTTGTGCTTGTCTAATCAGTTAGGAATAGTAGTTCATTATAGGAACTTAAGGGTAAAGGTTTTCATTAGATAAATTTTATGTCGGCAATAATACAGTAAAACAATCGATTTACTTTAAGATATACTAATACGACAATGTACTTCCAGAAAAACCTAAGTAATTTTTATACAAAAGTATTTTTACATTTAAATAAAGCCTATGTAAATAACCCTGACTCGAAGCATAGCAGATGACTAGCGCGTTGCAGACGCTGGGACTAGGCTAGCGCCGCCATCTTTGTCCGTTTCGTCGGCTAGTCAGACTGCCACGCTCCTGCGCTCCGAGTAGCGCTTCTATTTTGTTATGTGTTCGCTGGACCCCACACTGCCCACCTGCCAAAATGTGTGTTACAACGTTTGCCTGATTTGAAGTAATGTGACAAACAATTCCAGGTCTGTGTTTTTTAGTGAGTAGTCTGTGAATAAATTCAGGAGTCTCACACTACAGGCTGGCTACCTGTGTGCGTAAAAGCATTTTCCCTCCTCTCCCTAAAAAAAAAAAACACAAAAAAACAGTACTGTCAGTAAACATGTGATAAATTAATGATCTTTTATTCAGTACGTACATTTTCATTAACTTTGGATTCTGCAAGTAGTGTTTCCATCGTATTGTTTATTGCTTGTTTCGTTTGTGGTCAAAATTTTCATATGTTTTCATGTCTTCATGTCTAAATGTCTTCATGCTACTAGTTATGTTTAATGTGCTTGTATCGAGTAAATGTTACTTTCTTATTTTTTGGTGTATTCTACGAATACTGTGTGCTACTTTTGGAGTTTAATACTACAGGGTAAACAATAGACTGGGGTGGGTGGCGTCGTCCTGTAATCCAGCTACTAGGAGGTCACGAATTGTGGATATTTATAGGCATGCACTGTGGATGCGATACTCCCTGGTGTGGATTAACGTCCCCACGAGTGAGTACTACGACTATCCGCAGTACTATCATGATAATTAGACCAATTCGTATATACCAAGGCAAAAATGTGGTTCGGATTCCACTATAAACTGTAGGTCCCTTAAGGCTTGGCTTGCCATTAGCTGTATGGGCTATTAATTAACAGCTGTGTCCAAGGAATATGTCGGCCTTAGTCAATAACAAGACTACAAGATCGCGCCACTCATCCTACACTCATCTCCATTCATACTTGGCTTAAAATGCCTACTTTGTATGGTCGCCTTTTCATTGAAGAGTATTAAAAATATTAAATTAATTGTTTAAATTCAAATTATAATATACAGGGTGATTCTAAATTATTGTAACTATACAACCTATCATCACGGGGTGAGAATCAATTGAAAGAGGACATTCTAAAGTTTTGTTTAACACCACTTTAGTAAACATAGTCGCAAAATTAGCCTCTAAAGGCATTTTTAGAGTTTAACGACGATTTTAAATTAACTACTTGCTTTCACCTCTGAATCTCAAAAATGCATACTCTATGTTGAATTGACAAAAGATTTAAGTTATACCACGCTCAGTTATTTCTGTCTCTATTATTGTAAGCTACAAGGAACAAGGCTTCAAAAGAGCAAAAAGTGTTCTGTGTTTTAGAGTTTCATAGATTTTGAATAGTGTAATTAATTTAAAATCGTTCTTAGAGGATAATTTTGTAACGATGTTTACCAAAGTGGTTCCAAACAATAATTTAGAATCTCTTCTTTCAATTGATTCTTACCCCATGAGTAAAGGTTGTATAATTTTATAGAGTGATTATTTATTATAGTATTTACTAGCTGTACCCGCGGGCTTTGCCCCGTTTAACTTCATATGTGAGCTCGTTCGCATGGCTCAATCACGTCCTGGTTGAAGTTCGTTCGCTACGCTCACTCACCTTTAGGTTGGAGCTCGTTCGCTGCGCTCACACGTCCTGGTTGAAGTTCGTTCGCTACGCTCACTCACCTTTAGGTTGGAGCTCGTTCGCTGCGCTCACTTGCCTTCAGGTTAGCTCGTTCGCTACGCTAACTCGCCTCCGGGTTGAAGTTCGTTCGCTACGCTCACTCACCTTTTGGTTGCAAACTAGCTGTTGTCATAAATTAAAAAAAATAATAGTGCTGCACTCTGTTGGTAATCCTTGTAACTTTAATGCTCTTGAACGTCACAGAACATAACCAACTTGTTTAATTGAAACAGCTGTTATGATTAATTAATTCCATTTAAATATGAGTACTCATTAGGTTAACATGGGAAACTCCAGAGCCACTGGGGCGGAGCCCGAGAGTCCGATCAGAATAAAAACCACTTAGGTTTCCTATTTAATGCCTAAAGAATCAGTGTACCAAATTTCAGCCCCCTAGGTAAGTGGGAAGTGGGAGAATTAGTGATGAGTGAGTGAGTGAGTGAGTCAGTCAGTCAGTCAGTCAGTCAGTGAGGGCTTTGCCTTTTATACACAGGGTTAGTAAAAAGTGTGGAGACCCCCTGTTATTTTTTTAACGGCCCATACTAGAAAAACTAAACTCGGCACACCATTATGGCATGTTATGAAGTACTTTTTGGGCATAACCGCCACTTGGTGTTCATCCCCAAAATGGGGGATTTTGTGGAAAACTAAAAAAATTAAAATACAAAGACGCATCGAGTGACCCCTCATTTTAAAGGTCCTGGTAAAAGAAAACCAACAACGCAAACTAGAGGTCTCTATCTCAGTTCAGTACAAAATGGCAGCCGATTGAAATTCTCATAAGTTCCCAAACCCAAAATGGGGGATTTTGGGGGAAACTCAAAATTTTTAATGATAAGCCCCATTGAGTGACCCCTCATTTTGAAGGTCATAATAAAAGAAAACTAACAACACAAATTATAGGTCTCTATCTTAACACAGTAAAATATGGCAGCCAGTTCAATATAAAATTGCAAGTTATTTCCGATTTTAAAGATTTCAATCACCTTCCATTTTTTACTGAATTGAGATAGAAACCTCTAGTTTGCGTTGTTAGTTTTCTTTTACCAGGGCCTTCAAAATGAGGGGTCACTTGATGGGGCTTATCATTAAAAACTTTTGAGTTTCCCCCAAAATCCCCCATTTTGGGTTTGGTAAGCAAGTGGCTATTAGGCTTAAAAAGTACTTCATAACATGCCAAAAAGGTGTGTAGAGTTTAGTTTTCCTAGTGTGAGCCGCTACAAAATTTACAAGGGGTCTCCAGACTTGGAAAGCTGCAAGTTAAATTCAACTTCTGAGAATTTCAATTGGCTGGCATTTTTTACTGGATTGAGATAAAGACCTCTAGTTTGCGTTTTTGGTTTTCTTTTACCTGGACCTTCAAAATGAGGGGTCACTCGATAGGTCTTTGTATTTGTAATCTTTTAGTTTCCCCCAAAATCCCCCATTTTGGGGATGTACACCAAGTGACGGTTATGCCCAAAAAGTACTTCATAACATGCCATAAAGGTGTGCCGAGTTTAGTTTTTCTAGTATGGGCCGTTAAAAAAATAACAGGGGGTCTCCACACTTTTTACTAACCCTGTATATAGATTTATAGAGTTTTAAAATGTAACAATAAATTAGAATCACCCTTAATTTAAATCTCACTTAAATAACATGGAACAAATTAAACAGAGAGAAACACATTTTTTATCCTTCCTTCGGCCAAACAGTTTTAAAAATGGTAAAGGTCCATATACCCACTACCCAGCACTCAGTTGGAACGTTTTTACTCGATGTGTTTTAAAATATTTGTCTATATCGTTTATAAATAAACATAGTTTTAAATTTTGGATAAACTCTCTTTTTAATTGTTATTGAGTAAATGATATCCAATTATTATTATTATCAATTATTGTGATGGAGACGCCACCTAGGAGTGTGTTTTAAATATATGGAATAGTGTAGTGTGGAAGGAATAGTGTAGAATGTATTGAGATAAGGATGAGGAGAGAGAAGCGAATGATGTCTCAGGATCGAACCAGTGGCCTTTTGATTGTTAGGTGAGCTACCCAGCCAGTTGATGATGAATAAACAATATTATGAATACAGTGTGTGTAAACAGATGTCCAATATTTACTGCAATGGGTCCAAATGATTCCATTAAATTAATTTACCTTGATAATTATTACTTGAACGGGTTATGTTACTTTAGTTAACAGGTGGGCAGCTAATCTAATGTGGGTAGAGAATATAAATTCTATGCTGAAGACAATGGGTATATTGCCACCAATCACGTTGCAAATGTCTAACTCCTCCATACAAGCATACAATAACTTTCAACGTTACTAAACTTGTTTTTTTTTACTCCTGTATAACAAGATAGGCTAAACTTACGAAACATCTTCTACTATTTTTCCAAAGTTAATAATTATCAGCATTTGTAGATAATTAAAAGCCAGGACAGATTATTGTTATTGTACCTTGTTTCCATAGCACAACACCTACACATTGTTTATGATAGACCCCGACGCCCCCGACCGTCCCCCAGGCATCTACTACTTGCACTACATTGTGGCTAACATACCGGTGAGTTTTACATGATATTTTATTATACTTTATGTGATATTATTAATTACTGTACTGTATATTTATAATAGAAAAACTAAGCTAATTACTCTTGATTTTGTAATGTTAAAAATTAGGTTTATAAAGACAATACAATAATAGGGTTTAGGCCTACAACTCCATCAATTAGCCCAACGATTAAGATTACTCAGTAGCTTACATGTTCGTTGCAAATACAACATTCTCAAAGCTTGCAACACATCAAAAACACAATTAAAACAAGAAAGAAACGAACATAAAAATACCCCCAAACATGACATTATTTGTTAACATTGTCTCACTCTAATTACTTTGTCTCACTCCATATTTGCAACGTGAAGGCACGAAATAGTGAGCGCGTAACATGCAGACAAGGTCGTATGCGCGCGAAATACGTTGGCAGCACTGGCTGTAAATCAGCTGGTCAGCTGTTGTACTGTTGTATCATTAATAATGTCATATTAAAAGTTCACTTCCGTGTAAAAAAATGTCACGTTTCTTTACCAATTTATTTGTTTTATGGTAACTGTAGGAAAAATATAATGCATGCACTCGAGAAACCATTCCTCGTGAGTAAGTATTTCTCTCGAGTGAGTCAATTGCTCCCTTTGCTCACTAGTTGCACAAATAACTTAAGTCAATAAAAGTAGACAAAGTAAATGAAGCTAACAAAATAATTAAATTATTGTGCTTTAGTATATATTCAATACTAGTACAAATAGTGTAACATGTAACAAAATTTACTTTTGGGATTGACAATAAAAATAAAGCTTAAATCAAATATGGTTGGGTCTAGTTTTCAACAGTGCCTAGTCCAGTTTAACTACAAATAGGGGTTTGCTAACAATTTTAGTAAAAGATTTTAATTGATTTGATTAATTGACTTTATATTGAGTGATGATTTTGAATCGCTATGAGCTTAGCAAGAATTTTTTGCTCCAGGCCATAACATTTATTTTATTTTTCAATGCTAAAAAACAGCACATACCAAAAATTACATTGTAGCATTAAGCATGCAAAAAGAATGTTTAAATAATATAAATATAAAAAGGGAAACATTTCCGTCTTCTAGAGTGGCAGTCTTCTAACAATTTCACTCAAAATATAAATATAAGAATAACAATAAATTAAATAAGTGAACAAGATAATTTATACTGACTAAAATAATACTGATGGTCATGAATCAAACTTAATAAAAATTCAAAAAATACAAATATAACAAAAATGTTGTTGAACAATTTTTCTATTAGTCCCTTATCCACCTTAACATTATTTAATGAAAGCAATTGTTTTAAATTTCTTTATAAACATACAGTACAGTCATTGAATTCTTTGTATCAAAGTGAACGCGCTTTGTTATTCATTCCGTACTATTAAATCCAATTCTTATTATATTGCTTATACTGGTTTATTTTTTTAGGGGAAGGATTTCCAGAGTGGAGACTTGAGCAGAGGAACAATACTTTGCAGTGAGTATTATATAGGCCTAGTATTTTTTAATTGTTTAAAAAGCTTTTATAAATGCCTTCTGTGATAATCTTTTGTCAAAACCATGGACCATTTCATGCTTATCTTACAGGTTAACAGTGTGGTAATATTATATTTCATAACAAGATAGTGAGTAGAATAATTATTACAGTAATTAAATATTTGAGACCATATTGTGCGAGATTTATTGAGCACCTGGTCGAGAATGTTTTCTTGGATGTTTTCCCCTACTTGATAAGATACCTGGACACCATATAATTAGACCTGTTCCTTCGGAATGGCAGACAGTCAAGACAACTGGTAACCGTAAGTTAAATACCAAAATGAAGGAAAAAACAGTGGAAAGAATTACAACTAAAAATTCCTTTGAAATTTTACAACATGAGCAAAGAGCAGACCAAGTTGGTGGAAATGAACTTACAATGTGCTCAAATGTTGAGCTAAAAGTAAATTCAAACAGTTTCTAAAGTAACAAATAATACAAATTCACATCATAGACAGTTTAAAGAATCTCAAGGGTGTCAAAATCGATCTATTGGCGCACTAAAACATAAGATGCTTATTTGTGCTGACAGCCATGGCCGAGACTTATCTTTTAATATTAATAAGCTTTCAACATCTCATGAGGCGGTCGGGTTTATAGAACAACCAGGGGGATTGGCTGAACAAATTCTAAATAAGAAAGCCTGATTCTGAAACAGCTTTTACATCTGGAAATAACTCTAATGATAGCACTATAATATCCCCCCTACAATCACCAGCAACAGAAGTCAATAACATTGAGACACAACAACAGATGATGCTAAATGACGCTGAGGTTGGAATATCTACTTCAATTTCACAGCTAGAAAGTGTTATGGAGAATAATGTAATGTCTTTGGAAAACCTCCCAGCAATACATCCAGCCCTACCACCATAAGTTTAACTGACGAAATCAACAGTCAACAAATAAAACTATTATTTTTTTAACATCCAGGGTCTCAAGGGAAAGGAAAACATGTAGGACATTAGGACATTTTTAATTCCGTTAAGAAGTATGACATTATTTGTCTAAATGAACATTGGCTGGTTGATGAAGAAGTTGAATTTTTACATGTTAAAAGTTTTAAAAATGCTTCTTTTTACTGTAGAAAGGATCATATTAGAGGTGGTGCTTTTATTTTGGTGTCAAACAAAATTAAGTATGATGTTTTGAAATTAGACTGGTTGTGTGTGGAATAGTATATTTCATTACTAGGACCGAAAGTGGCATTTTCCGTCGCGCGCCCAAGTTTTTGTGTGAGGCGAAGCCGAACACAGGGAACCCCAATTTCACGTGCGAGGTGAAGCCGAGTATGTGAGAGCTATTTTCACGTACGAGGCGAAGCCGAGGACGGAAATAATGGAGCAAGTGCCGGATAATAACTTTGGTACGAGTTATGAACGATACTTTTCATCACGACGCAAAAATACACAGACACAGAATAGCAGACCTCAGTATATTAAAACAATTTGATTTCTCAATTAATTTGATTGAACATCAAAATAAAATAAAATCTTCTAAAAAGAAACCTACGTATATTTCTCGATAAATTTTGTTTAAACATCAAAATAAAAGAATAACACAACTTTTAAAAATACATACAGCTGATTAAAATCATTAAATTAAACCGTAACAAAACACTGGCGCACGTAGTGAATAAATGGAGAATTAATTGAGAGCGAGGGAAAGTAAATTTAGAGCGAGGGAAAATCAGCTGATCGATTTTCCCTCGCCCTAAATTAGAGCTTGGGAAACAACTACTTTCATTGATATCAGCTGTTATCGAAAATAGTTACTTTCGTTAAGGAGTGATGAAAAAGAACTTTGAATGTTCTGGCGTATTTATCAAGGACCTTAATCTAATAGTTGTATCTGTTTATCACTCAACAGCTGGAGATAGTAAACCTCTTTCTGACTAACCTGGAGCTTCTGTTAATTTATTTAAAGAATTTTAAGAACAATATTGTTATTGGTGGGAATTTCAATGCTAAATTGAACGTAAACAGTAATCCTCCTAGTGTTAAACAGCTGATATATCTTCTTAAGCAGTTTAATTGTCACTATGTTAATAATAAGCCCACTCGAAACCTAGCCTGCTTGGATAATATTTTTACAAACATTCCAGCTAAACTATACTCAGCTTTCATATAGTTCAACTATACTGAACTATATTAAGCTCAGGGTATTACTTGACTTACCCTGATATGTCAGACAACGATGGACTTGATCTACAAGTTAATGTGTACAATACTCAAACTGAAGCGGCAAAAATTACTTTTATAAGTAGAGATCTTTCTATAAGGTGTCTTCATGAATTTAAATGGAAATTATCACAAATTGACTGGCTACAATTATTAAACTTAAGCAAATTACCTGCAGAAGATATGTTCGATCTATTTTTTTATAAAATGTTGAATACTTTTTATGAATGTTGCCCTGAGAAGAAACTTGTCAAGAAGGAAAACCACCATAATAACTCTGTAAATTCATGGTATACTCCTGAGTTGAGGGAGATGAAGAATAGAACAATGGCATACCGTACAATCTATCAAGCAACTTCAGGCGAAACGGCTCGTAATGCTTATGTTCATTGCAGAAAAGTGTACAAATTAGCTGTTAACCAAGCTAAATTAGCAGCTAATGCAAGAAGCATTGAATCTGCCCCCAATAAGCATAAGGCAGCCTGGAATCTGATCAAGAAAAATTATGCAGCTAAGACCCAGGATGATGAAGTGAAGATCACCCCTGAGCAATACAATACATACTTCATGAGCTCTGTGGAAGAAGCCAGAAGCACCATCGACCAGCTGGAAGTGTCTGCGGAAGAGCTGCTAAGAAGATCTGACAAATGCAAAACCCAATTTGAATGGAAGTATGTGTCTTGTGGTGAGGTGGAAAGTGAATGTTGGCTATGAAAGCTTCTAAAAGCAGAGATGTGTTTGGCCTGTCTAGTTACATAATCAAGTTTGTTATGAGTGAAATCTTGGCTCCCCTGGTTATGTGTATTAATGCTTGTTTAAAGGAAGGTGTTTTTCCTGAGTCTCAAAAGCTGTCTAGAGTCCTGCCAGTGCATAAAAAGGGGGAGAAAAATAATTTTAAAAAATATCACCCTGTATCTTTAGTACCTATTGTAGGCAAAGTGATTGAACGAATTGTAAAGCGCCAGGTATCCACATTTTTGGTAAATTTGAATATATTTTCTAATTGTCAATTTGGTTTCATTAATGGAAGATCAGCCACGAATGCCATTGATTGCATAATTTAAAAAATTTTGAAAGCGTTAGAAGACAGGAGTCTGGCTCAGATCACTGCATGTGATCTGAATACCCTAAGGCTTTTGATTGTATAGATCATAAAATTCTTTTGAATAAATTGGAGCACTATGGCATCCGTGGTTGTCCTCTTCAGTTTGTTTGCTCTTATTTGAGTGGTCGGTCACAATATGTAGATGTAAAAGGAAAGTATTCAAACTGTACTAACGTTTTGACAGGGGTGCCTCAGGGCTCTGTTCTTGGCCCTTTGCTTTTTTGGTGTCAGTTAATGACTTGCCACTTCATATTGAGGGATCCTCAACCACAATGTTTGCGGATGACACTACTTTTTTAACTGTACATTCAAATTACAATAGGCTTAAGATAGCTGTAGATAAAACAATGGAGCAAGCAGGTGTATGGTTTGGTGCTAATAAAAAACCTTGACACTTGTAGACTGGGACGGGTGGCGTCGTCCTGTAATCCAGCTACTAGGAGGTCACGAATTGTGGATATTTATAGGGATGCACTGTGGATACGATGCTCCCTGGTGTGGATTAACGTCCGCACTAGTGAGTACTACGACTATCCGCAGTACTATCCTGATAATTAGACCAATTCGTAAATTACAAGGAAAAAATGTGGTTCGGATTCCACTATAAACTGTAGGTCCCTTAGTTGCCATTAGCTGTATGGGCTATTAATTAACAGCTGTGTCTAAGGAACATGTCGACCTTAGTCACTAACAAGACTACAAGATCGCGCCACTCATCCTACACTCATCCTTCACTCATATTTGGGTTAAAATACGCACATAGTGGTGTCCCCATCTTAAATAATTGATTGATTGATTGATTGAATAACCTAGTTCTAAATGTAGACAAATCACAGAATCTTATTTGCCTAACAAAAAATAAAAATATAGGTTGTGAGGTAGTGGAAAACAAGGCTGTAAAGATTCTAGGTGTGCTTGCTTATTGATAGTGATCTGTCCTGGTCTTCCCATGTTGATTGTCTGTAAGAAGTTGTCTAGAGTTTTATACTTGTTAGATAATTTAAAAACTGTTGTACCTGATAAATATGTTAGAGTAGCCTATTTTGGTTTTTTTCAATCTGTTTTAAGTTATGGTTTGATTCACTGGGGAAACAGTAGTTGTATTGAAGATGTTTTGTTACTGCAGAAGAAAGCCTTGTGAATAATAACTAGATCTCAATTTAAAGCTCATTGTAGGCCTTTATTTACCAGCACTAAGATATTAACTGTAATTAATCTGTATATATGTGTATGTTTAGTTGATGTAAAAAGTAATTTAAGTAATTTAGTTGTTAGAAGGGATTGCCATGCGCATGACACAAGACATAACTCTTTGCTCCAAATTCCACAACATAGACTTAGTTTAAGTGCCAAGAAACATTCCATTTTGAGTTTAAATATGTTCAATATACTTCACCCTGAATCAAGACTTTTACCAGAATCTGTATTTAAAGTTTGACTTTACAACTGGTTAACTGTAAATCCTTTTTATCATGCTAAAGAGTATTTTGAAATTTGATTTAAAAAAAATACAACTGTAATCTTTTAGTTATAATTTATTTTTGTAAAAAAATACAACCGACTTCAAACGCTCTAAAAAGAATGACATAATTTCAATAAAGTAAACTTTTGTATTAGGCAAGCTCACGTATTTTAAGTCGGCGCGACTCTATAATGATTTTTGATACAAAATTGAAAGAGGGTGTCCATATTGCAGGTCTATCTATCTATCAGTATAGGATCTATCTATACTATCTATCTATGCTATCAATACTAAAGGTGTTAATCTGCATGTCTTTTTCATAGTTATGCGTTAAGTGTTATTTTATTACCGTAATCAGAGATCGGCATTATAGTGGTATTAACGAGTATCTTTAAAAAGATTATAGGCCTAACGCATTTAAATGTTTCTAACTTGGAAAAGTAGGTAACGTTTTAATACTAAACTAGCTTCTTTTCCCTATCATAATATCAGACTAAATTATTTTCCTATTCATATAGAACATTTGTGTGTGCTATTTTCATAATGCATTTATTCTGAAGTAAACATTAAATACAAGAAAATATTTCCTTTAATATATAAACAAAACAGTTCAGTATGTTTTTTATATATTTATGTTATCCAGCTACAATTTATTGATTTTCAAAATACACACACAATATTTAATTTCAATCATATGTGCGGTTTGAGCCGCGCCGACTTGAAATACGTGAGCTTGCCTAATACAAAAGTTTACTTTATTGAAATTATTTCATTCTTTTTAGAGCGTTTGAAGTCGGTTGTATTTTTTTACAAAAATAAATTATTTCATGATTTTTAGTGACTGTATAATTTTTTATATATTAATTACTTGAGGATTTTTGATAAGCAAAACTGTTTGACACAATCAAAAGTTCCACAGAACAATCATTATTTTAAAACTGCTTGAGTCACCTGTTCAGGTTACATAATCAATGGGTATGAAAATAAACATTTTTAAGGGAATGTTGCTGAAAGTCAACAGTCCCGGAAGATCAAATAATTTATACCTGTGCCGCTAGGTCAAAAACTACAATGTTTGCAGTGTCTGTAGATCAAAAGTCCCAGTAAGTCAAATAGTACAGTCCGAGCTAAAAACGTGGTCTATGTTAAAGCAATTGACTTATTGGGAATTTGACCTAATGCAACAGCAGTTTTAATATAACGAAATACGGTAAAATACAAGTTCAGTTTCGCTGAGTCAACAGTGCCGGAAGATCAAAAGCAATAAAAGTGAACGTCGATTCAGTGTAAAGTAGACCTCCTGCAACGCTTACTACACCAACAATACTTGCTTTTGGTTACTTCGTGTTTTGTCATAATTAGAATAGAGTTAAAATTATCATATTTGGTACATAGCTTATCTATTAATGCTTCTTGCCAACTGTTTAGCAGCCGACGCTAACCTTCTAAGCTAGCTTTTAGTACAATATAATTTGCTTAACATAACAGCTGTAAACATTCAGCATTTGTGACACAAATTCAGCATTTGGAAACAAATATTTAAAGACATATTTAGAGTTGACTTACTTATACTATGTGTAATGCTGACCATTGATACATTCAATTCTTAGGTATGAGGATGCAGATTAATTAAATATGCATAGTAAAATAGTAGGATGTTCAAATTATTTTTTAAAGGAATATTTGTAATCATTGATTTGTTTTAGTCCCATATAATTTGTTTTAACTAACAACTGGTTGAATGTAATATTGTTCTATATAACTATTAGGTTTTTGGCGAATTTCCCATATAGGGAATAAGCTATTACCGTAGTACTTATGGTAACACCTGGACCCGGGACCGATTTAATTTTTCGTTTTGAGGTCCCTAGAGGCCAAAAAAACCATCCGTTCCAATTCATACATACAGGGTGATCAACTCTAGGAGGCCACCATTGGGAAATCGGAAACGGTAGGAATTAGAAAAAACTTTAAATGGGGGACATTCCTTTATTTTTTGTGGCAGTTAAAAATATGATTTTAGTTTTTTCATCATGTTTTTGGATAGAATATGCAATTTAAAAACTTTTTTAGCCTTGAAATTTTTTCGATAAACCCACTCGTTTAGGAGTAGAGCCTATGGAAAAATGACTTCCGGTGTACATTTTACATCATTTACCTCCTAAACGAGTAAGTTTAGAGCAAAATTGCAAAAAGTAAATTAGTCTTAGAATTGCACCTACATTCCTTAAAGACTATAAAATAAAAAGTTTTCCACTTTTCAAGTTTGCCGCCATTTTTTAAATAATATAATTCATATTTTTAATGAATTTTATGGTCTTTTTGGAATGTGGATGCAATTGTAAGACTTTTTTACTCTTCGCATTTTTGCTATAAACTTACTTGTTTAGGAGCTACATGATGTAAAATGTACACCGGAAGTCATTTTTTCATAGGCTGTACTCCTAAACGAGTGGGTTTATCGAAAAATGTCAAGGATAAAAAAGTTTTTAAATTGCCTATTCTATCCGAAAACATGATAAAATATAGGGTGTTCCATGAGAAATTTCAAATTCGGCCGCCATTTTGGAAAATGGTGGCTGAGTAAAAAAAAACTAAAATCATATTTTTAACTGTCACAAAAAATAAAGGAATGTCCCCCATTTTAGGTTTTCTCTAATTCTTACCGTTTCCGATATCCCAATGGTGGCCTCCTTGAGTTGATCACTCTGTGTAGCCTATATTTATTTATTTATATATTTTTCCCGGGGGGAACCCCAGGACCCCGGCGACCCCCCCCCCCCCAAAATATATGTCTAGGACCGCGCTTGTCTTCTTTACCTATAAAACACGTGGGACTTTCTTCACTGATCACGTAATGCGTGATTTTCTATAAAGTCTTGGAAAAATAAAAGTTAAAATAGATAGAATACAGGTGTACTGCATGTGGTTTATACACAAATATTCATCAAACTGTGTGATATTTTGTTATTGCAATGAACAATTTGAGAGTATCGTATTGTTTAAGTCGATGGAAAATCTTTGTTGATCCTGTTTTACAAGCAAACCAAAAAGATACAGTAGTCACCACTCTATGCGACATATTCTAACCAGAAAATTGTAATCGTATGATTCTATAAGCATTGGTAGGATTGCAAAGTACTACACAAACATCATTTCAAGGGTAATAACAGTCACAATTTCCGCTGACTTTAAAAGAGTCAACTAAACTATTATACTAATTGACACACAACTAAATGGAACAACTAATGGAAATTCTCACGATGTACATTCGTTCGATATAAGCATTAAATATACACGTCAGTACATACGTGTATACCCATGATATAAGCAACGGTACTTGCAATTTATTGCTTATTGTTTTTTAGAGTTGTTTTCGGACTTACTCTGTTTTCGGACTTACTCACACTCGTATAAGGTTTTCCACGTTTGTCGTTGATAATGTAGCCATGTTGCTTTGAAATGGCGACCATACAAATGTATGTATTTTAAGCCAAGTATGAATGGAGATGAGTGTGGGATGAGTGGAGCGATCTTTTTGTCCTGTTTGTGACTAAGGCCGACATAATCCTTAGACACAGCTGTTAATTAATAGTGCATACAGTCAATTAATAGCAGCAGAGGTCAAATTTGGTATCAAATTAAAGGGTTTATTCATAAAAATACATTGCCGCAAACCCAAGCTCAAACGATGATGATGATAATAACGTTAATGATGTCGCTAAAACGTATCGTTTGAAATTTAACAGCTGAAAATAAGTGAAATAGAAAAGGTTTTGGTTAAATCCATCAAATTGTAATTGGACACTAGTAATTACTAGTGCACTTATTGCTACCTCCCCCCTTCGGTTTCATGTATTCCTCTCAATCAGTTCAAACCTAGGAGGATTAAACATTAATGTTACCTAATTAATGTTAAATCCTCTTAGATTCAAACCTGAAACACCCAGATCGAAACTCGCCTGTCGTTTTTACCATCGCCTTTTTTTTAAATTTTTTTTTCAAAAAAGAAAGATTATATTGATTTACTTTGGATTTTAAAAATGTTAACGTTTTATTTTGTTAAAGATTTATGGTGATACGTAAATATTGTGGTGTAGTAAAGTATATTATATTGTAGTTAAGTGTTAAATTTTGAAATTTTAGGGTGAATCGAGATGAATCTTTTTTTTTAACATGGGTCTCTCCTACCTTAACATAAATACCAAGTTTCATAAACATCGGTTGGAAAAATGCAAAGATAAATATTTGTATGTAAAAAATACAAAATGGTGGATATCTGGTTAACGAAACGATTTCGGAAAAAATGTTATCCTTGATTTTCTGTTTATTTTGACCCAAGGAATTACTAGGTAAAGTATCCCCCGCTTATTTTTAACACCCTGTTTATGATGTATTCTTATAAGTGAAAAATGTAAGCTGGTAATACAGAAAGATGTTTTATAAATAATATGAATGTACTGGTGATCTGTATATTCATCTTTTTCTTGTTCTTAGAACTGTAAATTAAAAGTCCACTCAGCAGTCGCATCGTACGATGTAGTTCTTTCCATGCGTTGCGAAATGCTAAATTTGCCGTCCTCTTCAACCCAAGTTATCTATTGAACCACTGATTGTAAAAAATTCAAAAAAATATATTTTACGCATCACACTTTTGGCTACAACTTTGCCACAGACAAAACCTCTCTAACCTAAAAACAAAAAAAAATCTCGCATGCTAACTTTTTCATGTTATAAATCACGATTTAAAACTATTTCCCCATACATATCAATTTTTATTAATTAGATCGGTAAATAGTTTAAAGTTCCAACAAAATAGTCATCGAGTAGGACTAACCAAGAAGCTCTGTGCCAATTTTCAAAATTTTAGCACAACTTTAAGTACACCAAAACGCGAAATTATTGAAGTCATGCGTCGAGAGGACTATCGTTGTTTTTAACAGATTATACTTTTGACCTTCCGGCACTGTTGACTCAGCGAAACTGAACTTATATTTTATCTTATTTCGTTATATTAAAACTGCTGTTGCATTAGGTCAAATTCCCAATAAGTCAATTGCTTTAACATAGACCACGTTTTTAGCTCGGACTGTACTATTTGACTTACTGGGATTATTGATCTACAGACACTGCAAACATTGTAGTTTTTGACCTAGCGGCACAGGTATAAATTATTTGACCTTCCGGGACTGTTGACTTTCTGCAACGCGTCCCATTTTTAGATATTCCTTAAGAAAGAAAGAGTTGTCCATTACATTAGGCCTAATGAAAAACTAATTGTCTTTTCTAGATACATTGAAATGTCAGACATCATCGTTTCCTGCAATCGGTGTACTTCTACATTATAAAAAGAAATACAGTAACGTCTCAAACCTTTTGGAACAATATGAAAGTTATTCCTCAGCTACCAGCACTAAAAAATCTCTCAAAAGTGGAAAATTGGTCGTTAACACGTATAGTACCTTTGGAAAATATTATATGAAAGATTGGTTCAGCTAAAAGTGGTGTAAGTCATGTCGATGGTTTTGTTTGATCAAGATATAGCCTAGTCGAAATTGCAAATCATCTTCCTCTAGGACTTTCCGAAGCAGGCATAATAGTATTGATATGTTATAGTAACTGGGTAGAGAATATTAATAAACATTCCACATCTGCAAATGAAATATGTATATGAAAGATTGGTTCAGCTAAAAGTGGTGCAAGCCATGTAGGTGGTTTTGTTTGATCAAGATAAAGCCTAGTCGAAATTGCAAATCATCTTCCTCTAAGACTTTCCGAAGCAGGCATAATAGTATTGATATGATATAGTAACTGGGTAGAGAATATCAATAAACATTCCACATCTGCAAATGCATGTTTAGTAATTAAAATATTTAACACTTTAAGACAATTGACAATTATGCACTGTCACACTTCTTAGGTCGTGTAAGGAATTGCATTTAATTTATATTTAGATCTGTTTTACGAATGCTTTGGTTTTCACAATATACACCTTTATTTGCCAATATCATACAGCTATTCACTGAAACATATATGTTTTTGTAAAAGTCAGAATATTCAATACTAAAAACAGAATTACTGTATACACAAATCAGGTCAAACGTTAAAATACATTTTTTATAGTAACCAAAACAAAATGCATTTTTCTCAATGTAATTCATTTAGGCTCCATGGCAAGAAATAGTTTATTGATCAATATGAAGCAACTGTCTGATGAAGAATTGTCTGTAGCTTCATTTAAATGGTTACAACTAACAGCTGTAGGAATGTTATTATTATTTATTACCTTCTCTGCACAAATGTAAACAATCTGCAAAATGTAAACAAAATAAATGTTGAATATTTAAAGTTTTCAGAATTTTTCACCGAAACAAATATTATACTTAAACAAAATATATAAGGTACCAAATAGAAACTCTCCTGGTTATTTTGGTGGTGGAACCACACTGATCGGTAAAAGAATCACAGAGAAATTGATGAACATACATAGAAAAAAAAAACATCGCCACAGACAAATTGAGAACCTCCTCCTTTTGTTGGTAGTGGGGAAGTCGGTTAAAAATCCGTATGCACCTAATGTTTAGTTGTAGTCTCATTGTAAGTTACCTGTTTAGTTAAGTTTATAACAAATTTGGACTTGGCCTATTGTATAAATGTATATACTTAATGGCAATAAAGAGATTTGATTTGATTTGAATATGACGTAATGTTACACTTTTACTCGTGTTTTTAACATTGCTTTTCGCTACACTGCAAAGACTAATTATTTTTAGCTTGCATAACAGAGTCCGTTGTGGTTAAATAAAATGGTATCTAAAAAAAGTAAATTATAAAAATATACTTTATGTAAAAAATTTAAACAATGAAAATTCAAGGAAATAACCTTAGGTCTAAAATAATAAGCTGTTAAATTATGAACACTTTTTCCATATGATCAGATGATTCAAACCGGCAAACCTATTAATTGCTACCATAAATCCTTTAATAAAATCAAGCTTTCATAATTATTTGCAAATCTACACGGATGAAGCTTTCCAACAACCCATTAATTAATAAAGTCAGTCCAGTAGAACTTTAGCTTTAGTAGTACTGTTGGGCCTACAAATATTTTTATCCAAGAAAATTTTTTAAACAAGCCTTATCAATTCAGTTGTTGGAATTAAAATTTCACCTTGCAGTATTGTTTACATACTTTATCGTTTTCTTACTCGTTGAAGTTTTAAAGGCACTCGCCAAGGCTCGTACCTTAATTAAATAGTCTACTCGTGCCGTTAAGACAATCCGTACGTGATTGTTGTGTAAACTATTAATAAAGAATTATTATAAGAGAAGATTAAAGATAGATAGTAAAATATTTCTTTATTGCAGTTGGGAACATTTAAAAACTATAGTTCGGCCGCTTAGAAAGCGACCTCCTCCAGCATTGGTTTAGCATTAGCGCGCAGGTCGTTTTCTAATCGGCCGAACTATAGCATTCTTTAGGTTATACCTTATATTTTAAGTTCAAATTTACATTGGTTGTACAGTTTTGGTTGTTGCGTATTGAAACAAACTCATGCAGAGGGCATTGTCTATAGTGGAAAGGTGGTGTAACCAGGAAGGTCTGAGAGCCAATCCAATGAAGACTGTAATGGCACCATTTACAAGGAAGATAAATTTTGATATCGCTAGAGTACCAACTCTCTTCAGTAATCAGATCCAGGCTAAGAAGGAGTACAAGTTCAAGAATAAGGCTGGACGACAAGCTCACCTGGAACAACCATTTGGCACATATAACACAACACTCTCAGACCACACTTATGATGATGAGACGTGCTGTTGGGAAGACCTGGGGTCTAAGCCCACAGATGACTAACTAGCTATAAAATAAGGTTGCAAGACCGATGATGGTGTATTTCTCGGTGGTCTGGTGGACCATGGTAATGCAAACTACCGCTGTAAAGAGACTACAAAAGATCCAGCGAGGCATGCCTTAGCATCGCAGGAGCCATGAGAGGCACTCCAACTGGATCCCTGGAAGTAGAACTAAACCTGCCACCTCTTGACATCATTGTGAAAGGCGGGGGGCAAGGATGGCAGCCTACAGAGTAATTAGAAGTGGCAATTGGAAGTATAATGCCTCCAGTGAGCATACAAGAATTGTAGACAAGGTGTACAGAAGTGTACCTTGGAAATGTTACCAGATAGGATGGTGAAGATCACAGATCTATAATACCCCCGCCGCAGCAAACCTGCAGACTAAGCAAATTTCAACAACATTTGCAGTTACAATCTTGACCATTGTGGAGTAAGCACAGTTCGCAGCGAATTATTCCTTGGAGAAGAGGAGGAAAAGGAAATATTAATGTGCATGGTCAAAACAATTAATGAACAACCTAACTCATTGTTCATGGTATGGCAAAGAGTTTCAGCTGAGACTGAACCAGCTAATTTCAACTGATGCATCTGAGAGTACCATTGCTGCTACTTTGACTCAATCAAACCGTCCAGTCGCATTCTTCTCAAGGATACTTTCTCCAGCAGAACAAAGACATTCAAGTGTCGAAAAAGAAGCACAAGCTATTGTGGAAGCACTGCGGAAATGGCGTCACTATTTGGTTGGTAAACATTTCAAGCAGATTACTGACCAGAGGTCGGTTTCTTTTATGTTCGATAACAACCATCATGGCAAAGTGAAAAATGAAAAGATAATGAGGTGGAAACTGGAATTGTCGTGCTTTCATTATGATATTGTATATAGACCCGGTAAAGATAATATGGCTGCAGATGCCCTGACTAGAGTATGTTCTTCAATCCAAAATCAAGAAAAACTGTTGATTGATTTACATGCGAATCTATGTCACCCAGGTGTGACACGTTTGTACCACTGGGTTCGGAGTAAGAACTTGCCCTACTAGATTGATGAAATCAGACGAATAACAAACTCCTGTAATGTGTGTGCTGCTGTGAAGCCTAGATTCTTCAAACACAAAGGGATTTTGATTAAAGCCACTTCTGCATTGGAACGGCTGAATATGGATTTCAAAGGCCCGCTCCCTTCATCAAGTTAAAACCGTTACTTATTAGTAATAGTAGACGAGTTTTCACTGTTCCCTTTCACTTTCCCGTGTTCAGACATGTCATCGTCAACAGTCAAGTCGGATCTAAAAACATTATTTTCTACTTTTGGGGTTCCTAGTTACATACATTCGGACAGAGGAACATCATTTCTGAGCCAAGACTTAAAAAGCTACTTGAACTCACTCGGAATCTCAACTAGTAGAACCACTGCGTACAATCCAGCAGGTAATGGGCAAGTTGAAAGGTATAACGGCATTCTATGGAAAACAATTGAACTGGCATTGAAATCACTTAACTTAGAAATAAACCAATGGGAGACAGTTTTAGAGGATGCCCTCAGCTCAGTGAGATCATTACTTTGCACAGCCACAAATCAAACTCCTCACGAGCGTATGTTCTTACATCCACGTAGATCTGGGAACAATGGTGTTTCAGCTCCTTCATGGCTTCTCAATTCCGGCCCTGTCTACTTGAAGAGATTCAATCGTACGTCCAAATATGAGCCACTTGTTGAAGAGGTCCAACTTCTTCACGGGAATGCCGAGTATGCTCATGTTAAGTTGCCTGATGGAAGATAAACTACCGTGTCTACACATCATCTTGCTCCGGTTGGTGAGTACCAAACCGACATTGAGCAAACCGATTTTGAGAGTGATGAAAATACTCTATTAGCCACTTCTCAACCTGAACTTTAATACTTTCCTAGTCCATCATCAACACAGAATCAAGAAGATGAAATGAATACTACTGCCGAGAATTTACAACCTAGACAAGAAGCTTCTAGAGGAGAGAACCATAACACATATCCGAGAAGAAGTTTCAGAAGCAGAAGACCTCCTAATTATTTAAATGACTACGTTCATTAACATTATGGAAGAAGAATGTAGTAAAAAAACATGTGTTTGTAAACAAATCCATTATAATTCAATGTAGTATTGTTCAAGTTATTAAAAACCTTTCTAAAGGTGATCAAAGTTATTTTTCATTCATTCTTACTCTTATTACACTCAGGGTCCTAGGTTGATACGGTAATGATTATAGAATTTTAATTATTTCCTATATCCATGAATAATTGATTTTACAGTGACTTATTCCCAGTAAAATCTTATTACAGCATTTCACAAATGTTAGAACACGCTTATTATAAATCATAAACATTAACAAATGTGGTACGGTAACTGAAAGAGTCCTATACTAATGGTATTAACATCATTGTTTATGTTTATATGATCCATACCCTTCCTGTTCTAGTATTCCTGCAGTAGGCCTATTTAATATGTTTAAACCAACTGTGTGGAAATGTGAAATCAAAATTTATCTGACAGTTCTGCTTGTTTACATGTTTGTTTGTTTTTTTTTTACCATGGAGACCTATCAATATTTACTTTTAAAACTCTCACCTCAGAACTTTAAAAGCCAGCGGGGTAGAGTACTAGGTCAAAATTGAAGCAGGAATAATTCTATATGCATCCTTTTTTTGTCCAATCTAAGCCCAGTCGGTTTAGTAGTTTTTGAGTTTAGCTCATAGAAACACACAGACACAGGGCCAATTAATTGAACCGAGCCCAAGTTTGATATCCGACATTTCCGTATAGACTGTATATAATGACGTTTGAGACAGAGGTCAAAATATTCATGAGGTTACTTTTAAATCATCATTAGTTTCCCTCGACACAATAATTTTTCAACACCACTCGTTCCAATCAACGTTACAGCAGTCGATGAGTCATCGTCTATGACACAAAACCAGGGCCGATTTACCGAATAGGTATGGTTGGCACGTGCCTAGGGCGCAGGGCAATTGCCTTTTTTGTATAATTTTTGTATAAGCGGCATAATTCTGATCATCCCTAGCGGCCGTCTAGAAATCATTATTGTATCTCCCGTGGTCCTGTAGATATCGTAATCGTCTCCTACAGTCGTGAAGACATCGTAATTATTGTTTCCCGCGATTGCGACAAAATGTTAATCATATCCCTCAGCAATGTGGCGATCATCGTCGTCTTCTGCGATCGCTGCTAAATTCTTGCTATTTCCTGCGTTCCTGGTGGACATTATTATTGCCTTACGTGATCGCGGCAATATTCTGATCATACGTCGCATCGCGGCTCTGTAGATATCATTGTCTTCTGCGAAAGCGGAAAATAATGATAATCCCTCGCGGCCGTGTGTAGACATATTGTCGTCTCCCGCGGTCACGGAAACGTCACTGTTGTCATTGGTGATGGCGGTAAATTGAAAATTCCAGTTGGATATACAAAATTTACGCATAATTCCCGGCTCAAAAAAACTTAAGCATAATTCACGGATTCCCAGTTTTCCTGGTCGGTGGACACTCTGTATATATATTGCAAAGGGGCGCTACTATTAGTTATGCCTAGGACGCTGACAGGGTCAAAAACGGGCCTGCACAGACATACAGACATACTAACGCCACTTCTTCTTTATAGTAGGATAATAGTATAGATAGATATAGATTTACTAAGACTTGATGGTCAAAATCAGTTTTCTGTCCTAAATTTGTCACATAGGGTATGAAAAAGATTGCAAATACGGTTGTGACACTAGGTTACCAGGGCCCAGCGCCACCTGCAGGGACAGGCCTCCACCGCTACATGTTCTATGTCTACCACCATGTACCATCCAGTGGTAGACTGCCCATGTCCCTGACTGTAGAACAAGCTGAGAGAGAGTTCTTCAACCTAAGTGGCTACATGAGGAGAGCAGCTAGACAAGGAGTACAACTCAGAGGGCCATTGTCTGGCGTACAGTTCCGATCTGCATTTCGGATTCCTGCAGAAGAACAAATTGTTTGATATTTATTACAGTGTCATTTTGTCTAAATTCCTATAACATACTGTTAAAAAAAAATTGTGTTGCTATTATCCTGTCAGTTATTTAATAATAGTTGTAATTTAATGGTGATGCTCTTGTTACTGAGATAATTTATAGCATTAAGAAATCTTATGGTAAAATTTGTATAATAATGGCTACTTAATACAATAGAGGGTTTCTCTGCAACATCCCTTTTTCACCCACCCTACCTAACCAATTTTTACTAATTAAGTGTCATTTTAAAGCTTGTGGTCTAGCAGAGGGACGAATGGTAACTAAAAAGACAATTTTATTTTAGAGCTTTGCTAAGCTCTCCTAGTGTTTTATTTTTTTTTAGTTCACTTTCAAGGATCCAGTGATACTGCTACGGTATCTTTCTTTTAAACATCTTGATTTATACTTATGTTTCAAGTTATTTAAAGCTCTTAAATGTAAATCTTTTGGCATAATTCCCCAAAACAAACTTAATATAGTTCAAACACATTATTTAGTTATACTTAAAGAGGTTTAGGTTGTAATGAAGGAATTTGTCTACTATAAAATAATTTTAATTTTAATATACTTTAACATACATTGGCTCTAAGTAACTGTCTAAATCCTCTAACAAAACTTAGAAATATAATTTGTGGTAAAAACATTATGGACCCATAAGGTGCCTGTACAAGGATTGAAAGTGGCTAAAGCCTAAAAAAGAAAGACGATTTTCACAGGGAATTGGCTTGGCAAATAAGTCCCAGACTTAAGCCAGGGGTGGTAGTGGGAACGAGGAGTTTGCTACAAACATTTACTGACTTGGTTGAAATGAAATATTTACTATTTGAATTTGGGTTTGAGTAAATAATACAATGGAAAAAAGCTAGAGAGCCTGGGTAATTTGATAAAATAAAAAGAAAACTGAATTAACACTGTACTGCATTTCTTAGTAATCATTGAAAGAGCCGATTTGAAAACTATGGAAACATAGGAAAGTCATAGAACATCACCAAGGAGAAGAAATATAAATAATGTTTTTTTTTTATAATCGTTATTATGGACAACCTAATGCGGCTATGATTAAGGCTAATACAGTCAGGCTAATACATATTGGTGAGTCGGTGGCTCAATCGGTAGCGTCACGGACTTCGGGCCCAAGGCAGTAGTGTCGTGGGTTCGGATCCTGGTCACTGCTACTAACTTTTATCAGTACAGTTCACCTTTGTACTGTACCGGCTCACCCCTTGCTTTGCTGGATACGTTCCACGCACAGATCTGTAGTCTATGTGGACGGGCAAATGCCTAAACGCAGTCTTTACATTGACTTGGTGTTTTATTAATCATATATTTAATTAAAAGTAAGAGTACATCATGGCGCAGTCTGAAGAAGCAACGCTCCCAAGGTAATAAGTCGAGTGTGTTTTATAGGACTTAAAAATGGTGTGTAGGCCTAGTCGACCTCACATGTTCAGGATTGCAAGTTCCGTTTTAAAAATTCAATTAAGATGTCTTTTAAGCCTCCCAAGCCTCTAAATATTGATGACAATGTTTCGGTGGGACTCTCTTTAAAAATCAATTTCAATTGTTTCTAACGGCCACTGAGGCCGATGCTAAAAGTGACCATGTAAAGGTAGCTCAACTGCTGAATGCGATTGGACCTGATGCATTATCAATATTTTTCTTGTTTAAACTGGGGGAAGTGTCCACATTAAAATTAAAAGATGTTTTGAGTGCTTTTGATAAACATTTCTCCCCAAAATCTAATGTTGTCTATCAAAGATATTTGTTTCACAAGCGATCTCAGGGTCTGGGGGAGCCCTTTAATAGTTTCCTTACTGACCTTAGAAAGTTGGCTATCTACTGTGAGTTTGGGAGTGAAGAAGATAATATGATTCGTGACCGGATTGTAATGGGCATTAATGACCAGTCAACACAAGAAAGGTTCCTTCGTGAAACCGATTTAAAATTAGAAGACACAATCAAGTTTTGTAGGTTAGTTGAAGCTAGCCGAGAGCATGTTTCGAGCATTTCGAAAGACAAGGCCTTAGTTGGCCTAGAGTGTAGTCCTGTACAATCATCTAGTACATATTCCCAAGGTATAAAGACGGAGAATGTAGTCCATAGTGTGGGTCGTGGTAACTCAAGATGTCCGAACAATAATAAATTTAAAAAGTACTCTCTCACGGGTAGTAAAAGTTCGAATTTCAATAGGCCTTCAAGTGGTAACGGTAAGCAAAATTTTGATTCACAGACTAGGACTGAATATTTGTGTAAAAAATGTAACACCAAACATCAAGCAGCTCAGTGTCCAGCCTATGGTAAAACTTGTCACTTATGTCGTAAAATGAATCACTTCTCTGTAGGCTGTTTTAAAAATAAGAATAATAGGCCTAAACAAGTTAATGATGTACTGGTGTATGACGATGAAGAGTTTAGGATTGATTCCATATCTAACAATCAATGTAAACTTGCTTGGTTTGAAAACTTGTGTATTAATGGACAAAACATTAACTTTAAGCTGGATAGCGGAGCTGAAATCAACATTTTACCTAAACATGTTGTTGAACAAATTGACTCTGAGTTATTGGACTTTGTAGTCAAATCTAATGTAAAATTGGAATCTTTTGGTGGCTTTCTACTAAACACTTTTGGTTGTGCTCAGTCTAAATTGGACATATAAAAACATTACAACTAAGGAAGACTTCATAATCGTAAACAATCTCAAAAGTATCCCGATTGTTGGACTTGGGACTTGTGTTAAACTAGGTCTCATAAAAAGGGTAAATGCTGTCGAAGAGTTGACGAAGGAGAGTTTTGTTCACCAAAATGCAGATGTTTTTTCAGGATTAGGTTGTTTTAAAGGTAAGCATAGTCTTAAAGTGGTACCTAGTAACAGCAAATACGATACTAAGTAATTCCTTTTCCACTTGAGCATACTGCTGCTCGGTATATGTCATACTGCGAGAAGCGAACGAGATTGGCCTACCACATTGCATTATACAGCATCCAAGACCATTTTTACTAGCATCAGAATGGACCTCAACCGGCTTAGAACTATCCTAAGTCGTCAAAACAGGCGCTGACGTTATTGCTTCTTTTAACTTATTTACACACTCTGAGTGAACAGGCAACCAAGACCATTCAATATCTTTTTTTAACAATTCACGCAAGGGACTGGTCAAGGTAGACATGTGAGGGGTGAATTCACGAAAATAATTAAATAGGCCAAGCATGGATTGAAGTTCCTTCTTGCTAGTAGGTTCCGGCAATTCTAACACAACTTTAATATTACTTTCATCTATTTGTACACCCTCTGAGCCAAAGCATAGGCCAAAAAAATTCACCTTATTCATCTTATATTGAATTTTCTTTGGGTTGAACTTAACATTATTAGCTCTAGCCCTACCTAGTACTTCTTTTACAATAGTATCATGTTCCTCGAGGGATTCAGCTGCTACAAGCAAGTCATCAAAGTACACAGTTACTCCATTGATGTCAGAAAAAATCTGGGAATTTAGTTTCTGAAACATTTGTGGTGCTACCTTTAACCCAAAAGGAAGTCTTAAGAACCTATAGCACCCATACGGGGAACTAAAAGTACACAAGTGACTGGATTCTTCATCAAGTGCGGGTCGGTTAAGAGGGGGTCTACTGTAAAATGTTAGGCTATGTTGATTTTTAAAAATGTACTTGTTTCAATTTCACATGTTTAAGATGAATTTGTAGTAAAATGTTAGGCTATGTTGATTTTTAAAAATGTACTTGTTTCAATTTCACATGTTTAAGATGAATTTGTAGTAAAATGTTAGGCTATGTTGATTTTTAAAAATGTACTTGTTTCAATTTCACATGTTTAAGATGAATTTGTAGTAAAATGTTAGGCTATGTTGATTTTTAAAAATGTACTTGTATCAATTTCACATGTTTAAGATGAATTTGTAGTAAAATGTTAGGCTATGTTGATTTTTAAAAATGTGCTTGTTTCAATTTCACATGTTTAAGATGAATTTGTAATAAAATGTTAGGCTATGTTGATTTTTAAAAAATTTACTTATTTCAATTTCACATGTAAGATGTACTGTTTGTTTGTTTTATTAAAAGGGGAAGTGTTATGAGTTCATATTATTTCAACTATTTTGTTTTTGTAGTTGGTAGTCTTGAGTAGCGGGGATGTCTCTCTGCGTAGAGATCATCGTCCTTCTTCTTAAATTTGTACTCTAATGTATAACATCTAAAATGTAGAACATGCTGATTCAAGATGTATTAAAAAGTCTTTACATTGACTTGGTGTTTTATTAATCATATATTTAATTAAAAGTAAGAGTACATCAAATGCAAGGTTAAAAGAGGCCACCAACCTCTTTAAAAAAAAAAAAAAAAAATTGTAGAAAACACTATTTACAAGAAATGTTGATCATATCGATCTGTTTGTACATCTTGAGTATTTCTATAATATTTGAGTCAAATCTATTAAAGTCATCAGAAATTATGACTATTATTCGTTTTAAAATAACGCCTGTAAAAGCCTACTTAGCAATTTCTCGAATTCGAGCAACAGGTACACTAGTTTGTGGTAAAAACATTGCATTATGTACGTTGTTCCAGAGAAAGTAGTTTGAAGCTCCTAATAACAGGCTTCAGAAGTCCCAAAAGTTTAACTAGCTTAGGTGATTTATATATATACAAATGGATATAATCCTTAATAACTGTTACCATACTAAATGTGAATGCAAAATTCAACCTGGAGGCGAGTTAGCGTAGCGAACGAGCTAACATGAAGGCAAATGAGCGCAGCGAACGAGCTCCAACCTAAAGGTGAGTAAGCGTAGCAAACAAACTTCAACCAGAGGTGATTGAGCCATGCGAACGAGCTCAACTTGGAAATGAACGAGCATTGACATAAAACTACTTTAGGACAGGACGACGTCTGTCGAGCCAGCTAGTCCTTAATAACTGTTACCATACTAAATATGAATGCAAAAGGTCATTTTAGCCCGTAGTCACAACTGAACTTTGGTAAACACAAGTAGTAAAAAAAAAACAAAAGTATGTCTGGCAAAGCCGATGGGCAACTGCTAGTGTTTTTATAAACATGTCAAGTAGGACTTTTTATTGATGTACAATTCTGTTATACACGATTTTTATACCTTTTTGTATTAATATATGTATACAATTTCATTGTTTAGTATTTCAAGAATAAACACAAAAAAAAGTCCATTTGTCACTGATTGTGTTTTAAATCAAAAACAACTAATTACTTAATATTAAGTTATTGCAGCACACTTTTAATAGTTTGGGTAACCTATTACACAATAGGAACTACCATTGAGGCTTATCAGTCTTCACTCAGACATTTGCACTGTATTGCCCATCAAAAGGTGGAGTTAATCTGATTGTTGAGATGAAGATGGAATATCACCAAAGTAATCTGCAATTTCTTCATGTCGGTCTGCAGCTGCTGCTGCTTCTTGCATTTTTGCTTTCCTTTTTTTCTCTTTGCGGTTCCTTCGAAAATTTTGTCTTTTATTTCGCTTTCTGGCAACTGGTGAATATGGGACTTTTGTTAAAAACCCACGTGCTATTTCCCCTGAAAAACACATTTCTTTAGCATCTTATATGTTACATATAATATGAGTTACAAACTAATATCAGATGTTTCATTGAGCCAGGAGTCCAGGACCATTTATTAACAGCCCAATGTTTATTAAGCCCAATTATTAAAAGCCTTCAATATATTTGCAAGGATACGATACTGCTAAATGCTTACATAATTTACTCTGAAAGCATTTTACTATTTCAATTATTGAGGCATTGTCTTCACACCGGTATAAATACTGCTGGGCCGGATTTCCCAATAGGCCCGGTAGGCCTGGGCCTATGGCCTATGGGCGAGCTCCCAGAGGGCGCACAGCCGAGAGGAAAATATTTTTTAAATATCTTAAAATTAAAATAAATATTCGTTGCTCTTAACATATTTTGGAGTTGATTTTAAAAAACTCTGGCTAATAAAGCATTCTGATTTCGAAGTTCATTAGAAGAAATAATTGTTAGAAAATTTAAACTATTTTTCAACATTACGAATCAATTTCGTTACAAAATAGGTAACGAACATTGGTTTTACGGGAGTAGGTTGTAGGGATGTTGACGAGCGCCCCAGCGGTACACATCGTATAACCGGCTTGGCACTACTGATCACTAGGGGCGCATACGTGCTAGACACTGTTACCACCCTTACCTCACAAAACAAAAGTTATTAACTTATCTTTTGATTAGTTTACAACAATCTGTAGGATCAAGTTAAAATATATAATACATTGTGTTAAATATTAAAAAAAATATAAATTTGTCTTTAAAATTAACGAAAAAATATTATTTAAGTTTGCAATAGGTTTTAGAAAAATTCAATACCATCCAAAGCAAAAATAATGCTGTCATTTTCTCCTAAGCTCAGACCTAAGGATCAGGATGGTTGGCCAAATATTGCTTTGTTTTGATTTTGCAAATACTCGTATAATCTAGATGCAGTACCACCATAGATTAAACATAACTCAAGTAGACTTTTTATCACATTGTTAATTCTAAATTTTTGTTTATGCCTAGTTCATGTTGGTGACAAAGGATGTTGGTTGGCGTGATTTTGTTTCTATTATTTTAGGGTTATTTGTAGTTCTATGATGTGTGTTTTAATTTCTTGTAATATAACCAGGAGACGACTTATTGTTTATGATTAGATTGTTTTAATTTGGAAAAACCAGGATTAAATAACGATAATTGTTTTCAGCTAATAAATAAGGATAACAAATCTACTAAAGGCGCGTGTTTAATCTGCGTGTGTTTAATCTATGGTATCACGTACTGTATGGAGTTTATGTTTTGGGCCTGGAATTGGAATCAATGACCATGTTTTTGTGCAGGAATGATCTGTGGCCGTAGGTTGAGTTGTTTTGTTTCAGTCTCAGTCCCACAAACGTGAGCATTTACTAAAAACTTAAAATTGCTAAAAACGTTTAAGACGGCATTTTGTTTTAACGCTATTGCTAAACTTATCAATTCTTCAAAAAAATTTCAATGATAAAATTTAATGGAGTGGTATTCAAGCAATTACCATAGGCCTATAGGCATTATATAGTTTTTAATAAAGGTTTGAAGGAAAAGTTACTAAATTGTCTATTGTCTATTGTCTATTGTCTATTGTCTATTGTCTATTGTCTACTGTGACCAGACTTGGGGGCGGACAATTACTTGGGCCTTGGGGCGCCAAAAGCTAAATCCGGCCCTGTCAAAATGGAAAAGAAACTGCTGTGTTTGCAGTCATTTGGACACAAAATTGGTAGGAAAAAGAAAAAAAGAGCCATACGATGTATTTGTTGTGGCAAGGGACTGTATGGGATTTGTTACAACCAATACAATTTTTTGAAATAATAACAAATCCTGTTTGTAAATTTTTATTTTTGTTTAGTGATTTCATTACATTTTTCCATTTAGGCCTCATGAGTTTTTGTAAAAAAATAATAAAATTTAGTAGACCCACTTTTTTAATACTATGGAAGTTTCTATTTCACTATGAGGAATCAACAAAAATAAGGACTTAAAAACCCTACACAAAAACCTATTTTTAATTTTTTAAATAGTTTATGGGAGAACCTTACTTTTACAATAAAATAGTTTGTTTTAAAGATAAATTGTTTTAAAATGTTATGATTTGGATTACAGACATATGGAAACCGTCTTTTCTCAATAAAGGAGTCTTTTTTGCCAATATTTTCAAATTTGCCTAAAACTTCTTCATTTTCCAAGGTGCTTGAAACTTGTTCTTTTTGGGTTTGGTTGAGAGCAAAGTAGGGAATTTGAAAATGACAACAGTATACGCATACCCATAATGTTTTTAGTTGTTCAAACATAATACTTTAGAAAAATAAAAAATAAAATGTATTAGTAATGAAAAAGCTAATTTTTATTTTTATTTGGCATTGGTTATTTTTATGTATAATTGCATAGAGAACAAAAGGAAAAAATAAATATGCCTCTAACTGTTCAGACAAAAAAGATAAACAAATTCTACCAAACGCTTACAAAAATTACTTAAAAATCCTGAAGTTTTCAGCTAGTAGCCTACAATGTTTTGGCTTGGATCAAAAATGTTTAGCTGAGTTGTGTTTAGCTGTAGTGTAAATGGTTTAGCTGTGAAGAGTTAAAAAGTAAGCTAGAGTAATAATTAGTGAATTTAAGGCAGCTTAAAATCTTGCAAAATTCTTTACACTAAATGTAAATATAAATTACAAAAGCAATATTTTTTTTAACAGAAACAAATATCAAGTTGGAACTGTCATCAAGTTACCTGGTTTTTTGTAAAATTTGGCAGGAGTAAAGAGAGCTGGAGCGACTTGGTCCCTGTAGTGTAAGGGAGTCAGTACCACAGGATCTATAGGTATTGCTGGAGCATTGACTTCTGCACTGTCCAACTCACTGCAATACTGTTCCAGGCTGAACTGTGACAC
Source organism: Macrosteles quadrilineatus (assembly GCF_028750875.1). Lineage (NCBI taxonomy): Eukaryota > Metazoa > Arthropoda > Insecta > Hemiptera > Cicadellidae > Macrosteles > Macrosteles quadrilineatus. The sequence goes on from NW_026542594.1 coordinate 7,203,387, forward strand.
TCTGCAAAAGAGAAATTAATATAAGACAGTCCAAGGTTTGTATTACAAATTTTAAAACAAAAGATTACCACTGCAATGTTTTGTCTATTTAAGTCTTCTAAAAGTTGTTGTGCACATCTTTTATTTGATCTCTTTACACATTTTTCTAATTTTGGCACTATAAGAACATTTCAGTCAATTTAAATTTTCTAAGAGTTGCAGCACACGATTCTTTTGTTATATGTTCTTTTTACACATTTTTCAAATTTTGAGAACATTTCAAGTTTGGTAGGATAAGCTACATTACTGCTGTGAGTTACAAGGCCAGGTACTTGAGTATTAAACGGAGGCCACCTAACCTACAGTTTCTTAACTTAGCTATGATAATACTGATTATTAGTAAACCTTCATTCGATGTTTTCACTATCAGCAAGGTTGGTTAGGTTAGGTTATGATAGTTTAATTTTATAACTGATATAGCTGACCAGACACAGTGACAGGCGATGACAGGTAATGGCGCGCGCTCCGGTCAACGACCCTGACCTTGGCCTACTTGGAGGGGATTCTGCGAGTAGACACATGACTCATCTGATAACACTCGACTCACAACAATACTAGAATAGTTCTACTACAACATCTATAACAATTTAGCCCTCTATAAGTGCCGCGGCGCGTTTCGTAATGGTGGCCTCCGTTTAATACTCAAGTACCCAAGGCCAAAATAACAGTGGTGTAGTTTCAGAGGAGGATGCATCAGTTGCCACAGGGCACAGAGATAAAAACATGCTTAAATGTTATTAAATTTAACATTTTTCCCCGTAATTCCCCAAATTTAACTTATAACAAAGTTATATGAGACAATTCTCTATACAGTACACTCCCGATTAACCGAGGTTGTTGGGACCAAGGCTACCTCAGTTACCGAGAATCTTGTATAACACGTAGGCGTCTTAGATTTTAAGGTTAGGGGTTACGGTACCACTACCACATTAGAAAGTCAAAGACTTGTAAAGTATGTTTTAATAGCAATGCATAGTGAATACAAAATTATCAATAACCAGGCTATCCCGTCGTGGTTTGCTCACAAAATTTTAAGTTATTCGACCCCTTAAGTTAACTAAGAGAGAACTTCTTCATTTACAACATTAACTTTCCTTCTACCAGGAGCTTTGAACTGCTCACTCTGAAACTACATACATAATACTTTGGCCAGAAAATAATTCCCACTCTATCTCCTTTCATATAAGTTTACATGCATAAGTAGGGTTTATTAAACCTAATTTTCAAATAGTACTGTCATATCTCCCATATCTTTATTGGAGAGTTTTTTTTAATATCTTAAAGTAACATAAAACCCTTGCACAATGTGCAGGAATGTGGATATAACCCTCAAAGGCCCTAAACAGTTGCAGCTCTACAGTGTCTACTATAATGTTTACCCCAAGTGAAATGCACTCATGCATACAATCAATCTTTTTCATCCAAAGATTCTGAATCGACTACTTGTATTTTCATGATTCTTCTGTTTACAAACCACTATTAATTAAGTTTGTTTGGGATTGTTGCTGAAGGTCTAAATCCCAGGAGGTCTAATTAGAACTTTGGCATACAATTTGCATTTTGTACTTGTTGCTGAGGGTCTAAACGGGCAGTAGCAGAAAGTCTAAATACCGGAGGGTCTAAGAGTACAGTCAATAAAGAAAACTTATCCACTGTCCCTGTTGTCTAAAACAGGAACAGTGGATAAGTTTTCTTCATTTACTGTACTGTACTTTTAGACCTTCCGGGATTTATACCTTGGGTACACAACCTAAATTATCTAATAAAATGTTTATAAAATGTGAGTTTCTGTGGGTCTAAATCTCGGAAAGTTGTATTAGACCTTCAGCATACGGTTTGCATTTTGCACAATGCATTGTCCAAGAAAGTTTTATAAAATATGTATCGTTTGACTTATGTGTTGGAATGCATTGTTTATTTAACTATTCTGCCAATTACTTATATGAAGTAGGCTCCCACATTATTGTTTTTGAAACATCACAGTTCATTTGACAAAAATAAAATGGAAGCAAGACAAAGAAGATTGATAGCTTCAAGGTCAAGCTATCCGTTTTTACTGACAATCGGCTGCTCCTTACATATCTGGCTGCTGTGCAATTGCAATGCCACAACAGTTTGTGATTGTGCAATCAGTAATCATGACAACTTTAGTAGCCTGTGATTGGGTGATTAGTAACCATGAGAACTTGTTGAATGTTGTGTGTATGAATAGTATCTCAAGACAGAATAGAAGAACATAGATAAAGAAAGCAATGTTTTATGTCATTGTTATCTTTCTTTATCTTATTTTAAGACTGTTATTATTATTGCTAAGTACTATGATTTTATATTTGTTTATGAGTTATCTGATGTTTTCTGCCCTGAAACAGCATAAACAGCATGCTGGACAGACAGACTAGCAGTAGGAACTAGACTTTCTGGTTATCTGTCCTTTACGTGATTTATTGCTGTACAGTATTTGGAATTATTTTGTTAACCGAATTCCCCACTACCAACAAAAGGAGGAGGTTCTCAATTTGTTTGTGGCAATGTTTTAGCGAATTTCCCTATAGGGAAGTAGCTATTACCCTAGGTGGCACGGTAAGACCTAGACCCGGGACCGATTTACTTTTTCATTTTTATGTCCCCAGAGGCCAAAAACACTATTCGTTCAAATTTTTATATATGTATATATATAGACTTATATATATATATACGTCCGTGAACGCGATAACTTGAGTAATTTTTGTCCGATTTTGATGAAATTTGGTTTAAAGGTGTAAAGCGGGATAAACTTGAATGAGTTCGCGAACCAGCACGATCGGACCATGGGAATGGGACTTTACGGGGGGTTTTATGGGGTAAAAATTGGTTTTTCTCACTTTTGACCCTCAAAACACAAAATTTCCCAATTTCTCTTTAGACCTTTTTAAAGAGCTTAAAAAAACAAATAATTTAGTATATAAAAGTATTTTTGTTCAAATATTGGTAACGGAGAAAATTTAAAAAATTGTAAATTTAAAATTCCCATGTTATTCTTATGGAGAATATTGTCAAATGTTGTAGTTTGCTTGTTTATGGATATATTTTGATCAAACTTAGCAAATTTATTTATTTTGTACTAAGCTATCAATATTTTACTCAAAAACACACTTTATTAGTTTCCTTGTAGCAGCAAACCTAGGTACTCGTTAAACCTAATGTTATTAAAATATATTTAACTGAAAATCAATTCAGACAAATGGAAATTCGCTTAGTCGGCAGGTTTGCTGCGGCGGGGGTATTTTTTTTCTATGTATGTTGATGTTCACCAATTTATCTGTGATTCTTTTACCGATCAGTGTGGTTCCACCACCAAAATAACCAGGAGAGTTTTTATTTGGTCCCATATATATATACTATGTTTAAATGTATGTGTTTCGGTGAAAAATGCTGAAAACCACAAATAATTAACATTTGTTTTGTTTATATTTGTGCAGAGAAGGCAATAAATAATAGTAACATTCCTACAGCTGTTAGTTGAAACCATTTAAATGAAGCTACAGACAATTCTTCATGAAACAGTTGCTTCATATTGATTAATAAACTTTTTCTTGCCATGGAGCCTAAATAAATTACATTGAAAAAAAAATTCATTTTGTTTTGGTTACTATAAAAAAGGTAGGTATTTTAACATTTGACCTGATTTGTGTATACAGTTATTCTGTTTTTAGTATTGAATATTCTGACTTATAAAAACATATATGTTTTAGTGAATAGCTGTATGATATTGACAAATAAAGGTGTATTGTGAAAACCAAAGCATTCATAAAAGAGGTCTAAATATAAATTAAATGCAATTATTCCTTACACGATCTAAGAAGTGTGAGAGCGCATAATCGTCAATCGTCTTAAAATTGTGTTAAATATTTTAATTACTAAACATTTATATGCAGATGTGGAATTGTGTTGTTATTCATATGTGTTTATTAACATATGGTGTTAGAATATTATTTGTTTAGTTTTTGTTGGTAAACATTCTGGATCTTGATTTTATTGTAAAAACTACCTAATAAAGTATTTGTCTTATTGAACTATATTTTAATTTAACTTGCGATAACACTACATGGTGGCAGCGGGTTTTTTATTGTTTTAGCAATACAGTACATAAAGATGAAAGGTTTTAGTGTTCCTTCCCCAGAACATTTTGATTTTAAAGGAGAAAACTGGTCTAAATGGAAAACCCGTTTCTTGCGCTTTCATGCGGTATCTTAGCTCTACTATGCCTTCAGACCACTCTCAACCAGCACTGCAGACCAGTCCTTCAGAACACCTCAGAAGATCAGAACCTTTCGATCATCCTGCAAGGAAATCGCAGACAAAACCTTTAGCGAATCTAAGAAGATCAACAAGACAATTCAAACCTACCCGGAGGTTCGATCTTTAAAGGGGAGATGTGTTGTTATTCATATGTGTTTATTAACATATGGTGTTAGAATATTATTTGTTTAGTTTTTGTTGGTAAACATTTTGGATCTTGATTTTATTGTAAAAACTACCTAATAAAGTATTTGTCTTATTGAACTATATTTTAATTTAACTTGCGATAACACTACAGGAATGATTATTAATATTCTCTACCCAGTTACTATAACATATCAGTACTATTATGCCTGCTTTGGAAAGTCCTATAGGAAGATGATTTGCAATTTCGACTAGGCTATATCTTGAGCAAACAAAACCCCTACCCGGCTTACACCACTTTTAGCTGGACCAATCTTTCATATACATATTTTCCAAAGGTACTATACGTGATAACAACCAATTTTCTACTTTTGAGATATTTTTTAGTGCTGGTAGCTGACGAATAACTCTCATATTGTTCCAAAAGGCTTGAGACATTACTGTATTTCTATTTATAATGCAGAAGTACACCGATTGCAGGAAACGATGATGTCTGACATTTCAATGTCTCTAGAAAAGACAATTAGTTTTTCATTAGGCCTAATGTAATGGACAACTCTTTGTTTTTTAGGGAATATCTAAAAATGTTTATTTTTATACCCATTGATTTTGTAACCTGAACAGTTGACTCAAGCAGTTTTAAAATACTGATTGTTCTGTGGCACTTTTGATTGTTTCAAACAGTTTTGCTTATCAAAAAACCTCACGTAATTAGTATATAACAAACTATACAATCACTAAAAATCATGAAATAATTTATTTTTGTAAAAAAATACAACCGACTTCAAGCGCTCTAGAAAGAATGAAATAATTTCAATAATTTTGTATTAGTCAAGCTCGCGTATTTCAAGTCGGTGTGGCTCTAACTGCAAATATTATTAAAATAAAATATTGTGTGTGTATTTTGAAAATCAATAAATTGTAGCTGGATAACATAAATATATAAAAAACATACTGAACTGTTTTGTTTATATATCAAAGGAAGTTTTTTCTTGTATTTAATGTTTACTTCAGAATGAATGCATTATGAAAATAACACACACTAATGTTTTATATGAATAGGAAAATAATTTAGTTTGATATTATGATAGGGAAAAGAAGCTAGTTTAATATTAAAACGTTACTTTTCCATGCATTATAATCTTTTTAAAGATGCTCGTTAATACCACTATAATGCCGATCTTTGATTACGGTAATAAAATAACACCCAACGCATAACTATGAAAAATACATGCAGATTAACATGTTCCCACTGAGTGACGCCGCGGTCATTGCCACAGACCGAGGTATACATTTGAATCTTACACATAGACCGGCTGTCACTTGCATAACAGTACACACAGACCACAGGCGAAAACCTGTAAAACAGTGATCATTTACATTGTAATACGCTACAATCGTGTTTGTAAATAAATTATTCTTGTTTTTTTGTATTTTTTATAACCTTTTATAATGTCACATATTTGCGACGCCCGGTCTACAGCAAAGACAATAGTGAATATTATTGTGATCGGTGTTTTAGGGTGGTTGCCGAAAATTGAATTCAAATGCCCAAAAATAGTTCAGCAGCCGGGTATTTTCCAGGGGTCAACTGTTTTACCCACAAAATCCTAAAACCCGGGTCAGCATCGGCGAAGTTAACCCTTGTCAGGAGATGGCTCAGGTCGTTATTCTTAGACCATAGAACACTCAGTTCTGTCTTCAACGCCTCATCACCGCCACTCCTGAGGGTCTGTCGAATCTAATAGAAAGGCGAAACTTCCTCGAAAAGCGCAATCTGTTCCGACGGGGCAGCATGCGGGTGTCAGGGTATGGGGTCCCTGGTCCCAGCACAACGACTCGCTCGGAAACGAATAAAAACGACGAAGTGATCTATTTCGACCCTAAACTGTGCGGGTGTCAAGGTATAGTGTCCCTGGTCCCAGTACGACGATTTGCTCGAAAACGAATAGAAACGACGAAGTGATAGATTTCGAACACTAAACTGTGCGGGTGTCAGGGTATGGTGTCCCTGGTCCCAGCACGCCGACTTGCTCGAAAAACAAATAGAAACGACGAAGTGATCGATTTCGAACGCTAAACTGTGCGAGTGTCAGGGTATAGTGTCCCTGGTCCCAGCACGACGACTTGCTCGAAAACGAATGGAAACGACAAAGTGATCGATTTCGAACACTAAACTGTGCGGGTGTCAGGGTATAGTGTCCCTGGTCCCAGCACGACGACTTGCTCGAAAACGGATAAAGAACGATGAAGTGATCGATTTCGAACGCTAAACTGTGCGGGAGTCAGGGTATGGCGTCCCTGGTCCCGGCACGACGACTTGCTCGAAAACGAATAGAAACGACGAAGTGATCGATTTCGAACACTAAACTGTGCGGGTGTCAGGGTATGGTGTCCCTGGTCCCAGCACGACGCCTTGCTCGAAAACGGATAAAGAACGACGAAGTGATCGATTTCGAACGCTAAATTGTGCAGGCGTCAGGGTATGGGGTCCCTGGTCCCTGCACGACGAATTGCTCGAAAAACAAATAGAACGACAAAGTGATCGATTTCGAACACTAAACTGTGCGGGTGTCAGGGTATGGGGTCCCTGGTCCCTGCACGACGAATTGCTCGAAAAATAATAAAAGACAACGAAGTGATCGATTTCGATCTTAAGCTATGCGGGTGTCAGGGTATGGTGTCCCTGGTCCCTGCACGACGAACTGCTCGAAAAACAAATAGAACGACAAAGTGATCGATTTCGAACACTAAACTGTGCGGGTGTCAGGGTATGGGGTCCCTGGTCCCTGCACGACGAATTGCTCGAAAAATAATAAAAGACAACGAAGTGATCGATTTCGATCTTAAACTATGCGGGTGTCAGGGTATGGTGGTGTCCCTGGTCCCTGCACGACGAACTGCTCGAAAAACAAATAGAAACGACGAAGTGATCGATTTCGATCCCTAAACTGTGCGGGTGTCAGGGTATGGGGTCCCTGGTCCCTGCACGACGAATTGCTCGAAAAATAATAAAAGACAACGAAGTGATCGATTTCGATCTTAAACCATGCGGGTGTCAGGGTATGTTGTCCCTGGTCCCAGCACAACGACTTGCTCGAAACCGAATAAAGAACGACGAAGTGATCGATTTCGATCCTAGCTATGCGGGTGTCAGGGTATGGTGTCCCTGGTCCCTGCACGACGAACTGCTCGAAAATCAAATAGAAACGACGAAGTGATCGATTTCGAACACTAAACTGTGCGGGTGTCAGGGTATGGGGTCCCTGGTCCCTGCACGACGAATTGCTCGAAAAATAATAAAAGACATCCTCTTTCAATTTTGCATCAAAAATCATCATAGAGCCGTGCCGACTTAAAATACGTGAGCTTGACTAATACAAAAGTTTACTTTATTGAAATTATTTCATTCTTTTTAGAGCGTTTGAAGTCGGTTGTATTTTTTTACAAAAATAAATTATTTCAGTAATAGTTTGTGTAAGCTGTGATTTTAAAAGTTACAGTTGTTATTACTACTGAACCAAGGTTAATGACTTAACATATGATTGCGCAATAGCCTACTAATTTTATTTTGATAATGTAATATAAAAATTATCACATTAGCATTCATTTTTAGGCTTTTACAATTTTTACAGGTTTTTTATGTCACGTTGGATTAACCGTGGTTTTAGTTATCCATGGCCTCCCTCCCCCCCCCCCAAAACCCTGGATAATTGAGGTTCTACTGTATATGATTCTTGTGTGTAGGATATGCCTACCTTCTCACCGCTCATAAATTGTATTACACACATCTCTAAACTACACTTTACTATGTACCTTAACTAATATCCCTGATGAATTTTGGGTACTCGGTGTTAACAAAGAGTGAATGTGTAAGTTCCCCTAGCACACTTAGAAGCTTACTGATCTACTATTGATGTCAAGAATGCGGTGTTACTCCCAATACTTAAAAATCTAGGTTACATTTTGGGTAACCCTTGTACCTGAGTGTTTTTAGGCCATTGCCATTTTAGTAGCTTTGTAAGAGAATGGTCCTATCTCCCTTTTTGTTATGTAGCACAAATAGCATCTGGATCCAGAATTGAGCACAAGAAGGATGTCTACACAATAGGGATGGTATTAACAGGACTTACCCAGATCCTTCCTTGAGCAGACTAGCAAACACCTCCATCTTGGGGGTGTGGTGTAGCATATATCGGCCCGGTGGTAGGTCCACAAGATTAGTCAGTACAGAGTAAAGAGGATCAAACAGCTTCTGCATGTTCTTCACATGTGGTTGCAGCGCAGCCGTAATGTCAGCGATTGTTTTCACTTCAGCCAACATTAATTCTTTTGTGTGTCCAATTGTGCGAACTGTAGTAAAAAATGTGTTAGTATTTAAACTTTATTGGGTTCATATATACTAGCTGTTGTCGATATAACTAGATGGGTGTTGTTGGTTTTCTGAAAACATTTAACAGTAAACAAATGGGTGTAGAATAATCCTTGTGACAACCAGAGTTTTTGAGTTTTATTGAATTTGTTAGAAAATGTAATTAAAACATTAAATAAATTAATTAAATGACAAAAAGTTAGTATAGCTTCAATCTTTTTCCCTGTTAACATTTATAACTTAACACCTGAACTCGTAGGACCTACATCTTATAATTTTTAATGGGATTTTGTTGAGCTTAAACGTTTTGCTACATGATATTTAAAGTTAAAAAGAAAACGAAATGTTATTGTCATTTTGATACGCTGTTCTTATCAAACTCTATGAATTCAAGAAATATCAATAAAACTTAATTAATAGTTTAATTGAAAACCACTAAACAAATTTCTTCAAACTAACTATTTAAGCAAAAATTAATAAGACCATAGTTATTTGTGCAACTAGTGAGCAAAGGGAGCAATTGATTCGAGAGAAATACTTACTCACGAGCCGTAGGCGAGTGAGGAATGGTTTCTCGAGTGAGGCAATTGCACTTTGCACTCGAGTTGCACATTATATTTTTCCTACAGTTACCATAAAACAAATAAATTGGTAAAGAAACGTAACATATTTTTACACAGAAGTGAACTTTTAATATGACATTTAATGTGAAGTAACAAATACAACAGTACAACAGCTGACCAGCTGATTTACAGCCAGTGCTGCCAACGTATTTCGCGCGCATACGAATTTGTCTGCATGTTACGCGCTCACTATTTCGTGCCTTCACGTTGCAAATCTGGAGTGAGACAATGTTAACATTGTCTCATTGGCCACTTTGCTTTCTCAAATCAGTGAGAGAACATGTACATTGTTAGGTAACTGTAGGAAAAATATTATAAATTTCACCGTTTTGTTAGAAACTAGAACCTGAGGCCTGTTTCATAATAAACTACAAACTAATATTATATTATTAGTAAATCAGCTGATTGCCCAATGCAAATCTAATGGAAATTACAAGTTACAGCTTCTAACTTGTAGATTATTATGAAACGGGCCCCTGTTATAATAAAACAAATATTTTTTATTTTTATTAACTAAAATTTAATAATCAAAAAAGATATTTTTTGTTATAAACTGAAGCAGTGCGAGCAAGGGATTTTTTTACTTAGCCAACCCTGAACCTGGCTTGTGGAAAAAGCTTGAGCCTCAAGCTTTAGTTTTGTTTTGTTTTTTTTTAGCTAAGCTTTTTTATATCATGCCATATAATAAGTTAATTCTTCACAAACCTTCATTTTAAAATGCAATGTAGTGTTCTGATGTAAAATGTTGTATGTACAATGTTATAAATGTTATAGATTTTTTTTCAGTATATAAAGATATTACAAAAACGGAACTTAAGTCTAGAATAAATATCATATCATTTTCATTCTTCAAAAGGTAATGTTTTCTGAAAGTAAGTATTGTGTTAAGACTATTTTCCGTTCAGAAAATGTAGGCGATTTGAGGGGAAGTTCCCCCACTACTTTTTTTAACTTAATATATATGGTGCGTGTGATTTACATTTTGGCAAACCTCAGCTGTTGAGCTATTATTTCAAAGGTAGGTTAAAGTGGGGGTGAGGGGATGCACAATTTGTTTTTCAGGATTAATTTTGCCAACAGTGTCATTTAGAGGCTTCTGATTGACTATAACGAAGGTTTAGTAAGTAATTGAAAAATTATTTTTGTTCATAGAATAAAATTATAAATACCTCAAATTCAATTTTATATTTTTTTATTATGAAATTAAACCGTCATAACCTAACCTAACCAACCAAACGTGCTGACAATGAAAAAATCTAATGAAGGTTTATTAATCGAAAAAAATAGTTCTGTTCATAAAATAAAATTATGAATGCCTCAAATCCTATTTTATAATTTTTTTATTCTAAAATTAAACTATCATAACCTAACCAAACTAACCAGACTTGCTTATAATGAAAAATCAAATAAAGGTTTAACAGAAAAAAATATTTCTGTTCATAAAATAAAACTATAAATGGGTCAAATTCAATTTCATAATGTTTTAATTATAAAATTAAACCGTCATAACCTAACCAAACTTGTTGATAATGAAAAAAATCCAATACAAAAAAATAGTGCTACGGGAGGGATTTGAACCCGGGTCCTTCGAATCTACAGCCCAACACTCTAAACTCTAACCACTACACCACCGAGGCCTATGGCATCAAACGTATCGTCGCGGTAATGATGTTCCCTCAGCCAATCAGAAGTCTCAAAATAATACTGTAGGCAACACTAATCCTGAAATAAAAATTCAGCTGAGGGGATATATTTCTTCCCCTAAAACTGCCTAAACTTTTGTGAACACAGTACAAGAATATGTTTGCTACACAACTAAATACAGTATTCACATAATAAATAAATATTCTAACAATAATTAACTAAAAACATTTTAAACTTGAAATAGACTTGGAATAAAAGTTGTAAAGTCAAAAGATATGTAGGTAAATATTTTAAAATTATGAAAATGTTTCACAAATAATATAAGTTAAAAATTTTAAATAAATAATTTTTAGGAATAGTTTTACAACAGTAAAAACTCAAATGCAAGCACCTCTTCACAACTTCATCAATGGCTAAAAGGTTTCAATAGAAAGTTTAATGTTTAGATTACAATCTATGTAACATATGTAATTATTTCACCGCAAAACCACAAGTTGAAATTATTGTGAGGTTTAAAGCATGCCTATTGCCTGGCATGGTTACCAATAAAACCCATATTGAATTTACTATTTAATCCTAAGATTGGTGTAGTATGCATTGATCACAATTTTATCATGATAATATTCTGTGGTAGCGGTAATATCATGATCATCTCCGGCAGTCAGAGTGACATCATCACTGTCTTCCCCGATCTAGCAAATTCCTGGATATATCTCTTGCGGAAATATAATCATTGCCCTCCAAAATTGCGGCAAAATCTTTAGAAATATCTCCCGCAGTATATAGTCCTTGAGAAATGCTCAATAAATAATTCACATTAAAACTTGAAAGTTAATTCAATTATTTATATCATTAATATTTTACATAGGTTTGTTAACCATTATTATTGTAATTAAAAATAGATATACCTCTAAGAAGCTTGCTGGCAGGCCTCATGTACAGGTCAACGTACTCTCTATTCAGTTCACTCTCAGTCATCATTGTTGCTCCAAACTCCGGCTGAAATTCTACTTTGGACGAAATGCAAACATCCTCTCTCATATTTCCGTTATTCTTGAAGTGAAACTGGTTAGAAAAAAACTTGTTTGAACTGAAAATTTGTAATAAATCATCCACTAACCCACTAACATTACAAGTCTGATGTTGACATAAGAAATTTCACTACAATGATTTTCTTTAATACAATTATTATTTGTTATATCTATAAACTAGCTACATTTTTAAAGATTTCACATTTAAATAACCAATAAGCCGGGTTTAAAACCACAACGTTGTGAATTTTTACAATCCTTGGCATATATAACAAATTTAAATCTACATTATAGATTCTTTTAAAATCCTCCATTCAGTAAAATAGGTTTCTTACAAACAAAAAGCCTATATTTTCAAATGAGGCTGTAGCTGTCTCTTTGAAACACCACATAAAGTCAATGTTAAAGGAAAGAAGTGTTAAGGACAACATAAACGGAAAACCATTCACGGCATAGTTAACCCTTGAAGGGTCAATCGCCATATTACGGAAACTTCGTTTTTGCCACAAGTAACAAAGCAATCCCGGTAACAATGCATACCAATGTATTCAGCAGATTCTGGGCTTCATGACACCAATAACAATGGCCGTTTTACAAACTATTTCTTTTGCCTTGTTTTTTTTTTTTTTTTTTTTTTTTTTTGCTTGTTTCTTTTTGTCATGGCTGCACTGTTTGGTGTTCATATCTTTGTTTTTAAAAAAGTTTAGCTATCATTTTTCAAATAAACACTATAGTTATTTGTGCAACTAGTGAGAAAAGTGAGCAATTGACTCACTCGAGAGAAATCCTTGCTCACGAGCCGTAGGCGAGTGAGGAATGGTTTCTCGAGTGAGGCAATTGTACTTTTAACTCGAGTTGCACATTATACTTTTCCTACAGTTACCATAAAACAAATAAATTGGTGAAGAAACATGACCTATTTTTACACAGAAGTGAACTATTAATATAACATTTAATGTGAAGTGACAAATACAACAGTACAACAGCTGACCAGCTGATTTACAGTCAGTGCTGCCAACGTATTTCGCGCGCATACGACGCCTGCAGGTTACGCGCGCACTATTTCGTGCCTCTTCATGTTGTAAATCTGGAGTGAGACAAAGTAATTAGAATGAGACAATGTTAACATTGTCTCACTGATGAGCGAATTGGCCACTTTGCTTTCTCAAATCAGTGAGAGAACATGTACATTGTTAGGTAACTGTAGGAAAAATAACAATACATTTTCATTTCCTCATTTAATTTAGAACACAATGTATATAACAGTTTTTTATTTAGTGTCTATTAATGTTTGATTTACCACATGTTACTCAGAAATAGAAACAACATTTGTACATCTTCTGGATTTGAACCCTGTATGAACTCAGTCTTGTAAGGTAAGGGTGTTATACTATATTTAAAGATATTCTATTTTGTGTAGTTCAAGAAAATATATATACTTATATGATTAGGTCTTCATTGAAAGTTATTATGGAGGTTTACGTAAAACTCTGCCTAATTACTCGTGACATTTGGAGGTTGTCAATGCCCTAGAGGGTTAAGAGACAAAAGTAGTAATTTAAAACTACTAATGAAGATAAAAGTTTAAGGTTGAGTATGAAACTCAAAATGTAAGGATTGGCTTGAGTGATCACAACTTCTAATGATAACATAGCTCATCTACCCTCAATTTTATTGATATAAAGATTACATATTCATCGATGCTAGACATTTTTGTTGTTTACACTATGGAAATTATGGTATGTCATTTTATATTTTGCCCAATCTATATAAATAATATTCTCTAAATCAATACCCCCTGGACCCAAAAAAGTGGTTTTCAAAGTGATGTCTGTGTGTGTGTGTGTGTGTGAGTGTGTCTGTGTGTCTGGATGTGTACAGAGCTAGAGACTACACCTGTGGTCCGATTTTGATGAAATTTGGTATGTAGGTTCTAATCCATGGTATCTTTGATTTTTAATGGGGATTTTCCCATAATAACCCGGAAAAATCGGATTTTCTCAAAAATGACCCGAACGATTTTGATAAAAATTTTGTATGTTGTAGCCCTTTAAATTCTGAACAAAATGGTACAAATCCCATTTCTGTAAAAATTACAGTTCAAAAATTATGGTAAATTATGTTATTTTCCCATAAAAACCCCCTAAAATTACGAAAAAATAGGATTTTAGAAAAAAAAATCTGGTTTTTGTTTAACTTAGTATGTTATGGTCCTTACAATTTTGATAGTTCTTTCATTTTTTAGAAATTTTGATTTTTAATGGGGATTTTCCCATAAAACCCCATAAAATAACAGAAAAATAGGATTTTCGCAAAAATTGCCTGAACTATTTTGATAAAAATTTAGTATGTTATAGTCCTTTATATACAGAACAAAATGGTACAAATCCCATTTGTGTAAAAATTACGGTTCAAAAGTAATTGTAAATTATATTATTTTCCCATAAAAACCCCATAAAATAACGGAAAAATCGGATTTTCCCAAAAATGGCCCGAACGATTTTGATAAAAATTTAGTATGTTATAGTCCTTTAAATTCCATTTCCATATATTTACTCTCACCGCTTACACATGATAAAGGTTGTTGACAATCTTATGGGAGAAAGTATGTGTCAGAATATTGATACCGTTTATTTTTGTCATGAGTTCAAAGTTAAATTTCATAATACTGTTACTGGACATATTACAGCAAAACCAAGTTTTTATAAACAGGCAAAGAAGTTCCACTTTAAATCATAGTCCCACAAGTTTATACATTTGATGAATGAGAAGAGTACATTTCAGTTCTGTTTCCATAGAGTTTAAATTACTATAACCTGAACATATTATGCCAAAAAACATACCACATGGCCATCAATTCTTTTCCTAACCAAGACATTCAAAGTCCTTTGTTCAGTTTTCAAAAACTGATTGAAGTTTGACTTATGGATCTTCCACATCTCGTACTGTTGAGCACAAATCTCTGATGCCTAATAAAAGTAAAAAGACAAAATTGTAAATATCAAGCAAAAATTTTACCCTCAGACTGAAACAAAACCTACAAATCTTTCATTTTTGCTGAAAATATTAGTGATACAGTTGAGGACAATTTCGACTGATGACTGGTGTGCACAATGAATTCGTTCAATCAAAATTAATTGTGGCTTTACTTTTAAAGCCCATACTAAACTCACCTAATACAAATATTGTGGTCAGTCAATTTTTTGTTTGTTTTTGGTGGAATTATCCAAGTTTCCCTGTATTATATTATTATAATTCATCCCTATTGCAAAACTAAATGTTAGGGCAACTTTTGCAACCCTCAAATCAAGAAATTAGTGAAAAAATTGAGGACAAGTGCCTAAGCCAAAAAGTGTTATATTGATATGGTAAAACATGAGAAGTTTTACCTTTTTAATATAGACACACTACCACGGAGAATATATGCTGTAATCTGATTTAAATTAAAACATTCCTTTATTGGCTACTAAAATTAGTCAAATTTGTTTAATTTTTTAACACATCAAAAGTCAATTTATTAAAAAATAGCTTTTATCAAATTTTATGTTCCCATTAACTATTTCAGTATTTAAACCTAAATAAAACCATTCAATGGTAGCACACTACATAAGAGGTTCATTCAACTGCATTCTTTCAGTAAAAGACTGGTTATCTGTTGGTCTAACTACTTCAGTGTCCAAAATCATCTGCGATTTCAACAAACTTGTTGCACATCAACCAATAAACCGAAACCAACATTTTCCATCAATACGACTTTCTAGGTAGTTTGTACCAACCTTTTTTAGATTTAAAGTCACAATCTTTGGCTGCTGTACTTCTAGATACTCAGGCTCCATTACGATGCTATCCTACATAGATCAAATAAAAACAGTTATAATTAATAAAAGAATCACTGAGAATGTAACAGCTTAACTGCATGATCATACTTACATGACAAAAATACTATCTAAATGGGTATTTTAAGCTGAATATGACTGCAAGACTATAGACTGGAGTTAGGTTATGTGTGTAGCGTTGTTACTGAAGCTATTTATTTGAGCAATTTTTAACACACTGATTTACTTTAGATATGATTAACTTGTCAAAATTTAAAAAACTCTTTGATATTTTTACTGTAGGTAAGATTTTACTTACTTTTGCCAGAAGGTGTCAAATGTAGTTAGTTCATGCTGTACATGTTTCAAGCTACTTATAGCTTATCTTCAGCAGCATTCTTGTATTTAAAATATCACATCAGCAGTATATATATACGTAAATTTTTAACTAATTTTTTTAAATATCATTACTTTAAAACTATTCTTAAAACCCGATTTAAACTATATACAGCAAGGAGCACGCGTTTTGTAATGAGTATCTTTAGGCCTATGCAGACAGACAGAGACAGCACAACTGCATGTTCTCATTCTCCCTTCAACCGCCTGCCTCTTAGTGATAGTGCCTTTGTGCCGTTGCCAAATGCCAAGTTGCCGCTTGCGATCAGCGCTAGGCTACACCATGGCTAGACTAGTGCCACTAGTTGCTCCAATGCTCACTTGACCTTGACGCGCTCTCTCTGTGTGGTGAATGTAGTTGACAATTGTTGAATTTTGGATTTGAGTACAGTGTTTGATGTGATGTTGTCAAGTCAAGCTGTGTTTGTAGACTGAGTGGACTTGCAGCTTTGAATATTCACAGAGAAATTGAAGTCACTGGTACGGAGGTAGT
Source organism: Macrosteles quadrilineatus (assembly GCF_028750875.1). NCBI lineage: Eukaryota > Metazoa > Arthropoda > Insecta > Hemiptera > Cicadellidae > Macrosteles > Macrosteles quadrilineatus. Next base: position 7,220,222 of record NW_026542594.1, read on the forward strand.
TTCTATTCTCAAAAGATTGTCCAAACGTCTGGATTTTGTTTTGTATCTGTAACTTTAACTTATATCTAATGTGTTCTAATTATATTTTCACAGCCAAAATTATAATTGCATTATTTATTCTCTAAATACCAATATTGTTTTAGTATAAAACTCATAATCACTTGTAAATTAATCAGATAGTTGGTTTTAGCTTACTAAATGATCTGACAGCAATGTAATATCCATTCCTTTTAATTACAGGCAGTGGCGTATACAGGGGGGTTTAGGGGTTTAAACACCCCGACATAAAATATATTTTTTTACAATAAATTTTTTTTTCCTCCACAGTCAAAAAATCTCTTTTATTTGTACCTAAATAGCCTTAAAACATGAGTTTACAGGTATAATTTTCAAGTTTCCCGGCGGAAGGCCCCCGGACCCCCCTCCCTGGGGGGTATTCCATACCACCCAGACTTCCCGGCAAAGTAAATACTTAAGAATCCCCCCCCCCCCAAATCAAAAGTCTGTGTGCGCCCCTGTCACCTGCCATACCGGGGATATCTTCCATGATCACGAAAACTGCATCATTTTTACTTTCGATGCGGCGAAATTGCCAAGGATTAGATCAAATTCTATTTTGTTTATTGAAAATATATTTTACCAAATATTTTCCAAAATTTAGGATTGTCCATCTCTCATTATTTAAAAATAATGTGAATATCAGATTTAAATATTATTGGTAGGAATTAGGAATATAAAAATGACAGATAGTTCCGGATTTCCCGGTCGGTGGACACCCTGTTATAACATAAATTATTTTCCCTATTTTTTTCTTCGTTACCTGGAGTACAGTGGCTATAATAATTTTAACAGACAATTGAATCAATATTTTAAGAGGTTAATTACTTTTAGAGAATTTCCCATATAGGGAATAAGCGTAGTACTCATGGTAAGACCTGGACCCGGGACCGATTTACTTTTTCGTTTTAAGGTCCCCAGAGGCCAAAAACACCCTCCATTCAAATTCATATATAGGCCTAAGTGTCCGTTAGCACGATAACTCGAGCAAAAATGGTACGATTTTGATGAAATTTGGTAGAAACGAGGAAAACTACATTTATTCGAACGAGTTCGCAAACCAGCATGATCGGACTATGGGATTTATGGTAGGTTTTATCGGGTAAAAATTTGGTTTTTGCCATTTTTGACTCAAAAAACATAAATTTTCACCATTTCTTTCCAGACCATTTTGTAGAGCTTGAAAAAAGAAAAAATGTGTATATTGAAGTGTTGTTGTATGCCTAACGGTTACGGAGATAGTAAAAAACTTTAATTTAAAATTCCTATTTTATTCTTATGGAAAAATAAGAAATAAATAAACTGTTTAAACTGTTGTAGTTTGCTTGTTTATGGATATATTTTAATAAAATTTTGCAATTTTGTTTATTTCGTACTAAGCTATCAACATTTCAATAAAAACACACCTACCTTCCCTGTCCTAGCAAACTTAAGTACTAATTTTAATGTTATGTAAATAGGGAAAAAATCTGACCATTTTCAGGGAATTTTTTTGCAGAATTCCAGCCAGGTAAATGGAAATTTGCTTAGTCTGCAGGTTAGCTACAGCGGGGGTATTTAGTCTCAGAGAAAAGTAAAGCTAAAACTCTATAAGTAATGAATGAACTTATAAAAGTCTATAAGTTATGAATAAGTGTGTAAAGATCAAAAATTTATTTGATTTACTTACTTTTATTTTCTTTTTTTTTGTTGAGATGTTTTTACTAGTATTTTTGCATGATTCTGAAACAAAAACAAGTAAAATAAAAACGCAAATACTTTAACTTCACTGTAGGCTTAATTAGGATTATTTTTAAATCATTAAATACACTCCTAGAAAAAACATATTAATTAGGAAGAATAGATTTTGTCAAAAAGATTTATTTAAACAACAAATACAGTAGAGCGTCAAAAATCCGAACCAATTGGGGGACTGTAGGTAGTTCAAATTACCGATTTGTTCGGATTTTCAAACATAATCCAGATATTCCTAATAGACACATAATTAGCCCTACAGAATTAAAAATACAGATCTAGGATAAGGTAAATTCTTGTACTCTGGTATTTTCTGGAAAAAATATGTAGAGTTTATACATTGGAAACGAACAAAACACTGACTGGCTCGGCACATCCACTCATTTCCTCGCCGGGCCCCGACTGATTGGCCCGCGAAATTTTAAAACATCTTTGTGCCAATTTTTCGGCAGTAGCCTGGGTGTAGAGATAAATTGATAATGATATCGATGCATGTCATCGCTTAGGGCCAAAACGAAATAGCGATGGCAGTGACACATCACGGGGGATCATGGTCAAGTTTACCAGACGAGTGATAAAGGAAAACCTGTTGACTGAACGATGTGTTAAACGTAACTTTAATACGAAAGACATTGGATTTGTGACCGGTCCAGCTAAGCGTGGCCAAGAGACAAGTCCTAAACGCAGCACGACAATTAAAGAAGGATGGACTTGTGCAGTATGTATGGGTTCAAAACGGAAAAATCCTTCTGCGTGTTGAAGAGGATTCAAGGGTAGAAGTAATTACGTCAAAGGATCAATTTGAAGATCTACGTAGAGTCCGCATTGCCAGCGTCAGCAATATCCTGGCAGCAACAGCGTCCTTAGCCGTGAATACTTAGCCGTGAAAATGACGTTTTGGTTCAAGATCAAACAGAAGTTGCAAATATGTTCAATGATTTCTTCCTTACAATTGCAGATAAGCTTCGAGACGACATAGTCTCAGATATTGATGGAATTAATACTTCGAACACGTTTACAACACAAACCTATTCAAACAAACCCATACTTTTTTTTCCTACAAATACATATGAAATTAAAAATATAGTAAGCGCATTAGAAGATAGAAAAGTTCCAGGTTTTGATGAGTTAGCACCTGTTATCATTAAAAACATCTTAGACAGCATTGATAATGTATTGGTTCATTTAATAAATCTTAGTATGTCTACGGGTGAATTTCCCAATATTCTAAAAAGAGCTGTTTTAAAGCCATTGTACAAAAAGGGCGATAAAACTAACCCCACTAACCCCACTAACTGCGTCCTATAGCCTTACTTTCTATCTTATCAAAAATAATAGAAAAGATTGTAAAGGAACGTTTGATTAACTTCCTGAATAAAATAAATTTCTTTAGTAAAAACCAGTACGGGTTTAGAAGTAAAATGAACACAAGTAATGCTGTGTTAGATTTTATGTCTCAGGTTTATAATGGAATTATTGAATAAATCAAGGTAAATGCTGTGCAGGTATCTTTGTCGATGTAATGAAGGCATTTGACACAGTAGATCACTCCATTTTATTGTCTTGAATGTATGAAGCAGGTATTAGCAGGCCTGGACTGGCTAGGTCCGCGATCGCGGAGGGCCCCCGGCTCAAGGGGGCCCCGAAGGGACCCCTTATCACTTAAAATTTACAATAAATGTTGTTGCTTGTTATAAGTTATCATATTTCATAGTTACGTTTTGTTAACATTTTCCAAACTAGAGAACAGTGTTTAACAACTGTTTGTATCTTGCCGTTTATATAAAGGCATACAGCCTACTACTGTAGCCTATTGTTAGTTGAGTTACGTTGTTGAAGTGTAATACATAGTCTGCGCGGTGACTTGTGTTGTGGCTAGCAGACAACGGCAAAGTGATGCTCTATCAGATCAGCTGATTACTCAGCATAAAGACAGCGCAAAAAGACAGGAAAGAAGAAAAAGATGCTGGAATTTGTATTGAGAATAATATTGATCGTCAACAGTCAATGCCGCTACCGATATCTATAAGTGGATAGGAATAATTAGAATGTGAAAATCGATTGACAAAATTTGACCATAGAATTTCCATTTTTTTTTTACACCACCACATCTAAAAAGCAGTAACATTAAGGTCAGCTACTTATATGCTTGCGTTAACAGACAAAACACGGCTAGCACATAAATCCAACTGTTAAAATTTCTAACACAAGAAAATTCAGAGAGTACAGCTAGTATTGCACCATGGACAATCCGAATTCAATGTCAGTCAACCATCTACTGCATCGTCTTGCCTGCATAAACATATTGTGATATTAAGGGCATTAATAGTATAGTATGCTCTATTGGAAAGAAAATTCTATTTTAAATTCATGTTTTTATTAAGAACATAAAAGCTTTGACTATTAATGCAACTAGAAATTCCATCCCCATATTAAATTTGTAGCCAGATTTTTTAAAGTTTATTATTTTAGTTAGTAAAAATAATCCTCGGTTACTAAGCCTAACTAAAGCTGTAGCCTATTTTGTCAGACTCAGCAGAATAATTTAATCGTGTTCTTTAAGAAGGCCTACTGCAAGGCAAAATATAAGCGGTTAGAATTTAAACAACAATATATAACTTGGTTATTACTGGTAATTACAACCATACACTAACCAACAAAAGTGGGCTTATTGACTTTTGTAAATTGTGAAGGTCTTTTTTCGTGTCTAGTTCATGTTGGTGACACTGATGACTAGTGTCGACGAAATTTTATTCCTAATATTTTAGGGCTAATTTTGTGATTTTTCTTTACTGTTCAGTTATATAACTAGGGGACGAGTCATTGTTTATAATTAGATCGTTTTATTTGGTTAATTGAGTTTTTAAATAACTGAAGTAACAAGAAACAAATTGTTACAAAACACGACCTCTACAGTACACCGGATAGAACTAACAGCAAAATTGTCCTCTGCAGCTGATCCATAAGGATGAGCAGTCTAGGAAGTATGTTTAGCCCATCTAGTTATATATTGATGGTTTATCTTAACTATGGTACAAACTAATGTTCTTGCGTTACACGATTTTTGGCCTATGTGTGTATGCGTTTGTGAGTAAATGTTCAGCCTGTAGACAGTGCTGATTGAAAGTGTGTGTAGTGTTTGTGAAAATTCCATGTGTTATGACTCATGTTATGTGTATTTGTAGTTCAATATTTTTGCTTCTTGTTAAGTAGGCCTACTGATTAGTACAGTCTTTGTCTTTTTAGTATTATTTTTCAAATCCCTAAAATCTTTTTGTGATTATTATTAACACACAAATAATGTTGACACAATTTATTAACTTTGGTGTGAATAATACTGCACTTTGAACTACGTTATAACACTTATTGACACTTCTACAGTATGTGTATTATTGTATTGTTGTAGTATCCAAAAAATAATGTTTTTTTTTTTTATTTTAATAAATAACAAAGTTGGTTTTAATAATAAATCATAGGCCAAGTAAATACCCAAATATTTTATAAATACCTAGCTGAATTTCTTCCTTCTTATAAATGCCAAAATAGTGAGAAAAAAAACTTGTTTACAAGAACCTAATAAAACATAATCCACCGGTAGAGGGCCCCTTCACAGCATGTAGCTGAGGGCCCCAAATGGTCCCAGTCCGGGCCTGGGTATTTTTTTTTTTGTCCTAGGACGCTAGGCACGAGCTTGGGATTGTTTTTCACATTACTTCAGGCTAGACCTAGGGGTTGCGGCATTATCACTTAGATAAAATCCATTGGTGACTTGGCGGGAATCAAACCCGGGACCTCAGGGACTGAAGTCCCGCGCTCTAACCACTATGCCAGCACTACGCCCCCGGGCCTGGGTATTAGAGGGATTCCTCTTAAGTGGTTCAGTTCATATTTATCAGAAAGAAGCCACATAACTAGAGTAGGTGAAACTATTAGTGAAGTATGTATTATTAGAGTTGTAGTTGTAGTTGTTGTTGTTATTAGAGACTAGCAGAGTACCCGTCCTTCGTACGGGGTTGGCATATAAGTATCAAATGCTTATAGCAGTTATGAGTGAGGACATGGTTTAAGAAATTTCGGTTCTTTTTGAAGTTCGTTCGCTACGCTCACTCACCTTTAGGTTGGAGATCGTTCGCTGCGCTCACTTTCCTTCAGATTAGCTCGTTCGCTACGCTCACTTGCCTTCAGGTTAGCTCGTTCGCTACGCTCACTCGCCTCCAGGTTGAAGTTTGTTCGCTACGCTCACTCGCCTTTTGCTGTTGTCATAAATGTAAAAGAAATAATAGTGCTAGTGCTGCACCCTGTTGGTAATCCTTGTAACTTTAATGCTATTGAACATCACAGAACAGAACCAACTTGTTTAATTGAAACAGCTGTTAAGATTCAATAATTTCATTTCTCATAAGGTTAACATGGGAAACTCCAGAGCCACTGGGGCGGAGCCCGGAAGGATTTTTGGGATAAAAATATGCCTATATGTTAATCGGGAATGTGAGCTATCATTATGCCAAATTTCAGCCCGATCCGACCAGTAGTTTTCGCGTTTACTTTTCCCATACACACACACAGACACCACCTCTTTTTTATAATAGTATAGATTATAAATACTTTTGATTTTCCATACTCTGATCATAAAGGGGTGGTAATCAGTGTGTGTCTACCTCAGAAATGTTTAAAAGGAAACAATAATCAAATATTGGACCATGTCTCACAGATGACTTTTTATTTGCCTTCAAAGAATATAAATAATTTATGTCTAAACTTAGCTTCATTATGATTGGAAAGGGCTGATTTTTAAATTAAATAATGAGAATTCAGAAACTAAATTTCAATCAATATTTAACATTATAAACAATAATTTAAATTATTTTAAAGTACCGGTACTTGTAAAAAATAAAAACAAAAATGGTTGTAAGAGCAAAAATAAATCCAAACAAGAGTGGTATACTGCTGATCTAGCCTCCATGAAAGAGAAACTTTTGAATTTGTTTTATTTGAAAAATAATACAAGTGATTCATGTAATTTAGATATCAATGTGGCTTATAATAGTTTGAAATATAAATATAAAGTAGCAGTGAAAGAAGCAAAACTTCAAAATAATGCATTCCATATAGAAAACAGCAGCAATAAATGTAAAGCAGCTTGGGATTTAATTAAGAAAAACAAAGTATCTAGTGATGTAGTAGCACCAAAGATTGATTCAGACATTATAAATAATTACTTCATTAACTCTATTATTGATATAAAAAAAAACTGGACAACCAAAGGACATGTAGCTGTTATTTGGACTTTGCAGATGAAAAATTGAATAAAAATAACACTGTATTTAGTTGGGATGAAATAACACCTAAAATGATAGTTAATGCAGCAAAGAAAATGAAAAATTCTAATAGTAAAGATGTCTATGGAATGTCAAACAAATTACTTAAAAGTATAATCCATAGTTTAGATGTACCCCTTGCTATAAGTACAAATGCATTGTTAAGGGAAGGATTATTTCCAGATTCAAGGAAGATTTCCCGCGTTTGCCCGGTCTATAAGAAGGGTCCAAAAAACGAGCCCCAGGGTTATCGTCCTGTCTAAATTGTCCCAGTCCTTGGAAAATTAATTGAAATACTAGTCTATGAACAAATCAGTGAATATTTTGAGGCAAATGACTTGTTTAATGTTTCCCAATTTGGATTTAGAAAAGGGATGTCTACAATTGATGCTCTTGACAATCTCATCAGGCAAATTCATCAGTCCTTTGAAAGCAAGACCTTTGCTCAGTCCTTGGCCCACTTTCAAATTCAAATTCAAATTCAAATATATTTATTTGTGATCATACAAAATCTTGGCCTCGCCAAGTTTGCAAAACTTGTTGGCAAGGTCCAATTGATTCACAAAAATTTAACAAACAAAATTTACATTTTTTTTTCTTTTTTCTTTTTAACAAATATAAATATTTCTAGCGCTACTAATTCCATGGCGGTTTGTGGCAGGCACCTATCTAAGTTGTACATAATAATGGCAGCAGAAATGTAAAATTCTAATATGGCTTGAAAAAATTGCTGATTTATAATCAATGCTTCATTCCGAAGTCTTTGTTCTCCTGGTTCATAGACCAGGGGTTTCTAAATATTGAAGAGGGTTCTGTTTTTAATTTACATTAATGACCTTCCAATGGCAATAAATACTAAAACTATTCTGTACGCGGATGATACAACTTTTTTTTATGAAAACAATAACCAACTTGTACTTCAAAATTTAGTCCAAGTCACAAAATTAGACGCATCCAAATGGTTTCATGCCAATGGCTTTCTATTGAATGACTGTAAAACTCAAGAAATAAAATTTACATTGAAACACGATTCTGCCTTAAATAATGAAAATAGTGCTGTCACTACAAAACTTTTGGGTCTTTATATTGATAATAAACTATCCTGGAATGAGCATATAAATTATTTGTCTACTAGACTATCTCGAGTAATTTTTCTTCTTGGTCGTCTCAAAGATGTAATTCCAAAGAACTATTTGAGATCGGCTTATTTTGCATATTTTCAGTCTGTAATGAGATATGGATTGATATTCTGGGGTGGGTGTGGAAGAATGAATGAAATTTTAACCCTACAGAAGGGGGCTATCAGAGCTATGAATGGATCAGAGCCAGACGAGCACTGCAAGCCTCTTTTTAAGGATTTTATGATTCAAACTGTAATAAATTTGTTTATTTATGATCTTGCCCTTTATATCTTAAAAAAACCCCATCACCTAAAATTCAATAATCATAATCACAATACCAGATTTAAAAATAGTGCCTTGTTAGAATCACATCGTCTGAGTAAGACTAGCAAGAGCCACATAGTGTTATCAACTAAGGTATATAACCTTTTAAAACACAATATTGATGCTTATCCGCAAGAAAAATTTAAGTCCTTGTTTTATAATTGGCTATTAGACAACCCTTCTTATAGCCTGGACGATTTGTTCAAATCTGGCCAAATAAATCTTTGATTTTGACTTTGTCGATGATCTAATCCTATACTCTAATACGAGCAATGTTTGCTTGTATGTATGTATGCTTGCTTGCACAAAGATCTCGAAAACGGTTCCGACGATTTTCTTCAAATGTTGTAAATAGTTTAATTCTGGCCTAAAAACGAGTTTACTGCAGTTAGAACTGCCAACAAAAATCTAATTACGTAGAAAAATGAAACTGAAAATCACATTTTTTTAACATTAGTCTTATGGGTTGCTAGGTAACCTTGTTGGCTGAATTAAATAATAAGGAAAAGTAAACAAAAGACTTGAAGTTGTAGCATGTGTTCATAATAAGCCAACTACCCACAGTATACTAGCAAATTACAAATACAGTACAAAAGGAAAAACATCATTTAGCAAAGATTATACTGAAGATTACTCGATACATTGTAGTCAAGGGTAGCAGTGAGAAGTCTGGGATCTGTTTATGACGATTAGATAAGGGTATGGGCAATCCTAAAATGCTATGGGAAGGGAGGGAAACAGGTCCGTGACGTAGGAAGTGGTGAAGGAAGTAGTCAAGACGAGCTGTCCGGAGTGTGGGAACTGTTTATGACGATTAGATAAGGGTATGGGCAATCCTAAAATGCTATGGGAAGGGAGGGAAACAGGTCCGTGACGTAGGAAGTGGTGAAGGAAGTAGTCAATGCGAGTAGTCCGGAGCGTGGGAACTGTTCATGACGATTAGATAAGGGTATGGGCAATCCTAAAATGCTACGGGAAGGGAGGGAAACAGGTCCGTGACGAAGGAAGGTGTTAAGGAAGTAGTCAAGGTGAGCTGTCCGGATTGTGGGAACTGTTTATGATGATTGGATAAGGGTATGGGCAATCCTAAAATGCTATTGGAAGGGAGGGAAACAGGTCCGTGACGTAGGAAGTGATGAAGGAAGTAGTAAAGGCGAGCAGTCCGGAGTGTGGGGACTGTTTATTACGATAAGATCAGGGTATCTGCAATCCTAAAATGCTATGGGAAGGGAGGGAAGCAGGTCCACGACGTAGGAAGTGGTGAAGGAAATAGTCAAGGCGAGTAGTCCGGAGTGTGGGAACTGTTTATGACGATTAGATTAAGGTATCTGCAATCCTGAAATGCTATGGGAAGGAAGGAAAACAGGTCCGCGACGTAGGAAGGTGTTAAGGAAGTAGTCAAGGCGAGTTGTCCGGAGTGTGGGAACTGTTTATGACGATTAGATAAAGGTATGGGCATCCTAAAATGCTATGGGAAGGGAGGGAAACAGGTCCGTGACGTAGGAAGTGGTGAAGGAAGTAGTCAAGGCGAGCTGTCCGGAGGGTGGGAACTGTTCATGACGATTAGATAAGGGTATGGGCAATCCTAAAATGCTATGGGAAGGGAGGGAAACAGGTCCGTGACGAAGGAAGGTGTTAAGGAAGTAGTCAAGGCGAGTAGCCGGAGTGTTGGAACTGTTGATGATTATTTGATTTAAGTATTTGCAATCCAAAAATGCTATGGAAAGGGAGGAAAACAGGTCCGCGACGTAGGAAGTGGCGAAGGAAGTAGTCAAGGCGAGCTGTCCGTAGTGTGGGAACTGTTTATGACGATTAGATTAAGGTATCTGCAATTCTGAAATGCTATGGGAAGGGAGGGAAACAGGTCAATGACGTAGGAAATTCTGAAGGACGTAGTAAATACGAGCTGTCCGGAATGTGGGAACTGTTAATAACGATTAGATTAAGGTATCTACAATCCTAAAGTGCTATGGAAATGGAGGGAAACAGGTCCATGACGTAGGGAATGGTGTAGGACGTAGTAAAGGCGAGCCGTGTGGAGTTTGGGAATGGATCTATGTGTCTCCAATACAGTCTGCTTTCAGAGTGGACTAATGATTTTCCCCGAGCAAAGCTCGGTCCCCAGGTACTGTATCCTTATGACAAATAAAGATTTTTATTATTATTATTATTATTAAGCACGGAATTCCACAGGGTTCTGTATTATCCGGACCATTATTTCTTATTTATGTAAATAATCTTTGTGGAGGTGTATTAAATGGCAGACTAGTTGCGTTTGCTGACGATACTGCACTGTTTTACAGCAGTTCAAATCTAGAGCAGCTTAGACTAGAAATGCAAGCTGATATAAAGATGCTAAGAGTGTGGTTCACAAAACACTTTATGGTCATGAGTCCTAAAACAAAGTACATACTCTTCAATATGTATTGTAACATTAGCTTTGCTGAGCCATTAAAATATCATTCGTTAAATTGTAAAATGGATCCACAGTGCCAATGTGAGGACATTGAACTGGTAACATCAATAAAATATCTAGGCTTAAATGTTGACTCGAAATTATCTCGGAAAATACATATTGAGGCAGTCAGACAAAAATTATTAAAATACATCCGTATATTTTATATGTTGAAGCCAATCTGTAAAATAATGTTTTGAAATCTATATATTATGCCCTGATAAATTCAAAATTGAGTATGGCATTGAGGTGTTGGGAGGAGCATATTACTCAAACCTTAAACCAATAATAACCATACAGAAGTATTTTGTCCGCATAATATCCAACAAAACAAAATTTGTACACTCTGAACAATTGTTTAGAGATTTAAAATTTCTTACATTAAAAATTTGTATATAAACCAAATTTAACATCTTTCAAAAACTTTTATCTTTATCTTGCTCTAACTTTCTTTAATTACTTGCCAAATGATACAAAAACGTGTTTTAATAAAAGACGATTTTGTTATCTCACAAAAATGTTTCTATACTCCAACGATTCTAATGCATATTATCGAAATTGTTGCCAAGTTTATCTATTGACGTGTATCCATTTCCCCCTTACAAGTGTGTAAGTTAGTTAATATAAGTTATTTTTAGTTTTACTCTGTGTGTAAGCTATGTAAATCAACGAAACAATAAAGATTTTCTGATGATTCTGATTTCTGATAATTCAATATTTTAAAACCCTCAAGAACGGTTCGGATTTTTGGCGCTTTACTGTACCTATTTACTTTGAGGAGAACAACATCATAAATAATAAATTGACATTTTGAATGATAAATTAACAATTGCATATGACATTTTGGCAACTACCAATGAATGTCTAGGATCTATCAACATATTATTACCTACCTATAGGATTAAGCTTCTTATCTTTAGTGAATGGGATCTTACTAGAAGCAGAATCAACACCAAATTCTTCCCCAGAAAAAATATCTTCGCCAGTAAAATCAGCGAATGGGCCGTCATAGGATATCAACACCTGCCTCTTTCTTGAGCTAGAAATATAGCAATCTGCATATTTTATACTGAAGTAAAATTAAAGAATCTCACAACATATTACATGTAAAATGGAATCTGGCACCCCACATGAACTGTAAGGTTTTTCAATTTAAAACACACAGATATCTTATCTGAAAAAGATTCAAACAGCTCGGAAAACTAAAACATATCACTAAAATAATTTTTTGTGAGTTTTACTTAGCTTAGTACCGCAACCCCTCTTTACATTCTATCATGAAAATACAAATTTTATCATGGCTGTCAAATTTGTACAGGGTGGGGCAGGGACCTACTTTTACCTAATTTTAAGGTGCCACTGTGAGTAGTGGGAGTGTGCTAGAGGAGTGGGGTTAGTCTCAAATGACTCTGTTTCTTTGGGGTTTTCTAATAATAGCACTGTCAGTAGTAGACATGGCTTGGTAGAGTGAGCAATGTGCTTTTGCAGGCGACACATATTTTTTCAAAATGAGTCTATTGTTTTTGTGCAGCGTGTGCTGTAAACTTGTTATCGAATTGCCTGCTGCTACGCTGTTACATTTTGATGTGGGTTAAGCACCTCCCGTGTATGAGGTGGTGTATTGCAAAGGATATTTGAAGCTCAAAGAACCGTCCGAACTCCTGATAACATTAACCTTATCAGAATATCAATTTTGCAGTCTCCTCAACGTTGTGCTTGTAAGCATGTGTTGTAATATTAAGCAGATGTTATAATTAACATCTGTTGGTTGATTGACTTTGAATTGTAAATATTTTGAAGGTTCTTGCTTTATAACTGTATCTGGATTAAATAATATACTTTGAATCAAAACTAATGAATTCTCATTAATCTATATACTGTACGGTAATAAAACATGGCGCAGTCGTCGAATGAACCTAATGCTTCCCTTAATGTGCCTCATGAAGCTGCAATTTCCCTAAATGTGAAACCACCAGAACCTTTTACATTCAACCCCAGTGAATGGCCAAGATGGAAAAAACGTTTTGGAAGATACCATTCATTGAGCGGCCTTAAAGAAGCCAGCGGCATAAAACAGGTAGATATGCTTATTTATTGCATGGGAGAAAAGGGAGAACAAATACTCGATTCATTTAAACTAAATGAATCAGATATCAACAATTACAATGTTGTTTTGAATAAGTTTGAACAGTATTTCATTCCAAAAAAGAATATAATTTTTGAAAGAGCTAAATTTTTAAAGCGTAAACAAGGATCAACAGAGTCTATAGAAGACTTTGTAACTGCTCTTCATTCTCTAGCAAAAAGTTGTGAGTGGGGACAGATTGAAGAGGAAATGATTTTAATGGTCTTGATAATTGGTATGCATGACGAACCCCTTAGCGACCGTCTTCAGTTGGAAAATGACCTAAAACTTGACTTTGCTGTAAACACTGTTCGGAAGTCTGAGGAGTTAAAGAAGCAAAAGCATGAACTATCACACTCTGAAGTAGACACAATCACTAAAATGAATCCTAACTTTTCCAACCATTCCCATGCAAACCAAAGTACTAATCAATTTAGTTCACATGATGATACTTTTCCTAACAAACCCAGTAATGCTAAAGCCATTCATAAAAATATCAAATCTTGTTTTTGGTGTGGTTTGACTCCATCTCATCAAAAGTATATGTGCCCTGCTAGAAACCACACATGTAAACTCTGTGGTAAAGTTGGACATTTCTCAAAAGTTTGTCGATCAAAAAACGTAAACCATGTTGAAACTGACGATTTTAAATCAATTGACAATCTAAACCCTGAATCACAAGACTTTATTGGTTCGGTGACTTCAAGCCAAATTTATTCATCTACTGATCCATGGACAGTATTATTAAATATCAATGACAGTGACAGTGTTGCATTCAAAATAGATACAGGAGCAGATGTAACAGTCGTGCCATCAGACATTAAATTAAACAGAAGAATTAGATTGTCGCCTACCCTTAAACAGTTTAAAGGGGCTAATGGGCAAGATCTGTCAATTTTAGGGATGGCTACTGTCAAAATGTCATACAAGAATACAACATGCTATGAAACAATATATGTTTCTAAAGGGACTTCTGTTCCTCTTTTAGGCAAACCAGCAATTGAAAAGCTTCAGCTTGTATCTAGAATAAATGAAATAAGTTCTAACTCGTGGTTCGCTAATTACCCAAAACTTTTCAATGGCTTAGGGAATGTTACTGAAAAGTATAAAGTAGAACTAAAAGATAATGTCGTTCCTTATGCTATCAATGCCCCTCGTCGGATCCCCTTGCCTCTGTGGCAGGCTACAAAAGAAGAATTGAAAAACATGATCTCCATGGGAGTCATAGCTGAAGTCCACCATGCAACAGATTGGTGTGCTCCAATGGTTGTTGTTCCCAAGAAAGATTCCAATAAAGTTCGCATTTGTGTAGACCTATCAAAATTAAACAGGAGTGTAAAGCGAAGATACTATCCTATCCAACCAGTTGATGTAACTCTAGCTCAAATCTCTGGAGCAACACTATATTCAAAATTAGACGCCAACCATGGATTCTGGCAAGTCAGTTTGGATGAGACATCACAAGATTTGACCACTTTCTTGACGCCATTCGGTCGTTTCAAGTTTTTAAAATTGCCTTTTGGTATAAGTTCAGCACCAGAGATTTTCCAACAGTTAGTGAACAAGACCCTCAATGGACAAAAGAATGCAGTCGCTCATATGGATGATATCATTGTTTGGGGAAAAACCAAAGAAGAACACGATCATGCTCTTGAAGAAGTACTTGGAAAGCTTCAAAATGCAGGCTTTACTCTAAATAAAGGCAAGTGCCAGTTTTCACAAACGTCTCTCACATTTTTAGGCCACCAATTATCAAGGGATGGTATCAAAATTGATGAATCAAAGGTGGAAGCCATAACAAAATTGCCTCCTCCTACTAACATAGCAGGTGTGCAAAGATTTATTGGAATGGTAAATTTTGTAGGAAAATATATTCCAAATAAAAGTCAAATACTTAAACCAATTACAGACCTTTTAAGTACAAGAAATGAATTTGTTTGGGGCAAAACACAAAATATAGCCTTTGAAGAGATAAAGTCACTTCTTGCTTCCGCTCCCCAACTGGCGTTCTATGATTCTAGCCGCCCTACCATGGTGTCTGCTGACTCATCTCAAACAGGTCTTGGTGGAGTACTCTTTCAGCAACAAGTAGACAACAAATGGAAACCTATTTCATACATCTCAAGAACACTTACTGAGAGCGAAAAAAACTACTCCAATATAGAAAGAGAAGCCCTTGCTGTAACCTGGAGCTGTGATAAACTAAAACAATACATAATTGGCAAAGACATAATCATTGAAACAGACCACAAACCTCTCGTTAGTATTCTAACAAACAAAGATTTGAATGACCTAACACCCCGTATTCAGAGACTACGTCTGAGACTTATGAGATACTCCTATAGAGTTACATACACTCCAGGAAAACATCTTGCGACAGCCGACTGTCTTTCAAGAAGCCCTCTGCCTTCTAAAGAATCATACGACTTAGAAAAAGAAGTTGAATTTGCTGTTAGTTCGGTAATTACAAATTTGGGTACAACCGATGCTATAATCCAGAAAATATGTGATGCACAAAAATCATGCCCGATTCTCCGAAGAATTCAGCAATTTTGCTCCTCTGAATGGCCGGACAAATCCAAATTGCCTAATGCATTAAAACCTTACTTCCCAGTCCGCCACGAAATTTCTTTCTGTGAAGGTGTTTTGCTGAAAGGAGATAGACTCATTATCCCTAGTGACCTAAGACTTGATATGCTAAATAGAATTCATTCCGGACATTTTGGAATCAGTAAATGCCGACTTAGAGCAAGTCACAGCATGTGGTGGCCAGGTATATCTTCGGACATAGAACGAACAGTTAATGAGTGTCCTAAATGCACAGAATTTAGATCCCAGCATCATGAACCACTAATGACATCTGAAATTCCTTCTCGTCCATGGGAGAAAGCATGCATCGATTTATTCAAAATTGATGGGACTTGGTTTCTAGTAATGACAGACTGTTACAGTCGATACTTTGAAATAGCAACATTAAAAACATTAACTACAAGTGAGATAATAGAGAAATGCAAATCAATTTTTTGTCGCCACGGAATACCTGTCGAGCTTAGATCAGACTGTGGAACTCAGTTTGCTTCCCAGCGGACATGCTTAGAAAATTCTGAGTTTAAAGTTTTTGCACAAAAGTACAACTTCAAACTAACAACAAGCAGTCCCGGGCATCATCAAAGTAACGGCTCTGCAGAAGCTGCTGTAAAAATAGCTAAAAGTGTCTTACGAAAGAACAAAGAAGACCCTTACCTTGCACTCCTATCCTACAGGAACACACCCCTTACAGCCAACGGGCTTAGCCCAGCCCAACTTTTGTTCAACAGGAGGTTACGAGATAATTTACCTGTATTGCCACAGAAGCTTACTGAAAGACCTGACTTATCCAGTTTCAAGAAGAGGGAGGAAAAATACAGAGATTCCTACAAAAATCAATATGATAAGCATCACGGTACCAGGAATTTACCCCAGTTGCAACGAGGACAAAAAGTGTGGATCAAAGATCTAAAACGTCAGGATACAATAACAAACCTAGCCAATGAGCCAAGATCTTATTGGGTAAATACTGAAAGAAACACAGTCCGCCGAAACAGATACCACTTGATTCCGTACAAAAGCCAAACCAGTCCTGAACAATCAGCAAGTATTACTCCACTTCCTTTCTCTAAAAATAACGATCAGTCTCCGAAAACGTCTATAGACTTAAACAATGAACGGAGCTTACTTAAAACCCCTACCTCTCAAACCAACAACACTAATCAGAGTAATCAGAAAGCACCAAGACAAGTCTCTAGAAATACCAGTACACCAACTTTCAACACAAGGTTGTTTGTAAACAATAACAATCCTTCTTATTCACAACCAAGTCTCCAATCTCATGAAGAAGTTAGAACAAGGTTTGGAAGAATAGTGAAACCTGTGAAAAGATACGAGGGCAACTAAAAAGGAGAGATGTTGTAATATTAAGCAGATGTTATAATTAACATCTGTTGGTTGATTGACTTTGAATTGTAAATATTTTGAAGGTTCTTGCTTTATAACTGTATCTGGATTAAATAATATACTTTGAATCAAAACTAATGAATTCTCATTAATCTATATACTGTACGGTAATAAAACAGCATGCAACCGCACTGACTTTGTCTTATCGTACTGTGCCTTGTAAACGTACACTCCATGATGACCTACACCTCCATCTTTACAAAATGGTAGTTGCTCATGAAATCAACAACGGACCTGGCAACAACGAATGCAGGCATGTGAAATCTTAACTGCGGGCCTGCCTCATGATGCTCGGCTTTTGATTGGTGACGAGGCACCCTTCCATGTTTCTGGAGCGGTAAGAGGAATATGTTATATTGGAGTGATGCTAAGCTTAGGGCAGTTCACGAGAGAACCCTAGATGCCTTGAAGGATACAATTCACCTTTTAGTTGGCCTCATTCCACAACAAATGCTTCACAGAGTTATGATGAACTCCAGAACCAGATTACAGCAGTGAATTGACAATGAGGGACAGCATTTTCAAGATGTACGGGTTAAAACCAAGTAAAGTTATATTAAAATAAACTCCTAGATGTAACCTTTGAATCCCAATATACAGTTTGGTACTAATATTTTTAATTGTCTTTTAATGTATCTTCAAAATTAGGGATACCTCCCTGCCCCACACTGTACATTAGAACCTCTTTAAACCGAACCCCCGTAATCTGAACGTCCACTAATCCGAACGCCGCAATTCCGCCGTGGAGGCCGTTTAACGCGGCCGGTGAGTGGGAGCGTTGATCCTTCACCGAACGAGCTACACAGCCAACGACGACGTCCTTCATTGAACGTGCTATACGAATGCGCTCAAACTAAGTCAATGACCTCTCTCCTCCCCCACTCATGACACTACATTCTGCAATACTCCACACTACTGTTTCTGCACTCAGTCGCTCTCCGTTGTCTCAGAATACTGCATGTGTTGTTTATTGGAACGTGTATAACGTGTTAGTGTACATCTAATGTTTGGTACAGTATCTTAGTTATAGACTACGTACAGCATCAGTATAGTGTTAGGATTGTTTGTGATAACAGTGACCGAATAAAGTAAACTAAAATGTCATAAAAAACGTCCCTGAAACTGAAAGATAACACTTTAAACATTGAAAAGAAAATTGAAATCATTGAAAGACTTAAGAAAGGTGAAAGTGGTGCGTCGTTAGCCAGAGAGTATGGTGTAGGTAAGTCAACAATTACTGACTTTAAAAACAAACAAAATGCCATAATGCAATACTCTTGTAAACAAGACAGTAATGAAGGGCCTAAAAATAGGAAAACCTTAAAAACAGCCAATAATGAGGCTCTCGATGATGCACTGTAATTTGTGGTCCACACAAAGAAGTAGCTTGGGTGAACCAATATCGGGTCGACTTCTTTGTGAAAAGGCTCTTGAATTCAATGTAAAACTCAACGGGCCTATTGATTTTAAGGCTAGCAGTGGCTGGCTGAGTAAGTTTAAGCAACGGCACGGAATAAGGCAACTCGATGTTCAAGGGGAAAGCTTATCTGGTGACACTATGGGCTGCAGAAGCATTCGTAAACACAATTTAAGATACTGTAACTGATATGGGGTTTTCAAGGGATGATGTTTATAATGCTGATGAGACCAGTGTAAATTGGCGCTCATTGCCGAGAAAATATCTTGCATTCCAAAATGAAAATCGAGCTCCCGGATACAAAGTGAGCAAAGACAGGGTAACAGCTATGGTTTGTGCAAATGCAAGTGGTACTCACTCTCTTCCATTGCTGCTTATTGGTAAAAGTATGAAAGCCCGTTGTTTCAAAAATGTGACATGTCCACCAGTAACTTACAGGGCACAAAAAAGCTCTTGGATGTCATCTGATATTTTTCTTGATTGGTACTCGGACAGATTTATTCCAGAAGTAAAAACGTTCAGAGAGAAAGAATCAAAAACAGGAAAAGACTCATCCTGACATTGACACTTTGAAGAGCATTGATGAAGACTTCATGGTTATATTCCTTCCACCAAATGTAACAGCCCTCCTTCAGCCAATGGATCAGGGTATTATCTCGAAAATGAAGAGAATGTACAGGAAAGAATTGCTTCGGCGACTCTTATTAGCAGAGAGAGATGAAGAAAGTGTGATTGCGTTCACTAAGAAGTTAAACCTGAAGGACTGTTGTTATATTCTGGTTGATTCTTGGGCAAGTGTAACAGGGGCAATCTCGCGAATGAATGAAATAAGCTATGGCCTAAGCCTTTAAACAATGAAGTTGGAAATGAAAACTTTATTGAAGAAGAAGACTCTGAGATCGTCAATGATATTGTCGATCTTTGTCAGGCTATTCCTGGGTTTGAGGAGTGTGACGTGGCTGATGCAACCGAGTGGATCAACAGTGACAAGAATGATCCAGGATACCAAATTTATAATGAAGATGAGATTCTTTCCGTCGTCACTGAGGAAAACTAATCTGATGACAGCAGTGAAGAAGAAGAAACTTTTGATTCTGGACCATCCCATGCTGAGGCGTTTACTGCATTAGAGACGGCAATGAACTGGTACGAAAATCAATCTGAATGCTCTTTACCGCAATTTATGGTCTTAAAGAAAATTCGAGACTTGGCAGCCAAAAAACGCACCTCGACATTAGTTCAAAGGAAAGTGAGTGATTATTTTAACATCTAGTTTAACTAAGCCTAATCATCTATTGACGTAGGGGGCACAATTTTTTTGAATTCATTGTTACATTCACATTCCCCCCTTTATTAGGTAGGCCCTAACTTATTTTTATTTTGCCCCAACTTATTTTTTTTTTAATAGCAAGGTACCCCTTGTGACATATCAAATGAAAGAGCATAAAAAAAGAAAATTTTTGGTGAAATTTATTTTTTATTTGATATGTCACAAGGGGGGGTACCTTGCTATTTAAAAAAAAAGTTATGGGTAGGGGAAAAGGGGGGGGGATTATCTCACAAATTCATTAGCCGATTTTCAATTTTTTTCACCAAACATTTTCTTTTTTCATGCTCTTTCATTTGATATGTCACAAGGGGTACCTTGCTATTTAAAAAAATAAGTTGGGGGCAGGGGGGGAAGGGGGGGAATGTGAATGTAACAATGAATTCAAAAAAATTGTGCCCCCTACGTCAATAGATGATTCCCGCAAACTGAATATTTCTATCTATTGCGGTTTTTACATAAATAAAGATGCAAGTTTAAAAAAAAACACCCTGTATAACAAAATATACAGTCACTAGAAATTGTGAAATAATTTATTTTTGTAAAAAAAAAAACAACCAACTTCAAACGCTCTAAAAAGAATAAAATAATTTTTATAAAGTAAACTTTTTAAATAGTCAAGCTCGTGTATTTCAAGTCGGGTCTCACTGCAAAAATATGAATAAAATAAAAGATAGGGAGTGTATTTTGTAAATCAATAAACATAGCTGGATAACATAAATATATAAAAACATGAACTGTTTTGTTTAGATATCAAAGGAAGTATTTACTTGTACTATTTTTATTTTATGTTTGTTTCATAGTGAATGTATTATGAAACTAACACACAAAGATTTTCTATACGAATATGAAAAAAAATATTTTGATAGGGAAAAGAAGCTAGTTTAGTATTAAAACATTACTTTTCCAAGTTAAAAACATTTAAATGCATCATAATTTTTTTAAAGATACTCTTTAATACCACTATAAGATTATAATTTATTATCTTATTTACAAAAAAAAACTTTATGAAGGTATCTGCCAAAGATGGGTTACAATGATAAAATAACACCTAACGCATAACTCTGAAGAAAAAGAACATGAAGATTAACACCTTTAGTTATAGGCCTAGATAACCGC
The DNA here is from genome assembly GCF_028750875.1 of Macrosteles quadrilineatus. NCBI lineage: Eukaryota > Metazoa > Arthropoda > Insecta > Hemiptera > Cicadellidae > Macrosteles > Macrosteles quadrilineatus. Next base: position 7,241,212 of record NW_026542594.1, read on the forward strand.
CTGCAATGTGGGTGGACAACCTGGACATACTTTTAAATTTTGAGTATGTTGTGTCAAAAATCATCATAGAGCCACTTACAATACTTAAGCTTGACTATTACAAAAGTTTATTTTATTTAAATTATTTCATTCTTTTTAGAGCGTTTGAAGTCGGTAGTTTTTTTTTTTACAAAAATAAATTATTAAATAATAAATATACACTAGTGGTCCAACAAGCTAAAGCTAGTGCCACAAGGGAAGATGAAAAAGGAGATTAGGTTTGAATGAGCTTACATTGTTTCTGAACTTTCCACAAGTTCTTCTCCAGGATTTGCCTCAAGTCCTGTGTTCTTATTCATATCTGCTCCATTTGTAGACCTAAACACATACAATTTCTAAAAAAATCACTCAGGTACAGTTTTAGGATTTTCATTTTGTAAGCTATAAACAAACATTCATTAATTTTATCAGCACATTCATTTGAGAATACATATCATGTATTTGGTGGAAATTTTTTAGCTGATAGAAAAATGTTTTTGGGAACCATCTCTAATTTCAAAAGTTTATAGGTGAATTGCACCCCCAGTAATTTTACACACAGTCTTTATTCATGACTCAATGTCTTAATAGTATAGGGCAATCAGCAAAATACCCCCACCACAGCAAACCTGCAGACTAAGCAAATTTCCATTTATTTGGCTGGAATTCCGATAAATTTTTTCCTTAAAATTCTCGGAATTATTTCCTTTTTAAATATCATTAATTTTAATGAGTACTTAGGTTTGCTGCAACAGGGAAGATAACGTATTGTTTTTATTGAAATATTGATAGCTTAGTATGTAGTAAACAACTTTTCAAAATGTCATTAAACTATGTCCATAGACAAGCTAGAGCAGTATATTTAGCCTACTATCTATAAGAAAAGAATAGCATGATTATTTAAAACTTACCCTTTTTTGGAATTTTTTCTTTAACCGTATACAACAACGCTCCATTATACTAAATTATTTGTTGTTTTTTTTTAGCTCTACAAAATGGTCGGGAAAGAAATTGCAAAAGTTTATGTTTTTAAGGAAACCCCTGTTCCCATTGTCCGATCATGCTGGTTCGTGAACTCGTTAAAAAAAAATGTAGGTTTACACGTTTCGAAACGAAAAAGGAAATCAGTTCCTCCGCCTCCAGGTCTTAAATGAGTACTACGGTAATAGCTTATTCCCTAAGTGGGAAATTCGCTAAAAATGAAATAAGACAGTTGGTACCTATTTAATAATTTAATTTAATATAGAGTTTGTCCATTTCATTTGCAATTACCCTATATATATATATGTATATAATATATGAATTTGAACGGATGGTGTTTTTGGCCTCTGGGGTCCTCAAAGCAAAAAAGTAAATCGGTCCTGGATCCAAGTCTTACTATGAGACCTAATAGCTTATTCCCTATATGGGAAATTCGCTAAAAACGGCTTAACCTCAACATCCAAAGTGAAAGCTAACTTTTGACTCCAAAAAGTGTAATATACTGTAGTGTCTACTCTCCCTTCTGGTCGGAGTTTCAGAGGTTTCAGAGTCCATAGGGTATATACATACATACATACATACATACTTCCTCTTTTATAGATATAGATAATGCAGATATCAGCAAAATGTCTTGAAATTTGACATTATAATGCCTCGAAGAGGTCCGTGAAGTTGGCGTACCCATATTAGCGTATCCACTTTTGTTCATACCTATCGTAGTTCATCGTTAGTTCCGTTAGTTCTCGATAGTTCCCAAATTTTTTTCTCAAAATAAAAAAAAGTTACAGCCGATAATAACTGGGTACGCTAACTTGACACTTCCGGTTTCTAGCGCGAACCGTTTTCTGATGAGAAATGTTCACATCTATATTGCAATTGTTAGTTCTTCGTTAGTCCTTGATAGTTCTCCAATATTTTCGTTAGTTCTCAAAAAATAAAAAAGTTACGAGTCATACAAAGTGGCTAACTTCACAATTATACAATTTCCAGTGGGCACCGTTTTCTGACTAAAAATACTTATATCTATATACCAATCGCTAGTTCTTTGTTAGTTCTCAATAGTTCTCCAATATTTTTGTTAGTTCTCAAAAAATAAAATTGTTACGAGGCATACAAAGTGGCTACGCTAACTTCACAAATTTTAAAATTTCCAGCGGGCACTGTTTTCTGACTAAAAATGCTTATATCTATATACCAATCATTAGTTCTTTGTTAGTTCTCGATAGTTCTCCAATATTTTCGTTAGTTCCCAAAAAATAAAAAAGTTATGAGTCATACAAAGTGGGTACGCTAACTTCACAACTATACAATTTCCAGTGGGCACCGTTTTCTGACTAAAAATACTTATATCTATATACCAATCGCTAGTTCTTTGTTAGTTCTCAATAGTTCTCCAATATTTTTGTTAGTTCTCAAACAATAAAATTGTTACGAGGCATACAAAGTGGCTACGCTAACTTCACAAATTTTAAAATTTCCAGCGGGCACTGTTTTCTGACTAAAAATGCTTATATATACTTATATACCAATTGTTAGTTCTTCTTTATTTCTTGTTAGTTCCCCAATATTATTGCTAGTTATTAAAAAATAAAAAACACACATATGTTGTTTTCCCAGCAACTGTTCGTTTCGGGAATGGCAAAAATATTCGTTCACTTTGATGTGTGCAAAAATACCCGCAATGAACAGAAAAATTTGAGCATTTGCTGCCACACTACTCGCGATTCGGCAAGTCGCTGTCCTGTACTTGGCGTGGGTATGGCACATGTCTGGAGCCGGCTATAGGCATGGAACTTGGATTAAACCCCTTTTTGCAATTCATTAAACTAAATTTTAAATAATTATTTTATTATAACTAATTTATCATAAGTTATATTTATTCTCGGTATAATTTAACAATCTAACACATTTAATTTTGAACGTATTTCTAAACTGTTTAAGAACCATGCTGTAAATGTTTGAAAGAATAGTTGAGTGTAGATATTTGAGAACTATCGAGAACTAACGAAGAACTAACGATCAGTATATAGATATAGGCATTTATAGTCAGAAAACGGTGTCCACTGGAAATTCTATAATTGTGAAGTTAGAGCACCCACTTTGTATTCCTTATAACCTTTTTTTGTTTTTAAAGATCTAACATCTATGTTAGAGAGCTATAGAGAACTAACAACGAAGAAACGATTGGTATATAGATATAAGCAATTTTATTCAGAAAACTGTGTCCGCTGAAAATTCTATGATTGTGAAGTTAGCGTACCCACTTTGTATGCCTCCCAGCTTTTATATTTTTTGAAAACTAACAAAAATAATGAAGAACTATGGAGAACTAACGAATAACTAACGATTGGTACATAGATATAAGCATTTAGAGTCAGAAAACGGTGCCCGCTGGAAATTCTGTAATTGTGAAGTTGGCGTACACTTTGTATGCCTCGAAACTTTTTTATTCTTTGAGAACTAACGAAAATATCGGAGAACTATCGAGGACTAACGAAGAACTAACGATTATATATAGATGTAAACATTTCTCATCAGAAAACGGCGCGCGCTAAAAACTGGAAGTGTGAAGTTAGCCACTTATATCGGCTATAACTTTTTTATATTTTGAGAAAAAAATTTGGGAACTATCGAGAACTAACGATGAACTAACGATTGGTATGAACAAAAGTGGATACGCTAATATGGGTACGCCAACTTCACGGACCTGCCTCGAAGCTCATTATAATTGGGTAATAGTCCAGTAAAATAAGACATTTTGGTATGCAAAAGGTCGGGTAGTTCTGATTTTTGGATATGTTGTTGGTATTGGGCCCATAACATAAAATTCAAGTTATCCACCTCGAGATACTGCCGCTCGCCGCGGGGCGCGCCACTTGTTAATGAAATAGCAAAAATATGGCAATTCCTATTGTTTTTCACTCAATCTTGCGAACCCTTGATTTTACCGAAAATTTTATATATCATTACATTAAAGAAGAATAAATTTGTGGCAGTTTAAGCCCAACAGCAAGTATGTAGCGTAAATAATGGTCAAAATACAGACCATCAAAATAAATAAATTTTCCAAACACGTATAAAAATTGTGGTTTTTTCAATATTTCCACAATATAGTTGTTTGAAGCAAACACCGTATTGATTTAGAGAGTATGCCAGTTTATTTGCTATTAATAGGAAATAAATGAAAGTATGAATAAAAATACCCCCACCTCAGCAAACCTGCAGACTAAGCGAATTTCCATTTGCTTGATTTGATTTTCACAAACCTATTTAAATAACATTATGTTTAACTGGTACCTAGGTTTGCTGCTACAGGGAGGGTAATATAGTATATAAAATAATAATAGTATGATAAGAAACAAATAAATTTACCCAATTTTATAAAAATGTGTCTTTAAATAAGGAAAAAACAATAATACAAAATCTTCACTATTGGAATAACTTGAGGTTTTTTAATTTAAATTTTTTAATATTCTCCGTAACCAATAACTGTAAAAAACATTTTAATGTACTAAATAATTTGTTTTTAAGCTCTACAAAATGGTTTAGAGATACATTGTAAAATTGTATGTTTTGAGGGTCAAAAATACAAAAAACCCGTTCTTAACAAAAAACCCCATAAAGCAACCGTTCCCATGGCCTGATCATGCTTTGCGAACTCGTTTTAATAAATAAAGGTTTACATGCCGAAAAACAAACCTTCAAAATATACCTTCAACGGCAAAACTACTCTTCCCAAAGCTGTCAAATGTTTATACATACACATTAAAGCTAAGCTTTGGGTACAATACTTGAAACCAAAATAAAACAGTTTAACATAGTTAACAGTTTATTGAGGCTGAAAGATCAGGCAAATAAGATCTTCCAATTACAATCACTCTACAGATCTTCCATGCAGCGGGTCATTTTTCCACGCCAAGTGCGCCCATCTATACAAGACATGCTGAATATGAATTGAAATACAAGATTGATATTGAAGAACACAAAAAATTCACAAAGATCGGAAATTTCACTACAAGACGTACAGACAAGTTCTGGTGTGGAATTTGGTCTGATTAGGCCATCGAACAGGCCCTCATAAAGACAATGAAAAGCTCTGGTGGATTGACTCGAGGATGAGGGATAACAGACAAAATGTTGTAACTTGATAGGTGCTTGGGATGATCGGTCCTCATCAAATCTGTAGGAAGTTGAGAAATATTATAAAAAATGACGTCAGTTGAACATTAACAGTGAGCAACATGTTGACGTGCGCCATTCTCGCAATGCTCGAGACAACGAAATTGATGAAAGATTAAATAGTGGTTTCCTCAACACACACCATTCAATATAAATGATAATCTATATATTAATTTGAAACTGTTTTTCTTTGTCACAGCTATTTTGAAAGAACGGCTGGGCGTAGAAACTCGCTAGAGGTGTCTAAAGAAAGGTCCTGGTCTGTAGATGAGCCATCAAAAGAGAAACATGGAGAATTCACTCGGGGCTCTGCCCCAGTGGCCTTTAAATTCTCATCCCATGTTATTCTTATGGAGGAAAACGAGGTTTTTGTCACAGCTAATTTGGGAGACGGCTGGGCGTAGAAACTTGGTAGGGGTGTCTAAAGAAAGGTATTGGTCTGTAGGTGAGCCCTCAAAAGAGAAACGAGGTGCATTTCCTTGGGGCTCTGTCCCAGAGGCCTTTAAAGTTTACTCTGCAATTTTGTTTACATTGCAACCACATGGATAATTTTACACTACTTTTAATTAACCAGCTGTTAATATTAAAATTGTATTCAAAGGTATACTGAAACTGTCACAACTAAATGTTTACATTATTATTTATGATTTTAAATGGATTATCCACTGCATGGCAAGTTTTTTTATAGTTTCAACAAAATGATGAATTTATGATACGTTTTAAATGTTTTGTCTATGCTTTATTGCTGTTAGAAAATTTTAAATTATGAAATAAGTGTGATATATCAATTTCAAAGGAACATATAATTATTCCTTATCGGGTCGGCTTATATATATTGTAAGGTTGACAATTGCCTTTTTTCCTACTTTCAATCACCATTTATTTTTAAATTCAAGAAAGAACACCAGAGATTCATTTATTGGTATAAAAGCTTTTGATAATCGGGTTGAAAATTGCGTCACAGATGAGTACGTTGAGGATGAGAGCTGTGTTCAAGTTTTGGAATAGACTAACTACGGAGTATGTTTCATCTATGGTTTTGGTGAAGTAGGTGAACTAATGTCAATTCGGGTATTTAAAAAAATGTGTACACGGGTTTTACTTTGATGTACACATGTAGCTAGGTCGAACAACGCATCTAAGCCTCACTACATACAAAACATTCGGAAACACAACAGACTCATCGCATTTGCATAGTTTGTTACCAAGGCTGGACTAGGTTATGGATTTGGTCTTGCAAATGTTCAAGATTTGTGATCAAATTTCCTACAATTATGGTTCATTCCATCTACGAAGACGGAGAGTGGAAGTGAAGAGGTGTTTTAAATGCCTCTGTTTCGGCCATTCCTCCCGAAACTGCAAGGGACCCGACCGAAGCAAGAACTGCCTTCGGTGCGGGGAGGTCGGTCACGTCCGTAAGGACTGCCAAGTCGAGTCCTGTTTCCTTTGCAAAGAAAATGGGCTCGCTGACAAACACTTGAAGCATATAGCTGGGTCTGGACAGTGTAGTGTATTCAAATCTGCACTACAGCAAGCGAAAGTCCTTTCACGAAGATAAGAATCCTTCAGTGCAATCTTGAGCGATCCAGGTCGGCTGACGCACTTCTATGTCAGCTTGCCCTAGAACACGATGTCGACGCGCTCTTAGTCAGCGAACAGTACCAGTACCGTGATAGGGACCCATCTTTTTGGTTCCCTGATAGTCTTGGTACTGCTGCATTCTGGGCGCGTAATGCAGCGAAAGTACAAGTACGGGGTCACGCGAAGGGCCGAGGTTTCGTTTGGGTTCGGTGCCGGGATGTCACTTACTTTAGTGTCTACCTCACTCCCAACGAGGCCATCCGTGAACTTCGTGAGAAGATAGACCGCCTGGAAGAGAGCGTGCGCAATACCACAGGGCACGTCGTCGTGGGTGGGGATTTTAATGCTAGGGCTGTCGAGTGGGGAATGACCCTCACCAATTCCCGGGGCAAGTACATTCTGGACTTTGCTGCCAGAGCCGGACTCGTTGTCGTCAACGAGGGAAACACGCCAACTTTCCGGCGCCCTGGGATGCGGGGAACGATCCCAGACATAACCCTTGCATCTGAGTCCCTTTTGCCAAGGATCAGAGCCTGGAGAGTTCTGGAGGATTACACGGGCAGTGACCACCAGTACATTATTTTTGATGTCCTGGATGGTCATCAGAGACAAGTAGCCGCGTTTCGTCAAGTGCCCGTTCGATGGAATATTAAAAAATTGGACGTGGCAAAATTCAATGAAGCCATCTTACGAGGAACACCGGTGGTTCCCCCCGCAACTAGTGTGGCTCATGCAGAGGTGTTAGTTACATCCATGATGGGACTAATCGTCTCCGCTTGCGATGAGTCTATGCCTCGCGGAAGATCCCGGTGCAATAAGCGACCTGTGTACTGGTGGACTGCCGAGATTGCGGAATTGCGTCGGTCAGCATTGAGAGCCAGAAGACTTGCTACCAGGGCCAGAGAACCTGTAGACAGACGTCGTAAGTCGGATGCTTACAGAGTGGCTAGGAGGTCTCTTCGTCGAGCCATCAACCGGAGTAAACGTAGTTGCTGGGAGACATTAAGGGACGATATCGATTCCAATCCGTGGGGCTTGGGTTACAAACTGGTAACCAAGAAACTTGGCACCCGCTCTCCACCTTCCGTCATGGATGGGGCCACTATGGAGAGGATAGTCGAGTCCCTTTTCCCGGCTCACACGTTGCGCCCACTGCGGGATTTCGGAAGGGTGGATGACGTACCACTTTTCAGTCTTGGAGAGGTGGAGGCGGCCGTCCTATCCCTGAAGAACAATAAGGCTCCTGGACCCGATGGGGTACCCGGCGAAGTTCTCAAAAAGGTTTTGACTATTAACCCCTTGATCCTTTTACGCATGTACAATGCCTGCCTAGTCGAAGGAGTTTTCCCTTCGTGCTGGAAAACAGCTAGGCTTGTGCTTGTTGGGAAGGGGAAGGGAGATCCAGACCTGCCATCCTCTTACAGACCTCTGTGTATGTTGGATACGGCTGGAAAAGTCCTCGAGAAGTTGATACGTTCCCGACTGAATTCAGCCGTAGTCGCTGCGGGGGACCTGTCCCCTCGGCAGTATGGATTTAGGATGGGGCGATCTACGGTTGACGCTGTTGAAGAGGTGAAGCAAGCCGTGATGAGAGCTGAGGATTTTAACCACTACTCTCGAAGGGTTGTGCTGCTCGTCACTCTCGATGTGCGAAACGCATTTAATTCGGCGAGGTGGTGCGATATGCTGGATGCTCTGGAGAACACCTTTCACGTCCCGGCATACCTCATGCGTATCATAGAGGATTATCTCCGGTTCCGCCTCCTCTTGTATGACACTACAGAGGGCCCACGGACGATGAGTGTCACTTCCGGTGCTGCCCAAGGTTCCATACTCGGCCCGGACCTCTGGAATGTCGCGTATGACAGCCTCCTGAGGTCTGAAATGCCTGAGGAAACTGTTTTGGTTGGGTACGCGGACGACGTTGCAGTTTTGATAGCTGCACGTAGCGTTGAGCTGGCTCAGCTAAAGCTGAACCGAGTTATGCGTACTATAAACGCATGGATGACAGACCACGGTCTCTCGCTTGCTTTGAGCAAAACTGAGATCGTGATATTAACAAAAAAACGGATTGACACCATCGTGCCGTTGAGGGTAGGGGCCGTTGAAGTCCAGACCGTTCGTTCTGCCAAGTACCTTGGGATTATGGTGGACAGCAAGCTTAGCTGGCGGGATCAGATTTTCCGTACGGCGGACAAGGCCGCTAGGGTGGTCTCCTCTCTTAGCCGGTTGATGGCCAATGTCGGAGGGCCTCGGTCCAGCCGTAGAAGGCTGTTAATGTCTTCTGTCCAGTCCGTACTCTTGTACGGTGCTGAGGTGTGGGCAGACGCTCTAAATAAGGAGGTATATAGGAGTGCAGCGTCAGGCAGCACTAAGAGTTGCATCCGCCTACCGAACAGTGTCCGAACCCGCCGTCCTGGTGGTTGCTGGAGTCATCCCCGTCAAACTTTTGGCGGCGGAGAGAAAAGCAATTTATCAGCGCCGTGGGGAGGACCAGGCACGAACAGAGGAACGCACCCGCACCTACCAGCTGTGGCAAGAGAGCTGGGAACAGGAGACTCGGGGACGCTGGACCAGGCGACTGATAAAGCAAGTCCAACCTTGGGTTAATCGGCGGTGCGGAGAGGTGGACTTCTACCTCACCCAATTTCTGACGGGTCACGGCTTTTTCCGGTCGTACCTGTTCAGGATGGGCAAAGCCGTGTCACCCGATTGCATATACTGCCCAGGCATTCCCGATGACGTGGAACATACATTTTTCCACTGCCAGCGTTGGGAAAGGCCCCGCCTGGAGGCTCAACAGTTAGTAGGACTGCTGTCGGTGGACACGGTCATACCGATGATGACGGAGGGTGAGGACAATTGGACCTGTGTGTCACATTACATCCAGGGTATTCTCCGCGCCAAGAAGCTCGACCTTGACCGGGATGCGGTGTAGGTCTTAAAGTATCCAAATGCCATAAACGGTGAGAGCCCTGAGGGCTTAGGTAACATGTTGGCCTGACTTGAAGTAATGTGACAAACAATTCCAGGTGTGTCCAACAGAGTAGAGGGGGTTTTTTAGTGAGTAGTCTGCGATAGATTCAGGAGTCTCACACTACAGGCTGGCTACCTGTGTGCGTAAAAGCATTTTCCCTCCTCTCCCTTAAAAAAAAAAAAAAAAAAAAAAAAAAATATATATTTGGACCAGCTGTGTGGAATTTTGAAATCAAAACTAATTTGACAGTTAGTTCTGATTGTTTAAATTTTTAAATTTTGTGGGTTTGTTCTTTGTTACCATGGATACCATAAATAAATATTTCACTTTTAATTTCTGACAACAGCTGGAGTTTCATAACAAATTTTGTTTCCCATGTTAATCTTATGGATAAATACGAAACTTTAAAGGGCCCCAGGGCCTCACTCTCTAATTATTTACCTAAAAAGAAAGTTTCCTGCACAACTTCACGTTACGCTCTTTACAATGACACCAAAAACATGTCAATCGGTTCAGTAGTTTCGGAGGAGTAATTGTCACAAAAATCCTGCTTGCGTATTAAATAAGTATAGATGATAAAAATGAGTAAAAATAGCTTGCATGTCTGCAGGGCTACAAATGGTTTGCATATTGAGGTGTGATAGTGTTAAAATAACACATTTATTGTATCTAGTACAATAAATAAATTTTCAAACTAGGTGAGTTTTTTGGAGACCCTGCATCCAAAAAAAACTAAAGATTTTACTAAACTGTATCCAAAAAAGTTATTATCGTCCGTTAGCACGATGATTCCCAAAAATCATCCGATTTAGTGGAATTTGGTACAAACATTACTTTTATTTGTGAATCAAGAGATGGAATATTTATCATTTAATTTGTATTGTAAGTGACTTAGCCTATTGCTTTTGCTTAATGGCCTAAATAAATCATTGAATCATGTAAACGTACATTTATTTATTAAAACGAGTTCGCGAAGCATGATCGGCATGATAAGGCCATAGGAACGGTTGCTTTATAGGTATTTTGCCCGTAAGAATTTTTTTTTCATTTTTAACCCTCAAAACATACAATTTTACAAATGTATCATTAAAGAATTTTGTAGAGCTTAAAAACAGATAATTTAGTACATTAAAATGTTTTTTACAGTTATTGGTTACGGAGAAAATTAAAAAGTGTAAATTAAAAAAGGTCAAGTTATTCCAATAGCGAAGATTTTTAATTATTGTTTTTTCCTTATTTATAGACACATTTTTATAAAATTGGGTAAATTTATTTGTTTCTTAACATACTATTATTATTTTATATACTAAATTACCCTCCCTGTAGCAGCAAACCTAGGTACCAGTTAAACCTAATGTTATTTAAATAGGTTTGTGAAAATCAAATCAAGCAAATGGAAATTTGCTTAGTCTGCAGGTTTGCTGAGGTGGGGGTATTTTTATTCATACTTTCATTTATTTCCTATTAATAGCAAATAAACTGGAAAACTCTCTAAATCATTACGGTGTTTGCTTCAAACAGCTATATTGTAAAAATATTGAAAAAACCACAATTTTTATACGTCTTTGGAAAATTTATTTATTTTGATAGACTGTATTTTGACCATTATTTACGCTACATACTTGCTGTTGGGCTTAAACTGCCACAAATGTATTCTTCTTTAATGTAATGATATAAAATTTTCGGTAAAATCAACGGTTCGCAAGATTGAGTGAAAAACAATAGGAATTGCCATATTTTTGCTATTTCGTTAACAAGTGGCGCGCCCCGCGGCGAGCGGCAGTATCTCGAGGTGGATAACTTGAATTTTATGTTATGGGCCCAATACTAACAACATATCCAAAAATCAGAACTACCCGACCTTTTGCACAGCAACCCCATATTTTCTGACAGATTTACTGGACTATAAATGTATAACATCCGATTGATTAGTAGAATAGTGCCGGTTACAAAATATCATTAAAATTTAGATAATGTTATACTATTAGAATGATTTTTATTTTAAATCTCACCTGATTCCTGGTGTTTCTCCCAGTAGATCAGGATCATAACTTGAGATCGGCATCACCTTAGCGACTATCTTGGCATGCCATAAGTTTTTGTCATGGACATTCATTTTTTTGGGAGGCAGGTTTTTATCAATGATGACCACTTTCTTGGTAACACCTAGAAAACAAATAAAATCAGATGCAGCAGTAATGTCTAGAGACAAATACAATGCTGCTGCTAACAGAGGTTTTCAAACATTATAATTTGCATAACAATTTGTTAAAAAAGCTAATGCATATTTAGGCAAGATTATAAGTTTGTAGGCTCAAGCTTTGTTACTAACTAAAACTAGTTGCTGATTCTTAGCCATAATCATGAATTAAAAGCACCAAAATAAATATCAATGACAGCTATTTTCAGTTTTGAGCCATTAAAAAGCAAATGGACTCTTAAAATAAAATAAACTGGTGGCCTACTGATCAGTAGGCTACGGAGCTTTGAGTAATAAGAGTATGTTATTTGTTCATACTTGGGGCAAAGAGGCTCTCAAACCATATACCTTTGATGTGTCAGTCATTGTGTAATTAAGATAGTTTGTTGGTAAAAGCAATAGATAAAACTGGTTTATCTTGTATATAAAAACGTAACCGGGGTTTTTTTTTATTTTTTCGATCCTGAATCAACCACTTGACCAGGGTGTCTACTACATTCTGGATAAAAAATTCATGGACAATTCCCGTACATTTAAGGACACTTTGCCGTAACCTTTGTCGGTGTTACTAGGCCTACCGAATAATTTTCCTGATTTGTCAAACTGTATTAATCTTGTTATTCACTGTAGTTGTACCAGAGAAAAAAGTAAATAATAATAGATAAGAGCTAAAAATTTCAAAAAAGAAATTTATTGAAAGTAAACAAACATAGGCCTACCTATACTTTAGGTAAAGCTTTTATAGTGTAACAGAGAAACGCAATCATTGTCTCCTGCGATAGCGACAAATATCTCCATCGGTCACGTAAACATAGCTTATCCGATCCAGGCCGATTAATTTGGCATGATTCGTCCTGGCACAATGTTAGGTTCTCGACTACTTTTGAAAAAAAATCTTTAATGCATATTTTTACTCAATTCTTAGTACAAAATCAAGGTATGGTAAGCGGCTATTAAGCAATAAGCACAGAGTAAGATTATTGTATTTTCATTTGCAAAGTTAATATCTAAACATAGCAATCATTAGTTGTTCATCTTAGGCTCAATTACATTTTCTTAATATATTTTACAGCTCTTTCAAGAATCAAAATACCCAGGCCTAGACCTAATTATTTAGGAGGGCCTATATAAACTGAGTAACAAGCAATGAGGTTATAATAGCAGCAAAGTCACTATCATCATTCTAGTTCATAAGATTTAGATTGCTTAAAGCATACAACTCAATAAATAAATATATGGGAAACAAAAAACATTGAAACCTGAATAGCCAACAATATAAGACAAAGATACAGAAAATGCAATGACATAATTTGAAACCAAGCAGGCCTACATAGTGATAAAACATTAATGCAAACAACAATGCTTGTGGTTTTGTCAATTGAATGATAAAATGTCCATAAAAAAGGGGTTAACTTACAAAATAAGACTGTAGATTATTTACATGTTTAATATGAAACCATAAACAGTTTTATGGCACTAGGCACTGGCCGCGGCAAATTGAATCTTCAAGCCGAAAGTACAAGTAAGAAGTGAAATTTAACAGCCATTTTAAAGCTATTAGTTTCACGATAAAATAGGTTTGGGATCTAATAATAATTACCCTAGTAATAAAAAAAGAAGTTGTAAAGGAATAAAAGTGATACAACTTTTATGAGCTAGCTGCTGAGTCAACAGTTCTTGGAAGTACTTGACTTGACACTTGATTGTCGTGATAAAATATTAATGGGTTTGAGATTGTTAATGGGATTTTTATTGCATAATTACTCTAGTAATAAATTATGAAAATGTAAACAAACATCTGATAAACCTTTTATGTGCTCCTAACCAACTAGCGATCAATAAAATTATGGCCCATTAAAAATTTAAGGACATAGTCTGGCATTTAAGGACAATTCCCATACATTTCATGGCCAGTAAAAATTTAAGTACAATTCCCGGTTTTCCCGGATTTCCCGGTTGGTAGACACCCTGTTGACAGATGATTTTCATGATTTTTGTGTTGAAAGAAAGATAATTTAGAAAGGATGGGAATGTTGAAGCTATAATTTTAGTTTGGGGTTTCAGTTTTTTTAGAAATTAAGTTTTATTTTTTTACGTATAGCAGCCGATGCTAAAAATTTAAAGTAATTTCAGTTCAGGATTTACTAAAGTTCGGCCGCTTAGAAAGCGACCTGCGCGCTAATGCTAAACCAAGGCTAGAGGAGGTCGCTTTCTAAGCGGCCGAACTATAAAAGCTGGTTTATAACAGTCATTGAAATTTTTATGTTACAAGTTATTTGTTTATAAAAATGTTGATCCTCAGTGTTTGCCTACATACTATTTCACTTTAAATGTGGTTTTTAGTTCTACCGTAAAGGATCTGCGTTATCAGGTAATATATATTTTTCAACTATATATCTCAAACACTTGCTTATAATCAAGTTTTGTTGTAAATGCAATCTGTGTAAGTACAAGTTTATGTCATAAACATTTTGATTTTAACTCATGTTTGGGAAATATTTTTTTTTTCAGAAAACTATGACTTAATCGTTTAATATATAAGTGGTTTAAAAGTGTTGATACTTTTTTTTATGTTCGAATGTGTGTTTGGCATACCAAAATTTTGGTTAGTAATGAAAATGTTAACTGGTGTAGTAGGTCTCTAGAAAACTGTCCAACAAGCTCAGTACAAGCCAAGGGTGTCAGTACAAGCCAAAATCGATACATACCATACCAAAACTATCCCAGTAATAACTTAATGTTTGGTTCAGAAGCTTGGCTACCGACCAAAGAACCGAAAAACCTTATTGCTGGGTTTGTGAATATAAAGCAGAGAAAATATAAGGATCAGTTCAAGATAACGGAGGTTGAGATTCGAAAGAACAGAGAGCTAAGTAGAGAAAATGTATAAACACCCAGATATAGGAGTGCTTTCCAAAAGTAAAAGGCTCAGATGGGCAGGCTATGCAGTTTTAATTGAAAACTCATTTCCCGTATGTAGGACGGACCAACAGCTTGTTTTAGTTTAAATAGTGTACTACTGCATTATATAATCTTATTTATATATTTATTATTTTTAGCTGACAATACGTATCCATATACACTAGAGCAACTAAGGTTTTTTTCAACTGTCTGGGGTGCGCAATAATTCGACTTTTCGGATGAAGTGTTTTATGGTCTCAGCCTGCCCCTTTTAGATAAGATAAGATATAATTTTCCTTTAGATGATCTTGGTTCCCATTCATCGAAATTTCCTTAACTTCCTTTCATTTTCTTGCTGCTGGAAATAGGAATTTGTCAGCAATCTGGGAAAAGACAGACACGATTGATCTTGTTTTCATTACCCACTCATATGATTTCATGGTTTGGACTGGACAACATAGAGGTTATTATGAGTGTGCATATTAAAAAAAACTAAAGGCATCTTAAGCCAATGAGTGCGACAAAAACAGCATACACACCTATAAACAAGCTTTTAAACCAACGATTATATTGTGTTCTCATTGTCCAGGGTAAAAAACGGACGAAGAAAAGCTGTTTGCGTCACAATCACTTACTTATAGTTTTTTAAATAGGTCTACACACACATAGGATAACCTAAATATTGTCCGGTCCAAACCATGATGAATGAAATGGTATGAGTGGTCAATGACGACAAGACCAATAGGTAGAGTTCGTCATTCTCCTCCACAGCTGGAGTACTATGCCGGTGAAACTGGTCAGTTCGTTGTTCTGCTGTACCCTGTATCCAGAAGATTTACTTTATTTTCCATGTATAAGAAATCTCAAATAAAATTTATTTAGTATAACAAGAGAAGGAGTAGTATTGCTAAGGGAAGGAGTATTGCTGGATTTTAAAACAGTAGTAGTATGGTATTATGGTAGTATAGTAGTATGGTACTAATATTACTTACCATTTTCTTTTACTACTTTTTTTACAGTGATAGGCAGAATCCAATCTTTATGGAACCTGGTGGTGTCCGTAAGTGTTTTTATGCCTGACATTGAAATTACAATATCAAAATCAAGATCTTTCCGTTTCACCAGCCTCTCCACATTGTCATCTAAACTCACTGGAACAAAATAGGTAAGGAAGTGTTAAACATGTATACAGCAGTAACACAATAAACCTTTTCAGATGAACAAAGTAATGCAGAGGTAGTACATTCTTTTTTTGAATGGTTTTAATTTTATGTCAGTTCAAAAGAGCATTTTGCGCATTTAGAACAAAAATACAATATGTTTAGCAGTTGCAGTAGCAGTTGTACCAAACAGCCACAGAGAAAAACTGAACTCACTAAACTCCACATATATCTTCTTACCAGTCTTATGTAAGATGTAGCCTAGCTTAATACTGAGAATAGCTCCTTTTAGTAAATTTTCCAGGGAATACAGGGAATAAGCTATTAGGTAACGTAGGTCTCATAGTAAGACGTTTACCTTAGGCCCGATTTACTTTTACATTGTTTTGATTTCCCTTGTTTTGATTGTAAGAGGCCTAAAATACCATACGTTAAAATCATATATTTACATGTATTTGCACGTTAGCATAATAACTAGGGATGGGCCGATTCCAATTCTCGATAGGTACCTAGATACCTTCGATACCGAATCGCCGATACTTTGCTTCAATGTACTCGATACCGATTATGAAAAGTGAGGTTAATTATGAAGCTAAACTCAACTGATGTTGAAGGTTGTAAAGAGTGGCACATCCAGGGCCGGCCTAAGAAGAAAATTGCAAGTGTGCAAGACCTGCATATAATGCCCCCACAGGGAGTCTTAGAAAATTTTAGAAATTTAAGGTCTAAAAACACAGATTTTGTGCACTTTTTGCCTCTTTTAGGACATTAAATCTTTGTCTCTCCATTTTGATTAATATTGATTGACGATAGGTTATATACTTTTTGTGCCTTAAACTACTATTAGGATGTCAAGCTTCGTAGTCACTTTTCAATGATTTTTACACTTAGCCTATATTGCAAATACTCTCAGGATAAATAGCAAAAAGCTGGAGCTGGAATCACCGTACGCAAGACCGATAAATTGTATATCTCTTGGGTGAAATAAAAACATCGGTGAAATAAAAATATCAGTGGTTACTGGCTAAAATTAGAAAACACCCGTGGAAGGGAAGGTAGAAATATGTCACAACCACAACTCTTCCCGCATCCTGCCACACAGACGTAGACGGCTGCTCTACTGACCTTGGACGTTAGTCACGGGCATCAGGCTACTGTATTTAAGAACTCACTAAGGGGGGGGGGGGGGGTAGATCTTTAGTTTTAACTTTGAAATTTAACTGTAACAGTTTTGAGACAATTATTCCTATTTTAAATATTGCTTCCCAACATGTAAATCAGTTTTGATGAATTAACCAATTTTAAAACATTTTTTATCAAGAATTGTGAAATTTATGCCCCTCCAAAAGGCTCGAGTGCAAGGCTGCATACGTCGCACACCCCTCAGGCGACATCATTGAGATAATTTAGGTACTGTAGGGGGATAAATAAGTTACTTTAGACATAAATACATAGAATAACCAAGGGCCTAATTTATATTTTGTAGCTTTTCAAGATTTATTTAAGTTATTTCAATTTTTTTGGACGGTAAAAAACGTATATGGAAAGAAAGGGCTTTGTTACGGATAACAAGGGTGTGACTTACACCATTGGGACTAGCTAAGTAATTAACTTAATCTGCAATCAGTTATCTTTAGTGCTCCAGACACATGAATTAAGTTGCAATGAATTATTCTCACAGTTAAAACATCGCATTTGACAAATTAAGGTTCAACAAATATAACTTAAGACCTACAGTACATTGAGCACAAGTTTGCATTGAGTACATTTATTTAGCCTTTTCAGTGTCGACAAGTTTTCTAAAATATTTCCATATTGCACTCTTTGTTTTCTCTGTTGATGTATCCATTTTTTCTGAAACTAAACATAACTCAAACAATCTTTCAATTTAGATAAATTCTCAGTCCCGGTTAGTTAACTTAGTTTGGTTATGTCAATTGTTGATATTATATTTTGACATTTTCCAATGTCAAACCAAACAACTCCAGTTCCAGTTCCAATCCAAAACGAAATCTATTTCATTGTTTTCATCTGACGAAGAAACTATAGACATCAATGAGTTACAGTTTTATGTAAGCTAAGCAGAACCTGCAGAACAGTCAATCAGACAACCACTATCATTGCGGTATTTCACAGTTAGTTGTTGAGTTGAGTTGTATTACCAAACGGTTTCAATCTACTCACACTTCACAGTCCTCACGACCAAATAAAAATCCCACTCACCGGGTCAACCGGCCAAGAGAATACCGTTTTATCCCACATTAACGTATCAAATCCCGCTTTATTCCGCTTGACTTTTTCCGGTTTATCCTTATCCGGTGTTACCTTTTTGACGTAATATGTTTAGGATAGACTATTTAAATGACGCTTACATCTTTAAATAACACTGTCGTAAACAGTTAACCAACCAATAATAAGTTTTTATATAGAAAGCAGCAAATTCAGATTCCCATTTCCCGATCAAAGTCTAAAATTCCCATTTTCAGGATATAAATCCCGCGCATTGAATCACTGATCGAAACGGAACGAACATTATAGAAATTAGGGCCCAGATGTTGTGAATTGCTGTGTTAAAGAGCTAATAGACAAGCAAAGGAAAACATGGCAAGGCAGTCAAACCTTTTAACAGCTGTAGCATTGTTGTATTATTGTCTTGCAGTGGCACATAAATAATGGCCGACATGACTAGTGACGTATGTAATGGCGTCGTAGCGTAGCGCTCCTAGTAACAGGCAGCTTACACGAATTGACTTTCACTTGACCTCGGTCGGTAGTTCTTTTCTGCTTTATCTCTAAATCAAATTTTACAGCTACAGTAAAACATCTCTTTCTTAAGTAACAGAACCGCAAATGCAAGTATTAAATAATCAGAAATTATTTAATAACAGAATTTAAAGAGCACCACTATTTCGTGCCGTAATGAACGATAGCGGTTCCCTGCTTCTATTTAGTTATAGAGGGGCAGATACCATAAAATCCGAGAGGGTACGATATTTTTGTGTCGGCAAGAACTGGAGCGGTTCCCTGCTTCCACTCTTTACGTCGATGTTAATGTGTGTCGACCATCGATATATCGATGTTTGTCGACTTCAAGCTGAGTGGTTCCATTGCTTACCATCTCAACAGATTGCACGTTTTTTTCTCACTCCCAAACACTGTCGCTCACTACGAGGCCAGGCAGGTGGGAACAAACAAACTAAAATAACCGACTGCACATCACACGCCAAAATATAGACCGGTCAGCTGGTAGCAGATGTACATATTGAATAGGGATGAGATGAGCATCGGTAGGTCAACCATCGATGTTCACCTTCGTATATCGATTATCATTGCTGTATTTATTTGTTGATCCGGTTATTTTCCAGGACGACGATGACGACATGAATGTTTTAGTTTTGTGTCATAGACGATAGACGATCACTCATAGACCGATGTAACATCGATGGGAACGAGTATAGTGTTAAAATTATTACGTCGTGGAAATCTAATGAAGATTTAAGTAACCTTATGAACATTTTAAATTAGACCTCAGTCTCAAACGTCTATCTGGAAATGTCGGATATTTAATGGATAGTGTCGGATATCAAATATGGACTATCAAACCGACCCGAAATTTTGGATCCTATAGCCTACGCTAACGCAGAAATTGGGTGTTTTCGATATATACATATTTTTCATCTACAAAACACGGGACTGAAAAAAAGTCTTGGTGGCATGAATGTTTAAATCAAAATAACAATATTACTTATTCAATTTAAAATCCCATCCCCATCAAGAATACTCTTAACTTACCTGGCATATTTTCATTAATTATAGGTTTTGGTGAGTCGTTTGAGATTGATTTGATACGACTTAATGCTTTTACTTCTGTCACCATCTTTATCGGCTTACTCCTTATCTTTGGTACAGTCATTAAAGGTATCATTTTCTAAAACATAAAATTTTAATATAATTGCAAAATAACAACTTTTCTACATGTTCTTCAAAATTGGTTATAAAACTAGAAATACAGATTTGTTTTGTTTTTTTTTTTTTTATTAGGAAGAGGCAGGAAAGTGCATTTTTACACAAAGTTAGCCAGCCTGTAGAGTTGAACTCCTACGAGTTTAAGATCCGTACACTAAAAAATCTCCTTTAATCCTTGGGCACAAGCCTGAGAACACAATGTCATATTTCATCAGGACTAAGACGAGTTTGTCTACCCAAAAGGGCTCACACCGTTTATTTAGCCGTTCATTTAAGAACTTTGTCAAGACTGCAATCTATCTAGGGCGAAACTTTGTTTTTATTTTAAGGTTGTTTTTTTAAACAAAGTGTGACCAGCAGTTGCAATTTTACCCTCCATTGTGAGGTCCCTCAGCATGGAGTGTGCCCCAACAGAGTTCAGTGGATCAAGAGTACAGCAGAGTAAGAGTATCGTACCGCAGAACAAGAGTACCGTACCGCGGAACAAGAGTACTGTAACGCAGAACAAGAGTACTGCGGAGCAAGAGTACCGTACCGCGGAATAAGAGTACAGCGGAACAAGAGTACAGCGGAACAAGAGTACAGCGGAACAAGAGTACAGCGGAACAAGAGTACAGCGGAACAAGAGTACAGCGGAACAAGAGTACAGCGGAACAAGAGTACAGCGGAACAAGAGTACAGCGGAACAAGAGTACAGCGGAACAAGAGTACATCAAAGCAAGAGTACAGCGGAAGAAGAGTACAAGGGAGCAAGAGTACCATACCGCGGAAGAAGAGTACAGGGGAGCAAGAGTACCATACCGCGGAACAAGAGTACAGCGAGCAAGAGTACCGTAACACAGAACAAGAGTACAGCAGAGCAAGAGTACGGTACCGCAGAACAAGAGTATCGTACCGCGGAACAGGAGTACAGCGGAGCAAGAGTAACGTAACGCAGAACAACAGTACAACAGAATAAGACTACTATAGTGCGGATCAAGAGTACAGCGGAACAAGAGTACCGTACTGCAGATCAAGAGCTCAGCAAAACAAGAGAACCATACCACGGAATACGAGTACAGCGGAACAAGAGTACCCTAACACAGAACAAGAGTACCGCAGAACAAGAGTATCGTACTGCGGAACAGGAGTACAGCGGAGCAAGAGTAACGTAACGCAGAACAAGAGTACAGCAGAACAAGAGTATAGCAGAACAAGAGTACCGTACTGCAGAACAAGAGTACCATACCACGGAATACGAGTACAGCGGAACATAGAGTTCCGTACCGCAGAACATGAGTACCCACAGTAGTAGTCCTATCCGAATCACTCATAGAAGAAATAAACTAGGATTGCTTTCAGAAAAGTGAAAGCCAGTTCAGCGGAACAAACGTGATTTGATATTTGTAACTAAATTAATTTAAAAAAAGTCAATATATGTACTAATGCTTGTTTTATTGATAAAAATTATAATAATTCAAATAAAGTTTTTTTTTTACTACATCTTGATCAGATACCTCTCCAAAAGTGGATTATGGTAGTTTTGGCCAGGAAAATATTACAGTATAGTCCAGTGAAAAGAGGTATGTTAAGTTACAAACGGTCCGGTAAGTCTACATTTTTTATATGTTGTCTAGGATAGGTGGGTCGTAAAACTTTTAAGTTCTTACTTTTTACGATCACTATATTTTGGAAATAGCATGCTGGGTCCATAGAAAACTCTCCACTTTAATGGAGACCCAAAGGACAGGGCCACACTTGTAATTTTTAACCAGCGAGACTGTTTTTTCCGTTTTCACATGCGACGCACGTGGAACAGTTTGACCGTGGCCACACTCGTCTTACGAGATAGGTTTTTCGGGCAAACCAGTGAGACTGATAGAGCATGCCACACTAGCAATAAAAATCGTCCGTGTCCGTGTTCCGCCTCCCCCCCCCCCCACCCAGGAAAAATCAGTCAGGTTAAAACTAGAAACGTCCGTGGAAAAAATTCAGCGAGATAAGATGAGTGTGTTCACTCCCATAAGCCGCAATGCCCCACGACTAGTTTTACGTGCAAAGCCCGTGGAATGTTAGTAGAGAATACACGTGCAATTCCGTTTGTCAGTCTCGCTGGTTTTACCAGCAAGACTGACAAACGTGTTTACGGACGCTTTTACTCTAGTGTGGCCTACCCCATATACCGTAATGTATCTCTCAAACCCACGGGTAACGTCTGTGGAAAAAATTCAGCGAGATAATAATAAATCTTTATTGTCATTTGGTAATATAAACATTACAATAGACAAGGTCAACATGTTTTGTTACAAATGTTATATAAAATATTAAATAGGATACAGAAAATTTTAAAATAAAGTTAAAAGAATCTTAAAAGGATAAAGCATCAGTAATAATAAAAAAAACTATGAGATTAACAGGGAAAAGACCATAATAAGAACAAAGAATCATCAAGACTGCTTGGCCTCACATTTAAGAGTTGAAAAATCTACATTCTGCAAAAACTCCTCGACTGAATAAAAAGCACGACTTGTAAGCCAATCTGATAATTTTGACCTATACAAATGAATACTTTCCTGATTTCTAAAATATATTGGAAGTTTATTTAATAGTTTTATTTGCAAATATTTATAACTTTTGATAAATTTTGTTAGCCTGGCTTGAGGAATATATAAATCTTTTGATTGTCTGGTGATATACCCATGGATTGAGTTGCAAGGAACAAATTTATTTAGATTCTCTTTAACGGAAACTAAATTGTTAAAAATGATAATATTAGAGAGTGTCATGATTCTATTTTCAGCAAAAAATGCTTTGCAACTAACCCTATCTGGAATTTTAAACAAAATTCTGAGAGCCTTCTTTTGCCATGTAAAGACCCGGTGAGCTCCTGAGCTATTGCCCCACAGTATATTGCCATACAGCAAGTGTGAGTGAAATAAACTGTGGTAAACAATTAGAAGTGTTGGTTTAGAAACACAATTTTTAAGTTTTCTTATCAAACAACATACTCTTGACAATTTTGAAATGATATTATTGGTATGTATTTCCCAAGTGAGTTTAGAGTCTATGGATATTCCAAGTAGTTTAACAGAAACTGCATTGTCTGCTTCAAGATTACGCAAAGTAAAACAAATTTTTTCTGTTTTATCATGATTTATTTCAAGAAAATTACTTTCAAACCAAAGCTTACCCAATTCAATGGCGTTTTCTATACTTTGGTTTGCAGAGTGAAAGTTGTCAGCTGATGAGATGAAGGTTGTGTCATCAGCATATAAAATTGTTTTGCAAGGTATAGAGTTAGGCAAATCATTAATATAGAGAATAAACAAAACCGGACCCAGCACCGACCCTTGAGGAACCCCAGCAAGGACCTCCTTAAAATTTGACCTATGTTTTCCTAAATTAACAAATTGTAGTCTTCCACAGAGGTATGATTTAAAAAAATTTAGTTCGTGCTCCATTATTCCATAAAATTCTAATTTCTGCAAAAGAGTTGTATGTAAGACCGAATCAAAGGCCTTACTGAGATCTAAAAGTGCCACACTAAGATAACCATAAGTGCGACTGGATAAGATGAGTGTGGCCCCGGCCAAACTCAGCATATTAACAAAACAATACAAGAAAAAAGAATATTATCAGACCTGTAGCTCATAATTTACAAGTATTCGAGTTATAACCACAATATATTGGTCCAAAAATCTTAAATAACTTACCAACAAGTTTAATTACTGTAGAAAATCCCTATAAGTTTAGACTTTCTTTAATAGAATGGCTCAAGACTAAATATTTTTTTTTTCATTGGCAGATTATTTTAAGGACTGCTGGAATTAGGTATAAATAAACCTTCCCACTCCTTCTAGCTCAATTTTTTGTCATGTAACAATGTTGTATTTTGGGAAGATTCAGTTGATTTTGTGTAAATACAGATGTATTAGTTTTATCTATTAGTTTTAAGTCTTTATTTAACCATTGATAATATGGCCTGTTATAATGTACTGACATGTAATCCAATAAATAAATAAATAAAACCAAGACAACACTCGAGGGTGTAACTTGCAGTCTCTTGGTTTGGTAATCTTATCCCACAGTCACGACAACACTCGAGATTGTAACTTGCAGTCTCCTGGACCCTGGTAATCTTCTCCCGCAACCACGACAACACTTGAGAGTGTATTTGCAGTCTCCGGGACTTCGGTAATCGTCTCCCGCGACCGCGACAACACCCGTGAGCGTAACTTGCAGTCTCCGGGACTTCGGTAATCGTCTCCCGCGATGGCGTCAACACCCATTATCCGGTGACAGAGGTGATTGTCTATCGTGATCACGGAAACACCTGCGATCGGCCTTACGGTTAACCAATCGAGCTCGGCATTAGAGCCCCAGACAGGAAACAAGTAAAGGGTTGGACACTAGGTGCAGGATTTTATTTAATTGTAATCCTGGTAATGTTGGTTTACATTTATTCCTTCAGATTATTAACTACCACAAGATTATCACTAACACAATAACTGGAACAGTATTAAATTACCTGAGTTAGGATTGGCTTTATAAACTCAAAAACACTGTAATCGTTGTTGACATCATGGAGTGTAAGAGGGATCTTCTTGGCAGGAACATATTCACTCGGATATACCATCAGAGATTGTTTTGCTCTCATCTGCAACGTGTATTAGTTTTAACAGTATGAAAAACTTCTGACAATCTTATTGCGTGATGAAATGTAAGCTGCACACTTCTGTTTGCATAAGCAGACCAAAAGTAATTCGAGGTTTAGTGTGGAAAGTTTCTTGATTGCAGCATAGGCACTTTGCGCTTGCGTTACGTATTACATTTTTCCTACAGTTACTATAAAACATATAAATAATTAGTCTTTCAAACACTAAACAACAAGTTTTAGCTTAGATTAAATCCAAATAAGTGTTATTTGCCCCCACTCTAGAATTTGCGACATTTGCTCCCAGTGTCTAACTGACTGGGTGAGTCATCAGCCCCAACCATTGTCTGTCGGTCATCACTCCTCGAGGCACAGCAGGCCGATGGACCAAGGAACACCTATGATTCTCACTAGTCCAAAGCCTGGATAAACAGTTATGGGAATCAGTTAGCTTATTTCGTAACCAACTCCTAAGGCTAGTTGTCTTCATTACAAGAGGAGAACGCAAGTATGGCAAGACTTTTTCTACCGAGTCTTCATAAATATGATTATTTTACAAATTTGATTACCACAGTAGAGTGAGACTCCAGAATTTATTTTTGAATGAGCAATAAATTAAAAATAAGAGTGTTATTTATAAAATGTGTTCATTACATCATCTTAAATAAACTAGTGGATTGTAGGGACATAAGTCTCTAAAAAGCTCAAATGTGAAACAAATTATTGTAATATATTAACAAACTTAGAATCAAATTTTCTATGTGCCAGGAGAGATATCCCTGTACACCACATATTTTGTGTAAAAACAGTATTCATACATGGGAAGTGCTAGATGAAGTACATTGTCTTTCTTCTGACAGAAGCACTATAAGAGTGGATATTTTGTTGATTCAAAGACAAACAAAGGGATTAGGCCTATTCTCAATCCAACAATTAGATATGCAATAAACATAAATCAACCTAATTAAATTAATGAGAAAAAGAAAAAAATGATGAATCAACCTTTGAATGTTTCAAGCATAATTTCAAAAATGGCAGGTGATTGGATTGTTTATTGGTTCTAGAGGAACATTATCAAATTTTGTTGTGAACTTTGGAAACAATATGATGGGGATGGGGACAAATAATTTTTTTAATGACTATAATGAGAAATCATTTATATGGCAAACATCAAAATTAATCAGTCTCATAGCTGTTATAATCCTTCAATATTTTAAGTGTAAATTTGTTCTGTGTCATTGGCAACCTTATTTTTTTAAGGCAGATGTGTTTTTAGTTTAATTAATATTTTTTTTCTCTCTGTATGCTTTTGTCAATGTTATTTTCAATAAATAATTTGAGTCATTCCAAAGCATTCAAGTTTAACCCTGCTAAAAGTAGCAAACATATAATTGTTTATGGAAAATTGTAAGTTAAGCATTTTTAGATCAACTTAGTGAGAGCAGAATCCATTTAAATTATTTGTTGATTAGTAAACAAACTTCACACACTCTATCAACAGAATCAAAACTAGAATAAAAATGATAATACATTATATTTGTAATCACATGTTTAATGTAAACAAAGCTGATTTTTTTTAGAGGTGTGCGGATAGAGAAATTTGAGTTTGGATCGGATAGTTGTGGATCGGATCGGATCGTACAGTAATAGGTTCGGATTCGGATATTTTCAGATTCGGATAGTTCGCTGTTATTTAATAAATTAATAGCAAAGTTAATAAGTTAACTTCATTTTTATATATTGTAACATTAAACTAATATTATTGATCAGATCAAAATTACTTTACTGTATGGTGAATTAAAATTATTTACCTGGAATGTGTTTTTAACTGTTTGTATATGTCCCTAGACCACAAATGTTGCAATTAGGCCTACATCTTACATTTCTTCTTACATGTAGACATTCAATCAAGGTCTCAGTTAGCCTTTTTTTTATAAAAATACTAAATAAATTTTAAGTCTTTGATAAAGCTTAGGCCTATTGTAAAGTAGGCCCTATGCTTAAGTTTAGTAACCTACATAACTTACAATCTCTTTCCAATACTTAACAGTATTAAAAACATCCTTCACTCATATTTGGGTTAAAATACGCACCTAGATCGCATCCCCATCTCAATGGTTGATAATTGATAATTGAAATATAAATGGTTTAAAATAGGCCTAGCCTAGCCTACTTGTTTTTGTTTTCACTTTAGGCTAAACAAATGTAAATAAATGTCATATAATGACATTAATCTATATATTAATTTGAAACTGTTTTTCTTTGTGACAGCTAATTTGAGAGAACGGCTGGGCGTAGAAACTCGGTGGAGGGTAGAGGTGTCTAAAGAAAGGGCTTGGTCTGTAGATGAGCCATCAAAAGAGAAACGTGGTAAATTCCCTTGGGGCTCTGCCCCAGTGGCCTTTCAATTCCCATCCCATGTTATTCTTATGGGGGGTTGAGATAATTTAGGTACTGTAGGGGAATAAATAAGTTACTTTAGACATAAATACATAGAATAACCAAGGGCCTAATTTATATTTTGTAGCTTTTCAAGATTTATTTAAGTTATTTCAATTTTTTTGGACGGTAAAAAACGTATATGGAAAGAAAGGGCTTTGTTACGGATAACAAGGGTGTGACTTACACCATTGGGACTAGCCAAGTAATTAACTTAATCTGCAATCAGTTATCTTTAGTGCTCCAGACACATGAATTAAGTTGCAATGAATTATTCTCACAGTTAAAACATCGCATTTGACAAATTAAGGTTCAACAAATATAACTTAAGACCTACAGTACATTGAGCACAAGTTTGCATTGAGTACATTTATTTAGCCTTTTCAGTGTAGTCAAGTTTTCTAAAATATTTCCATATTGCACTCTTCGTTTTCTTTGTTTATGTATCCATTTTTATTTAAAACTAAACATAACTCAAACACTTGTTCAATTCAGATAAATTCTCAGTCCCGGTTTGTTTACTTAGTTTGGTTATGTTAATTGTTGATGTTATATTTTGACATTTTCTAATGTCAATCCAAACATGTCCAGTTCCAGTTCGAATCCAAAACGCAATTTATTTCTTTGTTTTCATCTCAAGAAAAAACTACGGACATCAAAATTAGTTACAGTTTTATGTACACAGCAACAGTCGGACAACCACTATCGCACAGTTGTATTTGTATTACCAAACGGTTTCAATCCACTCACACACTCCACAGTCCACACGACAAAATAAAAATCCCACTCACCGGATCGACCGGTCATAGAATCACATATTATCCCACTTTACCGTATCTAAAATCCCACTTTATCCTGCTTGACTTTTTCCGGTTTATCCGGTGTTACCTTTTTGACGTAATATGATTAAAAAAAGACTATTTAAATGACGCTTACATCTTGCAATAACACTGTCGCTGTCGTAAACAATTATCCAACAATTAATAAGTTTTTATACGGAAAATAGAAAGCAGCAAATTCCGATTTCCGCTTCCCGCTCAAAGTCTACAATTCCCATTTTCGGGATTCAGCAGTCGAACATTTTTACAGTTGTAGCATTGTTGTATTATTAACTTGCAGTGGCACATAAATAAATGGCTGACTAGTGACGTATGTAATGGCGTCGTAGCGTAGCTAACATCCGTTACCTTAAAAATCTTCCGAATTCTCTAAATGACCCAGGTAGTAAGATAAATATATATGCAGATGATATTAAATCTTAAAACAACTGGGAAATCCCTAACTGATTTAGAAATGTCTGCTAAATCAGAATTAAAAAGTCCGAATCAGTTTTTAAAGACCATAATTTAGTACTTAAAGCTAGTAAAACAAATTCCATTCTTTTCAAAACAAAAAGAGACAAAAATGATAAAAGTATAAAGTTAGATATAGATACAAATTCCATTGTTCAAGTTAAAACCACAATACTATTGGGTTTGATAATAGATGAGGATTTCAGCTGGAATAAACATGTCGAGTATTTAATAAAAAAACTGAATTCTGGTATATTCGTCCTAAGAACAATGTCATATCTCTGTGAAGGATCAGTCCTTAAAATGATATATCATGCTCATATTGAATCAAATATTAAATATGGAATTAGTATTTATGGTGGGACAAAGAAAAAGAATTTAAAAAAGACGAGGTGTTAGCCCGTCCTACGTACGGGAATTCAGTAGTCAGTTAAAACCGTGTACAATTCAGATCAGCTAGTTTACACATATAAAGACAAAGTTTCTTGCAGTTTTAATGTGAAAAATCATCTTGTAAACAAATGTTGTGTGACCAAATATGTTTTTATTCCATCATAATATATACCTGATATATATACCTGATACGGCCTATACTATATGCATTTTAAATCCGATAATTTTACAATAAAACAGCAATTCTGCAATTTTTATGATGTGAAAAGCGTTGAAGTGAGGCAGCCGATTCGCACAGACGCACACTGATTATAAGTAGCCTACAGTCACAGAATAGTACTGTAGTATGTTTTCTGTGCTACAGTAGAGAGAGTAATAGCTTAGGGAGTATGTTTAATCTATGATAAGTAAATTGAGAAGTGTATAGACCTAGTCAACGATTTTACCTTCCATAGCATACCTGCCTCTTCATTAATTATTATCACCACAATACAACTACTATACACAATTTCCAGTAGGTCTGAATAGAAACGACCTAAAATAAAACGATAATATCCAATAAAATTCACAGTACACATAATTTAACTGTGGTGTCCTAACATCAAAACTAATCGTCACACCTATCCTCAATTTCACTGCATTAATTGCTAAATAAATAAGTGTAAACAAAGAAAAGTAAAAACAATAACAGTTTGTTTTGAATCAGCTGTTTGGTTCAAATAACATTCATTTGAAAAAAGGAACTGATCACATGTAGCAGGAATATAAAAAGTAAACACGCTAGTAAAGCTAATGACGTAATTGTCAATGTTTATTATCCATACCGTTATCAGTTCTATCCTTGATAATTACCCACCCTCATTGAATAAATGTACATCGTAATTTCCCAAATTAGTTAATTTAAACTACAATATATTCATAGTTAAAATAAAAGTTATATTTTCACGTTTGGGGGCGCTGGTATAGGCACCCCCAAACGTAACCACAACTGAACACGATTTCATAAAAGGATGGTTTGACTAATTGCAGTATCCTAGGTCAATGTTGACGTTGTGTTCAATCTATGTCATCCATCTGTTTATCTTTGTATAAAACCCGGCTGAGGTTGTGGTGGTAATTTAAAATCGTGATTCCTGATTATTCTTGATCTTCTTTTTGTGACATCAATATTTCCGGGCCTAATCCAAACAAAGTTAAAGCAGACAAACATAATTGTAAACAAAAAGCTACCATGAAGAATTAAAACATGTAAACATTGTTATTTTTCTAATCTTTCCTTGAAAAGTGGAGCAGTAAAATAATTTGCAATTATCCTTTTTTATTAAGACTCGTGTAAGCCTCGATTTGTCTGTGGTTTAATTAATTTTGGTCTAAACTATTTTAAACTGTGGTCTAATTATCTCTACTAACCTTACTTATTTCCTATAATCAATGACAAATTAAGAGTAAATAAAATCACCTCATAGTTCCATAGTTTATATTTAACCAGCTGTTAGTTTTTAAAACAAATAATTATATTGCTCTAAAACAAATCGAAGATTACAAAGATTGCTTTAAAAAATAATTTGAACATCCTAGTATTTTACTATGTATATTTAATTAATCTGTCATCCTCCTACAGAAAAATTGATCGTATCAATGATTAGCATTACACATAGTATAAATAAGTCAACCCTAAGTATGTCTTTACATTTTTTCCAAATGCTGAATTTGTGACACAAAAGCTGAATGTTTACAGCTGATAAGTTAAACAAATTATTTTATGCCAAAAGCTAGTTTAAAATCTTAGCGTCGGCTGCTAGACTTTTTAAAAATTAAAACTCAATTTCTAAAAAACTGGGACCCTAAACTAAAATTATGGCTTCGACATTCCCTAGTTCTCAAAATTATCTTTCTTTCAACACAAAACTCATGAAAATCCGTTGAGTGGTTGATTCAGAATCGTGAAATAAAAAAACACAGTTTTGTTTTAATATTATAGATTTTGAAAATAGAAAAAAAAAGCAATCAGGATAATACATAAATTAAAATATAACCAGTCCGTCAAATCTTATTTTAAAGGGATGGGCATTTTTACAGTTCACGCCTTATATATTTTTGAAACAATTAAATATTTTTTAAATACTGCTGAGACTCAAGAATTAACTGTGCATAATTATAATACAAAGGGTAAAAATTATTTAGTTAAAGAAAAACCAAGACTTGAACTTTTTAAAAATAAACCTTCTTATATTGGAAACTATTTTTTTAGAAAACATCCTAGTTTTTTAAACGAAAAAGACAAATCTAAATTTATGAAAAAACTGAAGGCATTCTTACTTGACCTTGCACCTTACAAAATAGAAGATTATAGTAATTTTAATTTTAAATCATGTAGCCTATAGTATTTTGTTTAACTGTTTCTTATTGCTAATTTAGGTACCTAGTAAGTAACAATAGACACTATTCATGTACAAAAATTTGTACTGTGTGAATAAAGACTCTTTGAATCTTGAATCTAGCGCCCCTAGTAACAGACAACTTACACGAATTGACTTTCACTTGACCTCGGTAGTTCTTTTCTGCTTTATCTCTGTTCATTGTAGATAATTCGAATCATAAAGTAAAAGCAAATGAATGAACAGCCGATAAACAGCTGAATGAGAATTTGGTATTGCATTATACGGCTTCGCCTTTGAGCTCACGCTCACAGATAATTTTGGCTAGACAAAAGTAAAACTCGTGAAAGAATATAATCAATCAATCAATCAAATATTCTTTATTCACAAATTTTAGACAATAAGTCTTGAATAGCGTCATTAAACTAACATAAAAAAAAATTATAAACTAAATAATTAAAATCATTCACAAAGGATTTATGTAGTAAAACTAAAAATGAGTGCTATAACTTTTAAAAATCACAAAATCTTAGAAGAGAAGGTTACGTCAGAGTAAAACTAGGTAGTACCTGGAATTCAAATGGTCGTTTCGAGATAACAATTTAAAAATTCTTTGATGGAATAAAATGGGTTTCTTATTAACAAGTCTTTTAGTAGGCTTTTGAATCTGTTTGAATTATTTTCTTTTTTAAGTTAAATAGGTAATTTTTGAGGAAATTTTAAGCCTGCATATGAAGGTTTTTTTTGTATAGAATTGTAAATTATGTCTAGGAAGGTTAATTTGAAAGCGTGTGTTATATTTACTTGCAGTGGATAAAAAATAAATTGTTTTGCATAAATTATCTAATATATAAAATTCTCGTGTCACAGTGTTTGTCTGCAAACTCCTCCGGAACGACTTCACCGATCGTTATGAAATTTGGTGTGTAAATTCTGTAGGTATGCGAATCGGACGTAAACTATTTCCCGTTTCGAAATTCTTAAAAGGGCTCCGCCCCAGTGGCTCTGGAGTTTCCCATGTTAACCTTATGAGAAATGGAATTAATGAATCTTAACAGCTGTTTCAATTAAACAAGTTGGTTCTGTTCTATGATGTTCAATAGCATTAAAGTTACAAGGATTACCAACAGGGTGCAGCACTATTATTTCTTTTACATTTATGACAACAGCTAATTTGCAACCAAAAGGTGAGTGAGCGTAGCGAACGAACTTCAACCTGGAGGCGAGTGAGCGTAGCGAACGAGCTAACCTGAAGGCAAGTGAGCGCAGCGAACGAGCTCCAACCCAAAGGTGAGTGAGCGTAGCGAACGAACTTCAACCAGGACATGATTGAGCGATGCGAACGAGATCATCTTGAAAATTAAACGTAACGGTACTTTCTTTCCATCGGTCTGTCTTAGGGGAAACCTATAACTTAGGCGATACGAAGTTCGCCGGGTCAGCTAGTCTATATATATAATTCTGTAAGACCAAATTTTTACCAGAAAATTGCGGACGTCTGATAAGTCGCAGAAAAGTGAGAGGGGTCTTAAATTAAAGGTTTAGGCCCCAGGGACTCGGGAAAAATAGCAGAATTCCAAGAAGTTACCAGAAATCGAGATATAACGTAAAATATCCACCATAAGAAATGCATGGGGACTGAAAAACGTCTGCATTCTATCAGCTGTTACTTATTTATTTGCAATGTTTACATTTATTCTGAAAGTCAATGTTGGTAAATAATGTTTAAAAATGAATTGAGTTTAATTTTTTTGTATTCCGTTTTTATAATGAGTGAAGTGACTAGATAGGGTAGGGGAAGACCTGCAAGACATGGAAGAGTGTCCAGGAATTCAACAAACTTAAGAAATGCAAAAGAGAACGTCATGTAGGGCCTAACTGTGAAAGAAACCCAGAAGCTGTTTTACAACCTGTCTTTAGAAGAACGCTGGAAAATGAGTTGAGTGTTGTTTCTCACAATCTAGGTCCTCTTAAAGCACTTGCATGCATTGTGGCACATTTCACTTCACAGAGGAGGCCACAAATGGACATTTCAACGCATGTTGCCACAATGGACATGCCACAACCACAAGTAAATGACGAACTAAAAGAACTGTATTTACATGATTCGAACTTCATAAAAAACATAAGGCAATACAACAGTGCAATGGCTTTTGCGTCGCTTTCCGCTACACAAAAAGAGAGTTTCGGGAAATGGGCCTTACTGTCTTAAAATTCAGGGACAAATTCATAGATATATTTCTGACTTACTACCACGAAATGGGAAGTTGCCCTCATAATAATTAATAATAATTTTAACCTTTACATTTGGTTCTCAAAATGGAAACTACCGGTATAACAGAATTCGCAAGATTACAAAACAAATCTTCAATTTTAAACTAGAAAAGATATGCAATGTTTGGCTGTATGATTTCAGCTCTGATTCGTCGTTCTCCGGGCTCAGGCCAAACCGTGTGCACGTTTCCATTTGTTAATATGTTGTGTTATTGATTTAATCATTATTTTACAATTGTATTTCATTGACACATCAGAAGCAACTAATATACGACTCCAAAATGGAAGGAAACCCAAGATATAAAACAAGAAACACTGTTAATTTTAAGTAACATAAAATTGTTAATTTTTAAAACATATTTAGAATATTTGTCTTTTTATATATGGTTTTTTTTATTGTAGTCTAAATTAGGGGCTATGGCCCCTACAGGCTACTGTTTATTCATAAACATATTTGCTGCCTTTAGCAGTTAAACCTCTGGAATAATTCAAATTCTTTATTGAAAACAACATCAACAAAAGCAAACAAAGACAAACAACAAACTGTTTTTTTTTTTTACACAAAAGTTATGTTGTACTGGGATATCTATCCTGACACATAGAGATAATTTGATTCTGAGTTTGTTGAAATATTACAGTATTTTCTTTTCCATTTGAGCTTTTCAGGGGCTTATTTCCGTACAAGCCACTAGTTGTCTCATAAATATACAAACTGTAAACTGTTAATACACCCAATTCAGGAAAGATATTTTTAACTGAATCTGTTCTTTTAGCGAATTTCTCTATAGGGAAGTAGGTAGCTATTACCGTAAAATAGCTAAATAGGGTTTTCCCATTTTTGACCCTAAAAACGCAACATTTCACAATTTCCTTCTAAACCATTTTGTAGAGCTTAAAAAAAACAAATAATTTAGTATATTGAAGCATTATTATACGCCTAATTGTTACGGAGAAAATTGAAAAAAATGTTAAATTTAAATTCCCATGTTATTCTTATGGAGAATAAGTCTACTGTTGTAGTTTGCTTGTTTATGAACTTATTTTGATCAAATTTGGAAAATACATTAATTTCTTACTAAACTACAGTACCTTTTAACATTTTACATTTAAAAAAACGTTTACCCTCCCTGTTGCAGCAAACCTAAGTACTCATTAAATTAATTCTGTTTAAATAGGGAATAAATGTGATATTTTTAAGTAGACATTTTAGAGTAAATCCAATCAGGCAAATGGAAATTCGCTAAGTCTGCAGGTTTGCTGCGGCCGGGGGATTTAATTTCATGATCACTCTAATAGCTTTTTCTTGTTTTATAAGTATTTTATCATCCAAATTTGCCTTAGTTGTTGCTCCGTAAATGACGATTCCATAAGGATATGTGGGAATGAATCTATATAATTAATACGCTACATGAAACTTTGTCGGTTGAACTCCTCCGCCATTTCTTAGCCGATTTTATCCATTGACGTCGCATTGGAAAGAGCGTGTCGCGTAGATTTGCAAACTGGCCTTACATTTTTGAAAAAGTCCCTTGGCCTCTGCCCCATTGGCTTTGAAAGTTCCCATGTTATCCTTATGGAGAACACAATTGTTTACATTTTGATCAGCTGTATAATTTAATTGCTGTTATTTATTTTTCAATACAAAGTCTTTTTAACTCATCGGAAATGATGATGGCTTTTATTTGTTTTAAAATAACTACTTTACGGCTTTGGAATTGCTCGATTTCGAGCAACGTGTTTACTAGTTAGAGAATAATAGATTATCCTAAGAGTTTCCAAGTTGCAAACCTTGGACATCAGCCGCAAGGCATGAATGCCAGATGATAATTTATTTACTACATAGTTTATGTGATTATCCCAAGATAGATTTTCATCAATAAGCAGTCCCAGAAACTTTGTTTGGTTTACCTGATCAATTTTGTCTATTTTTATAAAAATATTAGGTTCAAATGCTGTTATTGATTGTTTAGTTGAAAAGGATATTAGATTTGATTTTGTTGTGCTGATAAGCAGATTTCTTTCATCCAAAAACCTTTTTATAGAGAGGAGACTCCTGTTTGAGGATTTTTCAATAATTAAATTGGATTTTCCTGAAAACAAAACATTACAGTCATCAGCAAACAGACACATAGATCCATCACTGACCAGGATCATCTATGGTAACCCCTTAATGTAACAGAGGAACAAAAGAGGCCCTAAGATTGATGCCTGGGGTACTCCATATCGCAGTGTCTGCCGCTAAGATCTATAGTTTTCAATATATTTAGTATTTCTTTTCTCTATTACGTAGTCCACTTCAACAAACTGTTCTCTGTTTTCTAAATATGAAGTGAACCACCATAATTCTTTTCCTAATTCATTTCAAATATTTAATAGTTTACAATGTGAAACACTGTCAAAAGCTCTACTAAGGTCTAAAAATATTCCAACTACTTTATCACCATTATCTACTGAATTTATAATTGATTCAATAAAATCAGCTTGTAGATTTTCCTGGTCTAGATATTAAATAAGCACGAGATTAAAATTTAGTGTTTGGCGTTAATACTTTAATTGATGACTGAACTCTTTTCGAATGTTTACTGTGTCTATAGTGAATTAAACTAACTGCCTTGTTCACGATTGATCGTAATGATCGAGGCCAATTGCCTCGCGCCCTAGGCACGTGCCTAGCGTGCCTATTCGGTATATCGGCCCTGGTTTTGTGTCATAGACTATGACTCATCGACCTCTGTAACATTGATTGGAACGAGTGGTGTAGAAAAATTATTACGTCGTGGGAAACTAATGATGATTTGAGTAGCCTTATGAATATAATGACCTCTGTCTCAAATGTCATTAAATACACTCTATCCGGAAATTTCGGATATTTAACAGATAGTGTCGGATATCAAATTTGGGATCGGTTCGGTTACGGGTATCCGAACCAAACCGAAACCGACTCAAAATTTTGGATATCCGCACACCTCTAATTTTTTTCAATCTCAATGCATTTTAAACGGAATATATTTTTTGTTATATCTAATTTTCTGGTAGAAGATTTGAACATAATCTGCTATTTTTCCTGACCCCTTGGGATCAAGACCTTTAATTTGAGCCCTCTACCCTCATCATGCAAGCTGTCAAACTCTCATAATTTAGATTTAAAGAAATCGGTTACAGAATTGATAATATAGATATTACCTATTCACAGAACCCTAAACACTGAAACTGAGGTGTAAACAGAAATAAGTATTTTAATGGGATTTAATCTAATAGATGCATCATATATTGTGACAAATGTTATGACTGTATTATTTATTGTGATATCCAATCTTAGGCCCTAAAAGAAATATTCAAAGAGTTTATAATATTTTAACATACCTAGGCCTATTACTGTTTAACTTGCCGTTATGTGAAGTTAGGATTCAAAATATGCGACGCTATTAGCCGAACAAGATGGTAAAATTAATTTTCACAATTCACAGTTGAAACTCGATTTATTTTATACAGTCTACTCTCAATAACTCGAACCTCAATAAGTCGATTTCCTTGATAACTCGAATTTTTTTTCGTTCCCTTGAGAAAATCTGCCCCAGTCAAACCATGCGTAACTCGAATTAATTTTGCACCCGAATTTTACCTCAATAACTCAAAGTGATAGAAAAATTCCCTCTATAACTCAAAGTTCAGTAGGTAAGTCGATGTCTTTAAATACATTACCTCTACAACTCGAAATTTACCACTATAACTCGAAATTTTCAGATCAACCCTCGCTAACTCGAAACTGTGTTTACAACGAACCTGTGTTAGGTCATAGACCTAGCCGAACAGGTCTGGACATGTCGCTGAATTGCTGCCAAACGTCAGTGCCATGTGCAGTCAGTTCCCACGCATTTAGTCTATACACGTTCTCTATACGTCTATACCTCGTTTAGTGGCACGTTCTCGTTCCCGGTCTAACCCTGTTGTGCGTTTAGTGAATGTGAGTGACTATAAGTGACAACGTGAGCACTAGAAAAGTGAAAACTTTGACTTTAGGGGACAAGTTCAAGATAATAAAGTTAGTGGGTGAAGGCAAGAGGAAAAAGAAAGACATTGCCGCAGACTTCAACATTCCTTGCAGCACGCTGTCAACGATCTTGAAAAACAAAGAAGAAATTCAACAAAGGGCTATCGAAGGTAACTTGAAATGTAAAAGGAAAAGAGATGCTGAATTCAAAGATGTAGAAGAGTGCATGATTAAATAGTGCAGAGAAAAAAATATAACTCTAGGTGGCCCATTGATAAGAGAAAAAGCTGAGCACTTTGCTAGATCTTTGGGCCACATAGAGTTTAAAGCCAGCAATTGGTGGCTTGAGAATTTTAAAAAAAGGCACAACATTTCTTTTAAGAAAAAGTTTGTGGAGAAAGTGGAGCTGTAGACAATGACATAGTAGTTGTGACAGGTTGCCGAATGAAACAACGAGAATTCGCTACAAATTGGATAAATAATTTATTAGAATTATACTAAAAAACAATGTAACTTAGCTTCCGACTTGCTGTATAACTTACAAACACAAATAATTTATAAACTTTAAGTACTAGCTGGTGAGAAGGAGA
Source organism: Macrosteles quadrilineatus (assembly GCF_028750875.1). NCBI lineage: Eukaryota > Metazoa > Arthropoda > Insecta > Hemiptera > Cicadellidae > Macrosteles > Macrosteles quadrilineatus. The sequence continues at coordinate 7,279,165 of NW_026542594.1, forward strand.
AACTACAATTTCGAATTAAGTTGTGATAGATTTACAATGCTAAGATGCAGATTGTCATGATTAAATGCATTTCAGAAAAATGGGGGAAAGGCGATGCGGAAATTTAGATGACCTACTGAATTTAATTTAGAATTTAGACTAACTCAACTGAGTGCTCTCCGTCCGTAGCATAAAGTTGGCCGTGGAGGGGCACCAGCCAATCAACGTCGTGGCTATGCCGCGTGATGTCAGTGCAACACTGCATAGTGCTGCTGCCTAGCGATCATCCGGGGACGTTAGGCAAACTGTAGTTGCGCAGTTACTGATTTCATCGAGCAATTTTCTGAGCTGAGCTCAGCCAATTCCAGCCACGCGCGTTACACTTCTGGGAACATTGGCCTGGCCTAGCGCTGAGCTACGGCTGACGGAATATTCCATGGTGAGGCAACTAGCTGACGCAAAAGTTGGGAGGTTAACACAGTTCAATATTACAGACCCTCCTTTTATATTTGAAATAAAGCAAAGCTTTTGTGACGGTATTGACAGGGTTTCTTGAGGGTGTAGCAGAAACCTCCCCAGCAGTGGTCTGGGAATTTTTGGGGCCGTCACATTGTTGATTGGAAGGCTTCATTACCAGATCTCATTAATGATTATGACCCCAAAAACGTTTTCAATGCTGACAAAACTGCTCTGTTCTTTAAGTGCCTCTCTGGTAAGACTTACGAGTTGAAAGAGGAAAATTGTCACGGGGGCAAACACAGCAAAGAACGAATTACTCTTTTGCTTGTGTAAACATGACAGGCACGAATATGTTAAAACCTCTAGTGATAGGGAAATCAAAAAACCTCGATTCTTTGCTGGAGTAAAGTCACTACCTGTTGACTACACAGCGAATAGGAAAGCATGGATGAATGCGGAGTTGTTTGTAGATTGGTTATGGTTACTTAAGTTAGATAAGCAAATGGGCAAAGGGAAGCGAAAAATTATTTTATTAATTGACAACTGCAGTGCTCACAACACTATTCCAGAGCTCAAATGGGTCCAGTTTTTACCAGCAAATATTACAACCTCTGGATCAGGGCATAATTAAGAATTTTAAAGTTCTTTACAGAACTTAAGTTGTAAGAAGATTTGTGATATTGAAGACGGAAAGGAGTGTTCAATCAATCTGTCAAGCCATGCGGTTGATTGAAGAGTGCTGGAAAAGTGTATCAAAACAAACTTGTCCAAGATTGCCAAGTGACAATGACCATGAACTAGAACCGAGACCTCCCAACGCTGAAGCTGAGTGGACCGTGATAAATAACGAGCTCCCAAATTTAGACTTTGATGATTTTGCAAATGTCGACGAGGGTGTTTCAGTCTACGGATCATTGTCGGACCAAGACAACATCGCAACTGTAACAAGTGAAGACGTCCTCTCTGATGATGACAATGACGACGGCATGGAGCAGCCACCGGACATCACAACCAGGGAAGCCAAGGCCGCAGTGAACACTTTACGTAAATACTTATAACAATCAAGTGACGTACCAGACAACGTGTTCTCTGCTGTTGTTGTTATTGAGAACATTATAGACTTAAATTCTGAAAAAAACCTTAGGCAGAAGAAGATTATTTTCAAATTTGATTTGTATGTACGTATGAATTGTAAGGCATACATTGCAGTGTGACAGTAAGTACAAATGCTGTAGTATGTATTGCAGTTACATACATTAGTTTTGTAAAGGATGTAGGGAATAAAAAACATCGTTTATTTGTACCTCTATAACTCAAAGTTTATTTTGTTTACCTCTGTAAGTCGAATTTAATGAAATATTACCTCTATAACTCGAACTATTCTTAAATCAAACTTTACGTAACACGAAGAAAACAGCCGTTCCCTTGAAATTCGAGTTATCGAGAGTTGACTGTATACACAAATTATAAGTACAGTACAACAATGGTTGTGGCACATAGGAACGGTCAAGGCGGGAATTCCGGGAACCGACCCTATCCTAGCAAATGTCACTGGGAGCAAATAGCAAGACACCATTAAATCCCAGCGTTGAATGAAAATTAAATGTTAACACGAAACGACAGGTTAAGTCGTAGTATCAATAGTCAAATGCTGGGAAACGGTGCAACAGTGGTTCGTAGTTGTAGTATCTTTAAGTGTTGCCAACTTATTTTCAAGCGTACACGTATTACGTGCCTAATAATAGAACACTGTTTTGTGTTGTTTAGTTGGAAAGCTGGAGTATTACTGGAGTGTTGAAAAAGTACATAAATCCAGCAATTAGCTACTTTGCGTGCTATAATCAGTGCATGGAAGCCAGCTTTGTCAAGTAACTGTATGAAAAAAATTTTTTCATTACTAAAAAATGAGTCACCTTGAGGCCTAAGGGTATCCCTGTCTAGATGGGGGTAGTGGGCTTTCAAACTCTAATGATCCTAAAAACCAATGTTCCCTTGATGCAATCATCAATAGGCTACTTAGTACCTTCCACAAGCTGTCAATGTAAGTTTCCACCTCCGAGGGAATCTGTAGAACTCTCACCCACTGACTTCTGCACCACTCTCTCTTGGCAATCTCCTGGAACTCTTCATACTCCTTGGCAACTTTGCTTCTCAGTTCCTGAACAATACAGTGAGACTGTCTTACAAATTATTTTCAAGTTCTTTACTGTTCTGGAGTTTTGAAAGTCAAACAAGAATGTAAAATACTGCATTACCTGATTGAAGTATTACTATTAACATTTTTTCAATCAATATATGCCAAAGCAACTTGATTTTGGCTCGAGACTCAAAAGGCTAAAGCTTTTGACCTGATCCAAATTTTAAGTCTGTCCGGAGACCTGTATTTATCACAGGTCAAAACCTTGTCTTGAAATTTAAATCACAAAATTAATGGTAAAGAGACTTACCTGAAATAAAGTCATTCTGCTTTCAGACTGTAATGTTTTATCATTCAAGATCAGGTCTCTATAAATACAGAACAATTTCTTTTGGTCATACCTCGTCAGCACTGATATTTTATAAAATGGTGGAGGGAAATTTTGTGGTAGTCCTGGCAGATAAAATTCTGGTATATGAACCTACAACAAGGAAACACAAATAATAAAACACTGGTTACAAAAAAGACAAATGAAGATATTTAGATATGACTGATTGCTGTTTTCTGGAAATTTTTTAAAATTTAAATAAAACAATTGAGTGATTAAGTTAATTCCCCCAGCCCTGGAAACAATAAGACTCGATTGTTTTCAATTAAAATATTCTATTCACAAATACACAAGAGTAGGCAAATACAAGAATGGTATAAAACCTACAATTATTCTATAACGAATATGCAAAAAAGCATTATCGGACTTTGGGAACAGGGTTTTATTTACCCAAAAAAATTATACTTTACCATTTCTTGTTTAACCGTTTTAAGGAGCTAAAAAAGATTTAGTACATTGAAGTATTAATTCTGCTAAATTATTAGCCTACAGAGAAAAGTAAAAATAACTTTAAATTTAAAATTCCCATGTTATTCTTATACAGAATAAGTAGCATAAACAGTTGTAGTTTATTTGTTTAGGCCTATAGATAGGTATATTATGTTGATCAAATTTCACTCAGGCTAGTCATCTACATCTGTGGTGAACCTGCAACCTTCTCATTACTTGGCCAGCACTATAACCACTCAGGCTAGTCATCTACATCTGTGGTGAACCTGCAACCTTCTCATTACTTGGCCAGCACTATGATCACTCAGGCTAGTTATCTACATCTGTGGTGAACCTACAACCTTCTCATTACTAGGCCAGCACTATGATCACTCAGGCTAGTCATCTACATCTGTGGTGAACCTGCAACCTTCTCATTACTTGGCCAGCACTATGATCACTCAGGCTAGTCATCTACATCTGTGGTGAACCTGCAACCTTCTCATTACTTGGCCAGCACTATGATCACTCAGGCTAGTCATCTACATCTGTGGTGAACCTGCAACCTTCTCATTACTTGGCCAGCACTATGATCACTCAGGCTAGTCATCTACATCTGTGGTGAACCTGCAACCTTCTCATTACTAGGCCAACACTATGATCACTCAGGCTAGTCATCTACATCTGTGGTGAACCTGCAACCTTCTCATTACTAGGCCAGCACTATAATCACTCAGGTTAGTTATCTACATCTGTGTAACCGGCAACTTTCTCATTACTAGGCCAGCACTATAATCACTCTGGCTAGCTATCTACATCTGTGGTAAACCGGCAACCTCCTCATTACTAGGCCAGCACTATGATCACTCAGGCTAGTCATCTACATCTGTGATGAACCAGCAACCTTCTCATTACTAGGCCAGTACTATAAGTACAGGACTACTAGTTTGGCCTGTAGGGCCATAGCCCCTAATTTAGACATAATTGTCGTGGAAACTCCTCATTTAGCGATAGTAAGTAAGAAATATATCTATGAATTTGTCCCTGAGTTTTAAAACAGTTAGGCCCATTTCCCGGAATCTCTTTGTGTAGCGGAAAGTGACGCAAAAGCTATTGCACTGTTGTATTGCCTTATGGTTTTTATAAAGTTAGAATCATGTAAAAACATGTCTTTTAGTTCGTCATTGAATTGTGGTTGTGGCATGTTAATGAGTTCATCGTTGCAACATGCGTTGATATGTCCATTTGTTGCCTCTTCTGCAAAGTGAAATGCGCCACAATTAGGGTTCCCATGGACCCACCATCAAAAAAGAGGACAAAATTACTCACCAAGGGCGGTCCTAGACATATATTTGGGGGGGGGGTCACTGGGGGGCCTGGGGGGTATGGAATACCCCCCAGCAAAGAAGGGGGGCCCCGGGAAAAATTTTGAAATAACGTGCTAAAATTAGTAGTCTTTAAGCTATTTTGAGGACCTAGTTTAATGTGTTCAAGCTTCCCAGTTTATTTTTTAAAGGTCAAAAAAATTTTTTTAAATAAACTTGTACTCGTATGATGTCATTTTTTTTATTATTGAGACTTGTGGTTTTAATATCAAAGGAATACCGCAACATTACAACACATTCAAGCATGTTTGATTTACAAAAACACACTTTTAACTGGTGCCAATGTGCATGCTAAACAGAACTTGTCCAAAATCAGACCATGATTTTGAACCAGAGAACTTATTTTATCTAAGAAGTGTTTATGAACTAGCACCCAACACGACTGAATTATACCTGCATAGCAAGCAACAGTTAACCTACACAAAGTACACTACCCAACTAACGATGTTGACGGCGTCGTCACTGCTACCGCCTGAATAGTTGGTACTCAGTGTTTTATTTTTTTTACTACGCCAGTGGCAATTTACAAGGGGTCAATGTGAGAATAAAGTTTTTGTGTAACTTTTTTGTGGTTGTGAGTGGTTGTGCCAGAAATTAAATCCGTCCCTTCCGCATCAAAGTGTGAGACACTAGGTACCATTTTGTTAAGTAGGCCTACGTAAAGTAAGCAGACGAAGAGCTAGTCACTGGTCGACGGTCGCTAGTATGCTACACGGTCGCTTGTACTGGCCTGGCAAACTGGCTACTAGTGAGCAGAGTTATTCAGTTTACAATCAGCCAGCAGAGTCACGCAAAGCAGGGAAACCATTGTTCGCCTGCCATTCCGTTTGGTTCTACAGTATTTCCAATGGTTTCTAGCGTACGTTATACACGTAATTTGACCTAAAGAAAGAGAAATGACACTTTTATACGTAAGATATTATTAAAGTGTAGTATTTTATCTTAGTTTAATGTTATGATGACGATATCTTATAAAAGCTGATTGCTAATATTAATACTTGCAGAAATATATTTTTATTATCTCACAAAGTCAAAATCCCGGACATTTGAAAGTATTGCCAAAAATCCCCCCGGACGTTTTTTTTGTACCCAAAAAGAGGACGTGTCCGGGAAAAAGAGGACGTCTGGGATCCACAATGCCACAATGCATGCAAGTGTTGTTAAGAGGACCTAAATTGTGAGAAACAACACTCAACTCATTTTCCAGCGTTCTTCTGAAGGCAGGTTGTAAACCAGCTTGTGGATTTCATTCATAGTTAGGCCTTATATGAAGATCTCTTTCAGCATTTCTTGTCAGATGAATTCCAGGACACTCTTGCAGGTCTTCCCCTACCCTGTCTAGTTACTTCACTCATTATAAAAATGGAAAAAAATAATAAAACAAATACATTTCATTTTGAAACATTATTTAACAACATTAAATTTCGGAATAAATGTAAACATTGCAAATAAATAAGTAATAGCTTATTAGAATGCAGACGTTTTTCAGTCCTCATGCTTTTCTTATGGTGGATATTTTAAGTTATATCTCATTTTCCGGCAACTATAAAGGAATTCTACTATTTTTCCTGAGTCCCTGGGGTCAAGACCTTTAATTTAAGACCCCTCCCACTTTTCTGCAACTTACCAGACGTCCACAATTTCCTGGTAAAAATTTTGTCTTACAGAATTATATATAAGGATGATCACTCAGGCTAGTCATCTACATCTGTGGTGAACCTGCAACCTTCTCATTACTAGGCCACCACTAAATTCACTCAGGCTAGTTATCTACATCTGTAATGAACCGGAAACCTTCTCATTACTAGGCCAGCACTATGATCACTCAGGCTAGTCATCTACATCTGTGGTGAACCAGCAACCTTCTCATTACTAGCCACCACTATATTCACTCAGGCTAGTTATCTACATCTGTAATGAACCGGAAACCTTCTCATTACTAGGCCAGCACTATGATCACTCAGGCTAGTCATCTACATCTGTGGTGAACCAGAAACCTTCTCATTACCAGGGGCGGACTGGGTACTCTATTAGGGCGTAAACCTTGACCAGCCCGAAGGCGCCAACCGGGGGGTTTGGGGGGTATGGAATACCCCCCTGTACAGAGGGGGGTCCGGGGAATTTTTTAAAATTTATACCTGTAAACTCGCATTTTTAGGCAATCTAGAGGCATTAACAGTGGAAAATCAGAAATCTGGTAACAGACACTATTGGTTAATGTTTGGTTTACAAAATTTAGACTATTTACCCACACGACTTGGTGCTGTTCTGACAGTAAATATCCTAACAAAAATAAAAATACAAATGATTTTCTTAGGTTCTTTCGTATTAAATTTGTGTATTTTCTTTATTTTCCCTTGCATGGCTTGGCTGCATGCATACAATATAAATCATTTGCTTCCTGTTTACAGCCTGAACTTGCAACTGTTGTATTTTTTGGCACTGTAAATAACAGAAGTTATATATTTTAGATTTCTATGAAATTATTTTAACACAAACAATATGCTTTCACTGTGAACAAAACCAATTTATTGACTTAAACTTTTTTAGCATTACATTAAGTCAAAACTGTAACCCTAAAGTAGGCCTACCTAACCTATTTCTACAAACGAAATAGCCTAGAGAGAACTACGAAGGTATTTTAGGCTGGCTATCTGTAAGTAAAATAGGAAAGTTGACAAAATTAGTGCCATAGTGCATATTGAAATAATTAATTAATAGGCTGTAGCCACATATTAAAATACTGTTTACTGTTTAACCTTTACTGTGTAATGGTTAAGTTAACAAATACACTGTCACTAAATCTATTTAATTTTTTTTAAAGTAGTGATTCTACAATACTGCTTTCGTTCATGTTTCCCGTGTAGGTAAAGAATATAAAAATAAATTGAAGCTTTCGACACAGAGACACAAATCAAAAACTCACTAAAGAGAGACACATTTTAATTGGCAGCTCACACTCTTTATTTATTTATTACATGCACGGCAAACGCCATTTTACAAGAGAGTTGAGTTGACATTGATAAAAATTAAATGTGACTTAAACTGAAATAGTTATAGTGTGAGCAATAATTAAATATTATAACAAATATGAATAATATTAAATTATCTTCACTAGTTGTTTACCACAGACGACATCGTGACACCGACCGATGTCGAGTCGCAGTCACGAATACTAAAAAAATACCGGTATGGATCACAAACATAAACAAATGATGTTGTTGGCCCGAATCCTATACTGAGCATTGAACATATGATTTGGCAGTTCCATTTAAGCAATGTTAAATAATGTTTATTTTCGGGCCAAAAACGTAATTTGTTTATGTTTATGATCCATACCGGTATTTTTCTACTACTCGTGGTCGCAGTGCAGTTTTTTTTTGGGTTCGGCGTAAAATGACGCGGGAAGAGGACAGCTGTAGCTCAGACCACAGAGTAAAGTAAGTGCCTTCCACTCGGAGTAGGCCGACACGTACGAGAGAGAAGAGCTGCTTTGCTCTCGCTTGTCGACAGTGTCTATCAGGTCTCACGCCCGACTTTATGTTTTGCTATTCACTGCTGAAACTTTTACTCTAAGTTTTTCCTCTTGCTTTCTAAAAAATACATCTCGTCTCATTTTTTAAACATTTTTTATGAATTTTTCCTTTAACGAGGGCGCAAATATTGGAATGTTGAGAAGGCGTATCGGCCCACCGGCCGGTAGGCCGGCGGGCCAGTCCGCCCCTGCTCATTACTAGGCCAGCACTATAACCACTCAGGCTAGTCATCTACATCTGTGGTGAACCAGAAACCTTCTCATTACTAGGCCAGCACTATAACCACTCAGACTAGTTATCTACATCTGTGGTAACTGGCAACCTTCTCATTACTAGGCCAGCACTATAACCACTCAGGCTAGTCATCTACATCTGTGGTGAACCAGAAACCTTCTCATTACTAGGCCAGCACTATAACCACTCAGACTAGTTATCTACATCTGTGGTGAACCAGCAACCTTCTCATTACTAGGCCAGCACTATAACCACTCAGGCTAGTTAGCTAAATCTGTGGTAACTGGTAACCTTGATTGCTAGGCGAGTACTATAACCACTAATGCTAGTCATCTACGTCTGTGGTGAACCGGCAACCTTCTAATTACCAGGCCAGAACTACAACCACTCAGGCTAGTTGGCTACTTCTGTGGTAACTGGCAACCTTGATTACTAGGCAAGTACTATAACCACCTTGGGGCAACAACAGTGAAGCAAACAGAGTCTTTCTACTACAAAAGAGAATTATTAGAATAATTTGTAAAACCCATTTTTTAGAACATTGCAGACCACTTTTTATTAATCTTAAAGTTCCCACCCTTACCTCCGTTTATATATTGGAATCAGCTATGATGATATGGAAATTTCCGGAAGTCTTCAAACACAACCACGAAATACATAATTACAACACCAGGCAACAAAACCATATACACCTGAATTGTCACCGAACATCATTGGTAGGGTAAATAACTGGACCACATCACTCAACAAGTAAGATATTTAATAAATTGCCAGAAGACATAAGAAGCTGCCAAGACAAAAATTTATTCAAGAAAAAACTCAAAAATTATTTATTAGAAAAGGCCTACTACAAACTAGAAGAATTTTTGGAGGATTAAGAGAAGATAGGCCCCACCTGAAAATTAAACACCTTTCACGACCACGGCTGGAAAGCTACTAGTGGGATCATCACAAGTATACAAGTAAGTACGTATACCACTGTTGCTAGTCATCTACATCTCTGGTGAAGCGGCAACCTTTGACATTACTAGGCCAGTACTATAACCATTTAGACTGGTTATCTACATCTGTGGTGAACCGGAAACCTTCTCATTACTAGGCCAGCACTATAACCACTCAGGCTAGTTAGCTAAATCTGTGGTAACTGGCAACCTTGATTACTAGGCGAGTACTATAACCACTAATGCTAGTCATCTACATCTGTGGTGAACCGGCAACCTTCTCATTACTAGGCCAGCATTATAACCACTCAGGCTAGTTGGCTACATCTGTGGTAACTGGCAACCTTGATTACTAGGCGAGTACTATAACCACTAATGCTGGTCATCTACATCTGTGGTGAACCGGCAACCTTCTCATTACTAGGCCAGCATTATAACCTCTCAGGCTAGTTCGCTACATCTGTGGTAACTGGCAACCTTGATTACCTGGCGAGTACTATAACCACTAATGCTAGTCATCTACACCTCTAGTGAACCGGCAAACTTCTGATTACTAGGCAAGCAATATAACCACTCAGGCTAGTTCGCTACATCTGTGGTAACTGGCAACCTTGATTACTAGGCGAGTACTATAACCACTAATGCTGGTCATCTACATCTGTGGTGAACCGGCAACCTTCTCATTACTAGGCCAGCATTATAACCTCTCAGGCTAGTTCGCTACATCTGTGGTAACTGGCAACCTTGATTACCTGGCGAGTACTATAACCACTAATGCTAGTCATCTACACCTCTAGTGAACCGGCAAACTTCTGATTACTAGGCAAGCAATATAACCACTCAGGCTAGTTCGCTACATCTGTGGTAACTGGCAACCTTGATTACTAGGCGAGTACTATAACCACTAATGCTGGTCATCTACACCTGTGGTGAACCGGCAACCTTCTCATTACTAGGCAAGCAATATAACCACTCAGGCTAGTTCGCTACATCTGTGGTAACTGGCAACCTTGATTACTAGGCGAGTACTATAACCACTAATGCTGGTCATCTACACCTCTAGTGAACCGGCAAACTTCTGATTACTAGGCAAGCAATATAGCCACTCAGGCTAGTTCGCTACATCTGTGGTAACTGGCAACCTTGATTACTAGGCGAGTACTATAACCACTAATGCTAGTCATCTACACCTGTGGTGAACCGGCAAACTTCTGATTACTAGGCAAGCAATATAACCACTCAGGCTAGTTCGCTACATCTGTGGTAACTGGCAACCTTGATTACTAGGCGAGTACTATAACCACTAATGCTAGTCATCTACACCTCTAGTGAACCGGCAAACTTCTGATTACTAGGCAAGCAATATAACCACTCAGGCTAGTTCGCTACATCTGTGGTAACTGGCAACCTTGATTACTAGGCGAGTACTATAACCACTAATGCTGGTCATCTACATCTGTGGTGAACCGGCAACCTTCTCATTACTAGGCCAGCATTATAACCACTAAGAATAGTTTGCTACATCTGTGGTAACTGGCAACCTTGATTACTAGGCGAGTACTATAACCACTAATGCTAGTCATCTACATCTTTGGTGAACTGGTACCTTCTGATTACTAGGCAAGCACTATAACCAACCATTAATACTAGCTATTTATATGTGCGAGTTGAGATTTTAATTCTTATCAATTCTTATTAATTACAACAAAAAGTATAGCATTAAAAAATGTATTTACTTCTACACATATTGTGACCTGTGAATAGCCCAACTTACTAGCCTGGGAGGATTAAACATTAAGGAGAGGGCACGCGAATAGGAATACACATGTTACGGTGAAGCCAGCTCTAGAAGAACACTAGAGGGGCACGCGGAGCAAAAAGCTTCAGCTAAAACATGGGAGAGATAGGGAAAAACGCAACGCGCGCTGTTTCAAATTAAAATTGCCGCTAAACTAAAACACCTGTGTTATGCACCGATAGCATTCTTAAAGTAAATTAAATTTCCTATCGAGTGGTGTCAATCATTCTTATTAAAACTATTATTTATAATTTATTATTGAACATTTAAAGTTGAAAGAATTGGCCTGGACTTTGAACATATGATTACTTTAATTTGTGTTAAACAATTTATTTGTGTTTCTTAAGAGTTTCTTGTAATAAAAAAAAAAAATATATATTTACCTATATTTAAAAGTGGTATTTAGAAAAATTATTACAATAGGCTACAGTTTTTTTTCCAGTTTATAAAACAATCTTACTAATTATAGGTTAAAATGAAAAATTTAATTCGGGTGGTGAGTATATTTTAAATTTGCATTTTTCATAGTTTTCTCGATTTGTTAATATCATTTTTTACTAGTTTTAAGGCATTTATGTGCTAGGCAGGTGATTTGAAATAGCCAAAGTTAAGGAAAAATGCAAAGCCGCTCTTTTTTATAACTTTTTTATACACCAACAGCCATTACAATTAAATTACGAACATAAAAAGTAAAACAATTTCTTGGCAATGAAATTCTTGATTTTTAATATATTGAACTATATTTATTTGACCTGTTTCTCTAAAGAAACTTCGAGTAAAAAGTGTAAATCTTCAATAATCATCACGTCTTCTGACACCAAAGTGCGTTTAACATTCTTTAAAGGATTAAAACTTATTTTATTTATCTTTAAGAAAAATGTTCAAATACACATACAGTACTACTCTTGGTTCTTAAATATGACTTTCCTCTTAATAGGTTCCTAATATTACGGTTAGAACTTAACTTTTTAATTTCCGTAGCATGATGTAGTCTAATTTTTAAATAGTTAATTGATATTTCTGTTACCAATTCTTCCAGTAACCCATACAACGCAGAATGAGAGGGGGGCGGGAGAGTAGCGCTGCCTCCCCCTCCCAGTACGCTGGCTTCAACGAAACTACAGTGTGTCCTCTCCTTAATGTTTAATCCTCCTAGTTAGTAGCCCAATGTAGCAGGATACAAACTAAGTTGGATGGTTAACAACAAAGCCATATATGACTTATGTCTAGGTAGTGATTTTTTACTTACATTGCTCAAATCTGGCAAATTTAACCATTTCCCACGGAATTTTGCTAACTTTGAGTGAATCATGTTGATAGCCTGGGATTCTGTTTCGTCATCTTCTGGTATAAAACTGTTTCCATAGATATCTATTGTATTTAAATGCACAGCATTATTCCTGAAAATAAAATAAGGTTACATTACCATAGATATATAATGTTGGAAATCTTATCTGGAATAGATCTACTAACAAAATACTTACAAAATTTTTAGTCATTATGAGAACTAGATGTTACCCACGTGCTTCACCCCATTTGACTTCATAAGTATTAATAAAACACTATTGATTGGTTAAGTTAAGCTGATGTAAACAAAACAGAATACAGTAATACAAACAAATAATCACACCTGATTTTAATAAGGTAATTAATTGAAAGAATAACAAACAAAGTACAGCTGGGGTATTTTTAACATTAGGTGCATCGGTACATGTAAAGTTCCCTTTGGAAAGTAATTACGACTTTAAAGGGCAATTTATGAAATAATGGATAGTTTTATGTAAGGTTTCTCGTCATGACAAACGTACCTATAGGGTTTATGGGGTTGTGACTTGTAGTTTTCTCAAAAGTTCATGAGTACCGTACTTTGGGATTTGTATATGGATATCAAACGTAGACCTAACATATAAGCAAAGCTAATTTTGGTCTAGCCAAAGTAGCTTCCAGTGATGCAGGTCTATGAGACACGTCATGGGCCCTAGAGATTGTTACCTGCTCCGTTCTTTGCAGAGTAATTTTTCTCTTCCTTGCACCCCCAACTAACATAAAATCTCTTCAGCCCCTGAGCCCATTTACTAAAGAGGTCCTGCAGTGATGTATTAATGGAATCTTGTTTGTTTATTTATCATTCAACATACTCTCCACAATATGTAAAGGGGGATTTTGTCACTCATTTGTGTTTGAGTGACAAATTTTTGGTGGAAGAGTGAAATATTAGCCAAGGGATTCAACAACTTTTAGTTCATTTCATGACTCCAAGTAAGTGAATCTTATCTCTAAACAAGTTAAAACATACCCACCTGCATCAGACTAAGCAAATTTCCTACCTGGCTGGAATCCCACTAAATTATTCACTTAAAATTGTCAAATTTATTTCCTAGTAACCGGGGACCGAGCTTTGCTCGGGAAAAATCGTTTACTCTAAAAGCAGTCTTAGTAATACAGATACATTAATCAATTCCCACAATCCACAATGCTCGCCTTGACTACTTCCTTCACAACTCCCTACGTCGTGGACCTGTTTCCCTCCGTTCCCATAGCACTTTAGGATTGCAGATACATTAATATAATCATCATAAACAGCTCCCACACTACGGACAGCTCGCCTTGACTACTTCCTTCACCACTTCCTACGTTGCTGGCCTGTTTCCCAAGCATTTTAGGATTGCAGATACCTTAATCTAATTGTCATAAACAGTTCACACTCTCTGGACTACTTTACTACTTCCTTCACCACTTCCTACGTCTTGACCGGTTTTCTTCCCTTCCCATAGCATTTTAGGATTGCAGATACCTTAATATGATCGTCATAAACAGTTCCCACACTCCAGACTGCTCACCTTTACTACTTTCTTAAACACTTCCTACGTTGCGGGCCTGTTTCCCTCACATCCCTTAGCATTTTAGGATTGCAGATACCTTAATCTAATCGTCTTAAACAGTTCGCACACTCCGGACGGCTCGCCTTTACTACTTCCTTCACCACTTCCTACGGACCTGTTTCCCTCCCTTTCCATTGCATTTCAAGGTTGCATATACCTTAATCTAATCATCATAAACAGTTCCCACACTCCGGACTGCTCACCTTTGCTACTTCCTTCACCACTTCCTACGTCGCGGACCTGTTGCCCTCCCTTACAACGGCATTTTTAGATTGCAGATACCTTAATGTAATCGTTATAAAGTTTCACACTCTGAACTTTTCGCCTTTACTACTTTCATCACTACTTCCTACGACACGGACCTGTTTCCTCCCTTCTCATAGCATATTAGGATTGCAGATACCTAAATCTAATCGTCATAAAGTTCCCAAACTCCGGACAGCTCACCTTGACTACTTTCTTCACCACTTCCTACATCACGGACCTGTTTTCCTCCCTTCCCATAGCATTTTAGGATTTTAGAAACCTTAATCTAATCGCCATTAACAGTTTCCACAGTGCGGACAGCTCGCCTTGAGTACTTCCTTCACCACTTCCTACGTCACGGACCTGTTTCCCTCCCTTCCCATTGCATTTTAAGATTGTAGATACCTTAATCTAATCGTCATAAACAGTTCCCACACTCCGGACTGCTCGCTTTTACTACTTCTTTTACCACTTCCTACGTCACAGACCTGTTTTCCTCCCTTCCCACAGCATTTTAGGATTGCAAATACCTTAATCTAATCGTCATTTATGTTTCTACATAAAGAGATCCCACACTCCGGACAGCCTGCCTTTACTACTTGTGTCACTATTCCCTACGTCGTGGAGCTGTTTCCCTTCTCTTATTATTTAAGTATTGCAGATAAATTTTTTCAACTTTCACAAACGGCTCCCACATTCCACACTGCTCGCCTTTACTACTTCCTTCACCACTTCTACGTCGCGGACCTATTTTATCTCCCTTTCCATAGTATTTTAGTATTTTAGATACATAATCCAACTGCCCCAGACGCTTTTCACACTCCGCGATGCTAACCTTAACTACAATGTATCGAGTAATCTTCAGTATAATCTTTGCTCAATAACAACTGATGTTTTCCTTTTGTACTGTTTGTAATTTGCTAGTATACTGTGGGTAGATCGCTTTGTAACACATGTTACAACTTACGGTATTTACTCAAGGGAGGTACAGAAGAGCCTTCGATGACGTCAGCTGTCAGATCTCCTCTTGTGGGAACACCATTACCGCAACGATACGGAATTCAGTCATCGGCTTAGGTGGTGTGATGGTTAACGCATCAGGCTGATAATCCGAAGGTGCCGGGTTCAAATCCCGCTGGCAGCACTAACTTTTTGTCAACAAATTTTTCATATCAGCAAGTTTGGTTGGTTTGGTTAGGTTATGACAGTTTAATTTTATAATAAAAAAATTATAGAATTGAATCTTAGCCATTTATAATTTTATTCGTGAACAAAACTATATTTAGCCTATATTTGTAAACCTTCATTCGATATTTTCATTATCAGCACGTTTGGTTAGTTTGGTTAGGTTATGACAGTTTAATTTAATAATTGAAAAATTC
Organism: Macrosteles quadrilineatus; assembly: GCF_028750875.1. Taxonomy (NCBI): domain Eukaryota; kingdom Metazoa; phylum Arthropoda; class Insecta; order Hemiptera; family Cicadellidae; genus Macrosteles; species Macrosteles quadrilineatus. Next base: position 7,294,961 of record NW_026542594.1, read on the forward strand.
TAAAATTAATTTTATAATTTTTCTTAATTTTATAACTAACTAGGGTGCTCTCTACTACAACGCTGTTAACGGAAGAATTTTGAACTAAACTATGATGTCATCGTTGCCTCATTTGTACCTCCCTTAAGTCAGACCCTACAACATACAAGTCTTTTGTTTACTTTTTCCTTGTTATTCAATTCAACCAACATCGTTACTTAGCAACCCAAGACTAATGTTAAAAAAATGTGACTTTCAGTTTCATTTTCCTACGTAATTAGATTTGTGTTTTTGCGCAGAAAACTCGTTTTTAGGCCAAAAATAAACTATTTACAAGATTTGAAGAAAATCCTTGGAGCCGTTTTCGAGATCTTTCTGCAAGCAAGCATACATACATACATACAAGCAAACATTGCTCGTATTAGAGTATAGGATTTAATTTCAGATTTATTGCATTAAGCTAATTTTAATGAGTGCTAGGTTTGCTGCTAAAGGAAATACAATTTATAAGGTGTATTATTTATTGAAATATTGATAGCTCAGTATGAAGAAACAAATTTCCAAAATGTCATTATTGAGAGGAGCGAGCGAAGCTCTTATACGTTGATTCTTAAATGCCTTTCTTCATACCCAAACTCTTCCTAGACGGCTTAGAATCAATCATTTTCAAATTTTGCATGGTGATAAAGACCATATTGTGATGAGTGCTAACATCTATAAGGCGTAAAAAGATTCCTTAAGGAATCCGTTCCACAGGTCCTCAAAGTTTCAATGTAATCCTTATGGAAGCAGTATTTGACACATAAACAAAGGCATTAGATCAGCTGTTGACTTGAAGGAGTTATTGCAACTGCTAATGAAAGATATTAGAACAGAAATTGTATGGATTATAAACATAAACAAATGACGTTAATAGCTTGAACTACATAGCATTAACATGTATTTTATGTGGTTTGGGCGTTTTTGGATCAGTTTAATTTAAATAATAATGCAAACAAGTTTGCTTTTGGGATAATTTGCTTATAAATAACAAGTTACCATTTTTGATCCATTATTATTTCTGATAATCACCTTGTTATGTATTATTTAAGTGCGTTCCTCGATTAATTCTTGGTTTCAGTTTGAACATGATTTATTATTCTAGACCTACAAAACAAGTTAACTAAAAACATGTATTTTTATAAGTGTTCCATTAGTTTTATCTTACAAACTAAACATTGTTATGGCTGTAGAAAAAAATCATCCGGTTATAAATGAGATTGTAAATACAATGGAATCAACCTAAGGTGGCGGCATTGTTTCTCTATTGTAACTGTATTTTTAAATAATGGCATAGTGTACCAATAGCTTCCATTGACTCTTGCCTATTCTCTCATAATTCAAAACTCCCACGGCATGATCCTGAAACCAGCATTTGTTTTGTTGATATTGGACCAAGAGAATTCAGCGCTGGGTTAACCTAGAGCCGTGTCCGAACAATAGATGGGCTGCTTTTCAACCCAGGATTTCCTAAAGAGCATCTGTTGAGCATTAACAAAAGCTTGGCCTGGGGAAGAAAATAAGTCGAAGACGAAGATGAACGTTAAGCAACATTGTTATAAACAATTTTCAAGTTTTAGTTTGAAATGTTCACATTTCGTGGACATTAATTTTACAACCAATAAAATTAATATTTTACTAAACTCAATTGTTTAGCTAAAGATATCCTATAGCCTACTTAAATACGAGCAAAGTCTGTGTTTGTCTGTCTGGAAGTATACCCGAATTTGAAACCATCCCAAAAACATCTAAATAAACGGTATCAGCATTCTGACACATGAAACTTACTTTCACCAACCTGATTGTCAACAACCTTTATCATGGGTACGCGGTGAGAGTAGGCTAAATATGATATGACTTTTGAGCCATAATTGTTACAGCAATGGGGTGCTGTACTATTTTTATTTTTATTTTATAGGACAATAACATATTCATTTTGATAAAAAAAAAATTTATTTCTAAATTATTTTAGATTTCTTTATCTAAAAATTTTTTTTTTTTTTTTTGCTATTTTATGGAAAAATAACAAATTCACAATTACTTTTGAACCGCAATTTTTACAGAATTAGGATTTGTACCATTCTGTTCAGAATTTAAAGGTCTAGGCCTATATAACAAACTAGCTGTAACCCGCGGGCTTTGCCCCGTTTAACTTCTTAATTTTCAAGAAGATCTCGTTCGCATGGCTCAATCACGTCCTGGTTGAAGTTTGTTCGCTACGCTCACTCACCTTTAGGTTGGAGATCGTTCGCTACGCTCACTCACCTTTAGGTTGGAGCTCGTTCGCTGCGCTCACTTGCCTTCAGGTTAGCTCGTTCGCTACGCTCACTTGCCTTCAGGTTAGCTCGTTCACTACGCTAACTCGCCTCCAGGTTGAAGTTCGTTCACTATACTCACTCACCTTTTGGTTGCAAATTAACTGTTGTCATAAATGTAAAAAAAATAATAGTGCTGCACCCTGTTGGTAATCCTTGTAACTTTAATGCTATTGAACATCATAGAACAGAACCAACTTGTTTAATTGAAACAGCTGTTAAGATTCATTAATTCCATTTCTCACAAGGTTAACATGGGAAACTCCAGAGCCACTGGGGCGGAGCCGATTGGACGGATCACAAAATTGATGGTGTATAAACCTATTCCATGAAATTCTACACGTATGTACCAAGTTTCGTGGCAATCGGTTCAGCGGTGTCTGAGTCTATCACTGCCAAATATATATATACAAACATCCTCTTTTATACTTATAGACTAAATTTTTATCAAAATCGTTAGGGCTATTTAAAAAAAACCAGATTTTTCCGTTATTTTATGGGTTTTTAGATACCTATACCCTATTAAAAATCAAAATTTCAAAAAAACAATTAAAACGCCTAGAGATACCATGGATTAGAACCTACACACCAAATTTCATGGAAATCGGACCACAGGTGTCTAGTCCCTAGCTCTGTACACATCCAGATACACAGGCACACACACACAGACATCACTTCGAAAACCACTTTTTTGGGTTGGGGGAACCCAAAACGGATATATCCACTCAAAACTGAAACTCAAAAATTTTGACGAAAACAATACATTCTCCTTATAGGCCTATACTATGGTATAGGGGGAGAAAGTAAAAAATGAAGGGGAGTTCCTCATAAGAAGTTTAGTTAACTCTAGCCCTATATCTCATGATGAGAAAGTTAAGTTTTAAATTGTATAAAATGTATCCGAGACACAAATTTTTATCCACTTAAATTTATTTGAATTTGTGCCCTGATGACCTGATGCTTAATTTTGTGGACGCGTCTGCAAGCCACTGGCTAATAGGCTATTCACTGTATCTACACTGGGATATGATGGGATTTTTACATGTCTACTTACAGTTTTTTTCACGCTGAATCCAAAAATTCAATCAGTTTTTGTCGGAGAGATTCGTAAGTTTGCCGTAAAACAAAGGTTAATATTACGAATCTACGGATAATTGAGCGGTACTGAAGATAATATGGCGTGGTCTGGTCGGGTCCATATGTGAACTGAGGAGTAAGGACTGATTGAGGAGAGCAAACAGCTGTTCATACTTAATGCGAAATTAAATCAATTTGTTTTGAAACCAAATAATCAGTTCTTATTAAGGCATGTGAGGATTGTAGGCCAGGTTTTATGCGGATTCGTGACTGTATTAAGTGTTTTGAAGTGAGGTTAGATTATGAAGGTAAAGGTTAGGTTAAAATAAACCTACTCATTTATTTATGCTGATTCCAGGTTTTTGCACAATTGAAATAGTGGGTAAAACACAAACAATATAAAAAATGTTCAAGCAAGGTCATTAGGCCTATAACCCTAACCTTTAACCTACCTAATCTAACCTCACTTCAAAGGACTTAAGTTTAATAGAGTCACAAATCCGCATAAAGTCCGACCTATCTTCCTCACATGCCTTTTCTGACATGAAATGCGATTTAAAAATCTAATACGCAAGCAGTTCTCTTTTCACAGTCATAACTCGATAACGGCTTGACGGATTTTAACGTTTGAGGTGTCAAATTGAAGGTATTTTCACGTAGATATGCAAATATACATCTCAGAATATTAAGAAAGGTCATCACTTAAGTACAGTTAAGGGCTAAAGTTTGGGAACGGCGGTGGCTGTTGACACTTAATCAAACTCAATTCCCTTTGTTAACAACTAAACATATGGACGTAAGTTAGGCCTAGTTTTAAATGTTAACCATAGACTGCAGGACTTATTAAGTTACTTCCAGGGAAAAGCCGAAATTTATATTTTTATTTAAACATCTGTTAAATAAGTCTGGTTAATATGAAGGTCGAGTTGGGTTAAGTTAGGTTAGATTAGATTAGATTAGCTGAGCTTAATAATAATAACTTCTTTACTGCAGTAGGCCTATGTCTTAGGGCTAAAGAAAATATTGTTACCAAGCTTGGAATCTCTTATTTTCGGGGTTTCCTTATTACATAAAAATGTAATATCATTTATTAGTTGCTGATACATGAAATTATGAACTGTGGCACGTTTTCACTTTAAGGCACATAAGATTATGTACCTATGGGATTATGCATTATGGCACGTTCATTAACATACATTGAGTGAGGGTTGGAATGAGGACGATCATGTCGGCAGTGGCCTATCTTCTATTATAGCTTTCTATTCTATCTGGTAAGTAGCCTAACTATTTTAGGCTACAAGAATAAATTCCATTTTTTATAATTTTTGTAGATGTGATTATAGTTTATGTATCGTAATAGTTAAGTTAATGTATTTTCTAAATGGCACCAAAGTTAATTTGCTTTTGAAAATCGGATTATTGCATAGGCCTATTGTAATTCTGATTTTGCTCTCATGTCGTCGTGTGAGGTTTTGTCTGTTTAGTACCGAATGATTGTCAAATGACAACGACAAATGTTTCCACTCCCACAAACCTTCCCCTCTTTCAGTGTTAGTCGCTAAAAGAACTTGGACTGGTCCAAACTACAAATATGTGAATAATTCAAAAACTTAAGCTTGATATTAATTAATTAATTGTACACTTACGGCCACTTAGGAATCTCTCCGGCAAAACTGATTGCATTTTTGGATTCAGCATAAAAAATACTGTAAGTAGACATCTAAAAATTACGTCATATACCGTACCAGTGTGATACAGTAAGTTTAATAATTACCACGCCTACATAATGTGAACATAGACAAGCAAGCTACATCACTTTATTTTCAAATTATTCAAACCATAAAAATACCTTGGGAATTTTCAATTTACACTTTTTTTGAATTTTGTGTGCAAGGCCTATCTTATAACTTAGTTAGGTTGTACTACGAAATTAGAGTAATAAAATTCAGCTTACCAAATTGAATTACCAAACGCTTCAATAATGCTTTGGTGAACTCCATCATCAAACATTTCAGCATCTTCTGAGTTTTCATGTGACAATCCATTATCAATTTTATCTGTTAAAGTAGGCCTATTATGTTGAATATTGGGGTTATCAACATTAGGCATTCTTGTCTCAAGTTTCCCCGACATTGCTTTTAAGTTTATACAATAAAGGCCTAAGTTACATTTACATTGCTAGCACAGCATAAAACCTAGCTCAGGAAGGAGAAGGAAGGCACTCTCCTTTTTGCAAAGTTGTGGCCAGGCCAGTGGCCACAACTTCTTCTTCACTAGTGTGACTAGCCTAGCCTAGGGTATTTACTCAGGGGAGGTATAGAAGAGGCTACGATGACAGCTGTGGGCTTCTTATTAGCTGAGGGAACGCCATTACCGTAACAAAACGGTCGGTAGCCATCGGCCTCGGTGGTCTGGTTAGCGTGCCGGGCTGATATACAGTAGGTCCCGGGTTCGAATCCTGCTGGTAGCATTTACTTTTTGTCCAAGATTTTTTTATTATCAGCAAGTTTGGTTGGTTTGGTTCGGTTATTACAGTTTAATTTTATTATTAAGTCATTACAAAATTTTAATTGAGCAAATTCTAGTTTTATTTAATAAACAGAATTAACTTATTTTTCCGATTACTAAACTTTTGTTATATTATTTCTTTATCAGCAAGTTTGGTTAGTTCGGTTAGGTTATGATAGTTTAATTTTATAATTAAAAAATAATAAAATTGAATTTGAGACATTTATAATTTTATTTTATGAACAGAACTATTTTTGCGATTAGTAAACCTTCATTGCCAAAGTGCTCTCTACTACAGCGCTGTTCACGAAGGAATTTTGAACTAAATGCCTCATTCGTACCTCCCCTAAGTCAGACCCCTAGCCTAGTCTGCTCCACTTTGATTGGAAATAAGTTAACTTAGAACTGTCTCAGAAAATTAATTGAGTATTGAGGTTCTCAAGACTAGGTCTAGAACGACAACATTCTTTTAAGTTATGCTGCCGTCCAGCCAGTGCCACTTTTACACACTCACAGACCAGACATATAGTAATATTGCAAATGCCATCTCAATTGTATACACATATTTTGTAAAAAGTTGCAATCCGTTGGGAAATAAATAAATAAAAGTTAAAATGTTTGTCTGAGATGGAAGTATGGTATGCTGAAAAGCATACATTTAATGTTCTGCAGTCTGTTCCTGTTGAAGATTGAGGTTAGGTTTTACTCATGTCATGTGTTTTTTTATTTAGCACAATTTTTAAATAAAAAAGGGTTGAGCTTGACTCTGACGACTATTACCATTATTACTTAAGACGTTTAGCCAAAGCAAGGTTAAATAACTCCATCATAAGGTGGCATTGGTGGCGAACAACAATAACAATAACAAATACCCCCGCCGCAGCAAACCTGCCGACTAAGCGAATTTCCATTTGTCTGAATTGATTTTCAGTTAAATATATTTTAATAACATTAGGTTTAACGAGTACCTAGGTTTGCTGCTACAAGGAAACTAATAAAGTGTGTTTTTGAGTAAAATATTGATAGCTTAGTACAAAATAAATAAATTTGCCAAGTTTGATCAAAATATATCCATAAACAAGCAAACTACAACATTTGACTATATTCTCCATAAGAATAACATGGGAATTTTAAATTTACAATTTTTTTAATTTTCTCCGTTACTAATAATCGAACAAAAATACTTTTATATACTAAAAAATTTGTTTTTTAAGCTCTTTAAAAAGGTCTAAAGAGAAATCGGGAAATTTTGTGTTTTGAGGGTCAAAAGTGAGAAAAACCAATTTTTACCCCATAAAACCCCCCGTAAAGCCCCGTTCCCATGGTCCGATCGTGCTGGTTCGCGAACTCATTCAAGTTTATCCCGCTTTACACCTTTAAACCAAATTTAATCAAAATCGGACAAAAATTACTCAAGTTATCGCGTTCACGGACGTATATATATATATATATATATCTATATATATATAAGTCTATATATATATACATATATAAAAATTTGAACGAATGGTGTTTTTGGCCTCTGGGGACATCAAAATGAAAAAGTAAATCGGTCCCAGGTCTAGGTCTTATCGTGCCACCTACGGTAATAGCTACTTCCCTATAGGGAAATTCGCTAAAATCAAAACGATTAATTTCCAGTTTCGTGGTTTTGGTTTCGTCGACTTGTGATTGTGAAAAACAACAACAACAACAACCAAAACCAAAACAACGGCTGTCGGCTGTCGGCTGTCGGAGTGTCGGCTAGCCAATTTTTTTTCAAGCAGTGGCTAGTTGAAAATCGGCATGCAACTACATGTCCCATATTTTTACAAGTGGGTTGTGGCATAGATTAAATAGATTTGTCATCCTTAGTTATAAATCAGCTCAACAATTTTATTGTTGGTTCCGTCCAGTGCCACTTTTACACACTCACAGACCAGACATATAGTGGTGGGGAATCTCAGACCGCCTGTGGTCTGAGGGTTTGGTTCAACCAGCTTACCAAGTTTCTGGTTGAACCTTGGCCGCAGAGCGTCTGGTTTGGGAATATCGGTCTGCAGAGTGCAGACAGCCCCACACAAGTTTACTTGTATAAAAGAGAGAATGTTTTATTTGTTGTATAATTAATTTTGTTGAAATAATACCACAAATTACCATTAGTAAATTATTATCACTAAATTACCAAAACCATTTTATCGTACAGTAGGCTAATATTGTACAATATATATTTATCTATTTTATCTAATTACGGCTGGAGTAGTGGGGATGGGGAAATAGTAAATTTACTACATAATGTTCCTACGTACATAAGTTACTGTCCAGATCTTAGATTTATATTCAAATTGACTTAACTTAGAATAGGGGTTGCGATAATTTTACAGGATTAATGTAATCATCCCCTGTGTCTTGTAAACTACTTGTTGATCTGTAACAAACTCACTGAGAGCATTTGGCCATTACCATTACCAATCCCAGGTAGTAACTTACCCATCAATAATTAATGAATTTACTTTTTTGCCCCTGGTGGTAGACTTTCACTTATTAAAAAAAAAACTTCTTATAATTAACTATATTCTAGAAAGCAGTTAATACAAGAGTAACTGTACTGTAGGATTGTTAACGATACTTTATTACAATTTGCAGTTAGGTACCATTACAAGTAAAACTTTTCAGAAACATGAGTAGCTGTAACCTAAGTTATAGACATTTTTTGCTTAACCCACCTTCGGAGATAGGCCTACCAAATGAGTCTCGAGCAGCGTTATCCTCCTTGCTGTTCATCCCTCGCCCCCGCCCTGTGATATTGTCAGCCTTACATACAATTTCGAGCTTCGGTGTGACTCAAAGCTCCATTCCCATCAAATATCTGCTTCTGTACAAAAACAAGAAGTTCCATAAGAATTACTCCTGCAACTATGAGGACGAGTAGCTCAAACATTGTAATCCAGAGAGCTCTTCTCCTGTGGACCGCTGCCATCTTTCCTCTGAGTTGTTTTATATTTAAAAAGAAGAATGGAGTGGATGGTGGACAATGGACACCATAACAACCGTTGCTTGCTGCCAACCGATCCAACAACATTTCTCAACAGCCTGCTCAAATTCGCCACGATCATTTTCACTTTCTCGGTTTCAAAAATGATCTGTTCCTGGAATGAGCTGAACATCCAATCTCATTCGGTACCCATATAGGTACTCTTACAGGTTTTGTGACTATTAGGCCTACCGCGCACGAGAGACTTTTTGTCGGCCGACTGTCTGCCGACTGTCTGGCTGGAGTTGGGTGCACAACTGAAAAGTCGTCAAGACTGTTTGGTCGTTGACTGTGGGTGCGCACACGCCACGACTGTTTAGTCGTCTATCGAGAGTGTTAAAGGATGGATGTGACAGAAACCGCGGTCGTATGTGCGTTACTAATGAGATTCCGTGCTAGGAAACGTAAAAGAAAATATTGGGTCCATCCAATATACAGTCCGAGGATTTTGAAAGGCCAATTTTACCTATTATACACGGATTTAAGAAAATATCCAGAAAAATTTTTCATGTACTCACGAATGAGTGTTGATAGTTTTGACCAATTGTTACTACTAATGTGTCCAGTAATAACCCGCCAAAATACAAATATGAGGATGTCAGTACCAGCTGAAGAACGACTGTTGGTGACACTCAGGTAAGACTTATGTATTACAGTGTAATAATTTAATGAAACGATACATTTTTTGTCACTGCAAAAAACCCCATTGTTTTAAGATCTGTAATAAACCCATAAACTTTTCCGCTACAAAAAGCGCACCGCAAAATCAGCTGTATTTTTGTCAGTGCGCTATAATCTTATCTTAATGGGTCGAAAGTGACCCATTTAGGGGCTTTAACTTAAAACATCTGATATTTGGTAAACTTATCATTTTTCTAATTTAAACACAGTAAAATTAATGTAAATGTAATATTAATGCACGTTGTAAACTCTGTTAATAACAATTATATTTAATTTAATCATTTTTCTGATGTTTTTTAGGAGGTTACAGCCCGTAGTCTACAGTGTGTTTTGAAATTCATTAATGAAATCGTCATACTGTAGTTAATTTTTTTTAATATTTGCTCATGACAAACAACAGGTAAAATGGGAGTTTTATGGACAATATTGGCCACGGTTTTAGGTTTTACAAATGGTTTTAGAAAGTCACCAAACGGCTATAAAAATTCTAAATTTTCCCGGGGGAGAGCCCCCGGACCCCCCTACTTTATTCGGGGGGTGCTCCAAAACCCTCCGGTAGCCCCCCCCCCCTGTACAAGGCCCGTCACTGTAAAACACGATTGCGAAAAATACAACCACTTTTTTTCTTTTGATAAAAACTACTATTTGTAAGAGACGAATGAACTGCGTCGTCCTGTAATCCAGCTACTGTACTATGAGGTCACGAATTGTGGATATTTATTCCACTCTAAACTGTACGTAGCTACCTTAGCTCTAAGGAACATGTTGGCCGTAGTCACTAACAGGACTACAAGATCGCGCCACTTTTCCTACACTCATCCTTCACTCATATTTCGGTTAAAATACACACATAGTGTCGTCCCCATCTTAAATAATTGATAATTGACTGTCAAACAATTCCACAATTCAAATTCAATCGTTTAATAAAAACAATAAAAATCAAAACGTTAATACAAACACAATGAGGCCTATCTCACTTAAAGGAAATCATATCGTATAGTTGGTACTGTAGTCTAATACTTATTTCTTTCAACCTCACAACAAATATCAAGGCTCCTTTAGTGTCAAACTATCCTAAACAATAGTTTTAAAACAAATAATAACAAACCAATTTAACAACAAACAACACAACAAATTTAACAAATAATAAATAAATTTCATTTTTTAAATTTTTATTTTGAATTAATTTTTATTTTTTTTTTTAACTTTTTTAATAAATTTTTAAATAATAATAAATTTAACAAATAATAACATACTAAGAGTAAAACACAATGTCACTGTTCACTTCTCAAAAATCACAGGGCTGTTGTTACTCCTCAAATGAGTAATTGTAAATAACGTAATTGTAATTATAACGAACATTTTTGTGACAAACTTAATAAGAATCAAAATAGTTCGTACTTAAATAAAAACGTAACACTATGTTTCTGTTCACTTTTCCTAAATCGCAGAGCTTCTCATATTAGAAATTGTCAAAAACAAAGTTTTATGTGGCAAACGTAATAAAATAACAAAATTAATCCTTCTTATAGAAAAACGCTTCATCAAATCTAAAATGTAGAGTTATCATCTGCTCCTTCACCAGATCCTTTTTCTCCATAAGATGAAAAATACGATGTCACTGACTGATTGGACCCTGATGTACACGATGATACTTGCGGATATTTCGCATTGTCCGGTGGAATCGGTTGATTGCTACGCTGTACTGGTTGAAGAGTTGTCAGTACTCTTGAATTTGTTGGTTCAGATGAGAAAGTTGGTAATCCCGTCAAATTTTCATAGCTTTGGAATGACGGAGGAAACGCACTTGTGTTTTGGTAGTGATTGCGAAAATTTTGGTTGATTTGATCAGAAGCAAACTGTTGGTTGGTAGGAAAAGACGGTGGGTATTGACCAGCTGTAGGATAAAACCCGGTATTGCCATACTTGAATCTTTGTAAGACGTTCAAAATTTCAATCCTACATTGAATTTTGTTGGCTTCCGGCAGTGTCTTCAATGTAGGAACTAAAGACAAGGCAAAATTTGTTTCCTCGTCGTTTACCTCGTTTTGTTTCGTCCTCAGTACATGTAGGAGTTGTTCTTCGTAAGTTGCTTTTTTAACTGGTTTTTTGCCGCTAATTTTTTGACAACCACCTCTATTTTCATTGTCTTCTTCAATATCTTCGATGTCTTGTACTGTGACATCGTCCTGTTCATCAATGTCCACTGTCACTTCGTTGCACGCATCATTATTTGCTGCAGGACCTATATTACATACCGTTTGCCTTTGCTCTACTTCCGGTAACAAAAACAAAAGTCTGTCAAAGTATACATATTTTCTGCGTTTACTAGCTGCCTGTCCAGACTTTGTGTTGGTTTGGGCTCGTAGCTCTCTTGCGAAGCAGGTTCTCAGACTATCCCACCTCTTCTTAATATTAGTACCTGCAACAAATATGTAAGTAGAATGTCCCCCGATCTAGCAGGGGTAGTTTTGGTGTGTTGCGTGTTGCCTAGGGGTGGATTGAAGGGGTTGATTTAGGGGTGGTTTTTGCGTAAGGGGTGGTTTTAGGGGTGGTTTTTTGGATAAGGGTGGTTTTAGGGGTGGTTTTTTGGATTAGGGGTGGTTTTAGGGGTGGATTTAGAGTAGGGGGTGGTTTAAGGGGTGGATTTAGTGTTGGGGGTGGTTTAAGGGGTGGATTTAGTGTTGGGGGTGGGTGTTGGAGTTGGGGGGTGGGTTTTGGGTGGGGCTGTTGTTTTTGGAAGGGTTGAAGACTGTGTACTCTTATGTTAATATAAATTTAATAATATTTAATTACTTCTTTGGTGTTCCTCTATGATTTATGAATTATCTTTTATGGTATTGAAATTAACGGAAAAAAATATTTGAATCAGGTGTTTTCTGATTGGTTGAAAATAAGCTCGCTTCTGATTGGTTATAAATAAGTGACTGTGGTATTGAAATTAACGGAAAAAAATATGTGAATCAGGCGTTCTCTGATTGGTTGAAAATAAGCTCGCTTCTGATTGGTTATAAATAAGTGACAGTTGTATTGAAACTAACAGACAAAAATATTTGAATCAGGTGCTCTGTGAGTGGTTGAAATAAGCTTGTACCTGATAGGTTATAAATAGGTGATCTGTGATTGGTTGAAGGGTATATCTGTGAGAGAATTAAAAATCCTGGTTCACTCTTACTTTGGCGGTGTTTATAGGTGTAGTTCTTTTGCTCTGTGACATTTGCTGAATTGTGTGTAGTGTTCTTCTGTAAAAAGGTTATCGTTGTGAGTAGTAATATTAAGTTTTCTTTTATGGTGTATTAATTATGTTTGTAAATAGTAGTGATATTTAGATTTTCCTTAATATTTGTTGTAATGGCTTCTGCTGTTGAGCCAGTTGAAACTATTAGTGAGGACCAGTCCTATGTTAAGAAATTTAGACTTTATGGGACCAAGACTATATTTAAATTTTCTAATCCTCCTCCTGAAACTAGTGAGTTTGATTGGCTTAGACAGGGATTTGCTTCCATTGTAAAAAAGATGAAAGATCAGGCCCATGATAATGACCAGCTCGGGTTTACCCTTCAAAGCCTTAATCTTAAAGGTAAAGATGGATATGTAGCGTTTCGACCTGCTGGGGAAATTGACGAAGATGTGTTGTGGCAGATTTTTGGGGGTATTGTACAAAGTAATTCTGAATCTATCAAGTCAACGGATACCTTTAAAGTCGAGTGTACGCGAGTGAATCTCCCTGTAGGTTCGGGTACCCGTAAAAGACCTGGATTGTATAATACTTTTGATGAGGAATGTAAGGCTAGGACTGGAATTGTTGTGATAAAAAATAATGATAATTTGTGTCTCCCTCGTGCCTTGGTGGTAGCTGTTGCTCATGCAATTAAAGATCCTCTATATAAAGCGATTCGCCAAGATGATAGGAAAAGGCAGACAGTGATGGCGCAAGAGCTCATCCGGAGGGCTAGGGTAGAAATGCCTGAGAATGGTGCTGGAATTCTTGAACTAGAAAGGTTTCAAGATCTGTTGACCGATTATAAAATCACTGTTTACAATTATGATAGGAAAGGGCGTGATGTGTATTTTGAGGGTCGTCCAGAGAATGCTAAATCTAAAATTAACTTGATTTTCTGTAATGGTCATTTCAATGTCATTACCAGTCTAACTGCTGCTTTTGTTTGTAAATATTATTGTGAAGCCTGCCATGTCCCTTATGATCATAAAACTGAACATAGATGTTCCAATATTTGCTGCTACTGTCTGACCATCTCACCTCCTTGTAAGTTAGAACATGGGGGAGTAACTTGTCCAGAATGTAATATTATTTTAAGAAATCAAAGGTGTTTCATAGCCCACAAAATTGATAAATGTAAAAAAGTGAAAAAGTGTCTTGATTGTGATAAGTTGGTTATGATTAAGGGAAGACCTACACCTCATAAGTGTGGTGAGGTTTATTGTAAACCTTGTGAATCTTTTCAGGATCCTAATCATAAATGTTACATGAAACCCAACGAGGGTAAACCTACATCTAAAGGTTATCTGTATATATTTTTTGATTTGGAAACCCGTCAAGATGAGCCACTCTCCACTGATCCTGACCAGAAAGAACATAAAGTTAACTTGTGTGTTTCACAACAGTATTGTTACCAATGTATTGAGGCTAAATTTTGTATTGCTTGTAAAAACCGTACGAGAGTCTTCAACTCTAACCCGGTTACCCAATTTATGAACTATGTAATGGAAACCCGTAAACAGTTTAAACATGTTTGTGTAATTGCCCATAATGGTCAGGGTTTTGATTTTCAGTTTTTGCTTAAGTATATGCTTGAACGAACAAAATTCACCCCTGAACTGATCATGAGGGGTACAAAAATTATTTTGATGGAAATGGACAACGTGAGGTTTGTGGACTCACTAAGTTACTTCCCCATGGCCCTTGCTGCACTCCCTAAGGCTTTTGATCTGCCTCCTGAAAGAAAGAAAGGCTACTTCCCCCATTTATTTAACACTCTTGCCAATCAAAACTATGTAGGACTGATGCCTGACAAACAGTACTATTGTCCAGAGACTATGTTTGAAAAGTCCTACAGGGATTTTGAAAAGTGGTATGATGAACGAGTGGCTGAGAATTATGTTTTTGACTTTAAAAAGGAGATCTTAGAATACTGCATCTCAGATGTGGAAATTCTAGCACAAGCGTGTCTTAAGTTCAGGACAATATTCCTCCAAGAGTGTAATGTTGATCCTTTTTTGGAAGCTGTAACTATTGCTAGTGCATGTAATTTGGCCTTTCGTAGAAACTTCTTGAAACCAAACACGATTGGACTTATTCCTAAGAACGGCTATCGTTTTGTGAATAATCAGTCAGCTATAGCTATCCAATGGCTAAGTTTTGAGGAGGAAATCCGTAAAGTGAGGATAGAACATGCGGGGCGTGGAAAGGAGATTAGTATTTCTGGTTTGAAAGTTGATGGATTTGATGGACAAAGGATCTATGAGTTTCACGGGTGCTATTGGCACGGTTGCTCCAAATGTTATCCTTATAACAGAGATGCTCCTCTGAAGGAGGATCCCTCTGACTCGCTTCACTTGAGATATGAGAGGACCAAATCTAAAATTGCTAAGTTTAATGACTATGAAGTAGTTGAGATGTGGGAGTGTGAGTTTCGTAAGTTAAAAAAGGACCGAAATCTAAAACACTTGGAAACACTCCCTATTCTTAATAATCTTCCTTTGGACCCTAGACAGTCTTTCTTTGGAGGCAGAACAGGTAATGCTAAAACTTACCACAAGTGTGGGAAAGGGGAAACCATTGAATATGTTGATGTTTGCTCTCTTTACCCATATGTATGTAAGTATGGTAAGTATCCTATTGGTCATCCTACGATTTATGTGGGAGATAATGAGTGCAGACAGCGAGGCTTACATGTAGATGGTCTGCTTAAGTGTAAAGTGCTACCACCAAGGGATCTTTACCATCCTGTCCTTCCGGCAAAGATAAACAATAAATTGATGTTTGTCCTATGCAACACCTGTGGGAATTCTCAAAATCAGGGTGAATGTGAACATGAAAGTGGAGATAGAGCTTTAATAGGAACTTGGACTATGGATGAAATCAGAAGGGCAGTGGAAAAGGGCTATGTAGTTTTGGATATGTATGAGCTGTGGGAGTATGAGGTAGCCACATATGAAAACGGGGGTTTGTTTACAGATTTTATTAATAAATTTTTAAAGATGAAACAGGAAGCTTCGGGGTACCCTGGCTGGTGTCAGACTGAAGATGACAAAGATAAATATATTGAAGATTATTTTAGGCATGAAGGTATCAGATTGGACAAAAGTAAAATAACAAAGAACGGGGGGTTGAGATCATTAGCCAAACTAATGCTTAATTCATTTTGGGGTAAATTTGGACAGAGGGAAAACCAAACCAAGGCTACAATTATTAGAGATTCAAAAACACTATTTGAAATGCTTACCAAACCGGAAATAGATGTAAATAGAATACAGATTGTTAATGATGATGTTGTGGTTGTAAGTTGGGAGTACTTAGAAGAAGTAGGCGAACCTTTGACTAATGTAAATGTAGTGATAGCTGCATACACCACAGCTCAAGCGAGATTAAAGCTCTATGAGCATCTAGATGCCCTTGGTGGTCAGGTATTGTATTATGATACTGATTCTGTATTATATGTATATAAGGGTGGTTTGTACAGAGTTCCTACAGGGGATTATCTTGGTGAAATGACCGATGAGCTGGCTGAGTACGGACCTGGATCTTTTATAGTAGAATTTGTTTCTGGGGGTCCAAAAACCTACGCGTATCTTGTTTGGTCAACAAATAAGCAGATCTTGGTCCCAGTTTGCAAAATTAAGGGTCTCACACTCAATTTTAAGACTTCCAAAACGCTCAACTTTGAAAAATTAAAAGAAATGGTCCTTAGTGAAACTAGACGACAAATAGAAATTAACGAATCTAGAATTCGCAGAACTAAAGACCGGAACATCGTTACCATAAATGAAACTAAAGTTTTCCAAATTACAGGACCTAAAAGGAAGCATGAGGGTGAGTATGGTACCTTACCCTATGGATATAAAAAACAAAAACTTACCCACCAGTCCTAACAACATACTGTTGTGTTGTAACCATCTTTTTGACTAAGAGAGGTCGGATGATAAGACCTCCCCCTCCTAATGCCGCGTGACTCTGGGAACTTTCTTAAATATTTAGTCTCTGTTTGGAAGCGAAAGTGTTAACAATGAACCGTTATTGTTGCGAGAACAAATGTTTTGTAACCCCTTCGGTTCATGTTGATGGGATAGCATGTAGAAAATGTGAAAGTTTTGGTTATTGTATGTGTCGTTGTAAAAATTACCAAGCCCCAGTACCTAAATTGGTTGAACTTAAAGTATATAAAACTCGAAGTAGTTTTACTTGCTGTAAGGACAAATGCTTACAGTTTTATTGGGATGATTTGCAAAATATCTGTCTTGAATGTTTCCCTAAACCGCTGTGTGAATGTAAATTAAAAATTTGTAAGAACCGAAGTGACTGGTCTGTTGTATGAATCACGTGACCAAAGGTACCAGACAGTGATACGTTTGTCACCGTCATTCTCTTATTTGATCCCATGCTGATCAGACATACTCTGACAAAACTCATTTTTTGTGAAAATGTTTCATCTTACTTCTTATATATTTAACGACCGGCATGTGTCTGTATTATTTGATTCTGATGATAACCCTTGGTTTAAAGGTAAGGAAATTGCTGATATTTTAGGCTATTCTAGATTACGAGATGCACTTAAAGCCCATGTTAAAGATAAATATAAAAAAAATTATGCATTTATAAGGAGCGGTGAAATGCCGCTCCCTTTTAACAATCAACCACATACGGTTTACATTAATGAACCGGGTTTGTATTCTTTAATATTGAAATCAAAACTCCCTATTGCGGAGACTTTCCAGGACTGGGTGTTTGAAAAAGTGTTGCCCTCTGTACGTAAGTATGGAGAATACAAACTTGTAGCTGAAAAAAATACATTATTACAGTTACTTACTCAGTCTAATGAATCCAATCGTCAACTTGCTCAAATAAATACAGACTTTAAAACATCAAATGATTTATTGTCTAAAGAAAATCAATCCTTGAATGCAATTTTAACTGAACAGTCAGGTAAGGTAACCGTGTTTCCTTGTGATAGTAATCTTCAACACGTTCTCTGTGTTTTGATTAGAGAAACTGGAGGGAGTGAGAACGAATACAAGTGTATTCGAACAGAAAAAAGACATTTTAGAACAGCTGTAAAAAAGGCTAAAAGTGATGGGTTTGTGCCGTGTTTTATACGATTTCCTGTCTCTAATGGGATAAACATCTTAAATAAAGCAAAAGAAACCATGTTAAATCTTGGTATATATTTTGAATCACATTTTAATAATGTCATAACGTCTTATTTTTGTAAATATAGTAAAACTTGTTTTAAATGAATAAAAACCCCATTGAATGTGAGTGTGAATGTGGGAGTTAGTAAGGCTTAACCATGAAACCTCCCGTTTGTGGACAGACACCTACGTAATGGTTGGCTTAAAACACCATAAATCCATACGTAGATGGCAGGTTGGCCTAAAAACCATAGAACAATGAGTTTCCTGCGTTTGCCACAAATTTGTGAATGAAGGTCAATGGCACGGCTGACTAAAAGGCCTGTAAACCTGAGTGTGTGTATGAATGAAGGACATAGTTGAATGACCTTAGGTTGGTATTTCAGTCCGGTGGGAAAAATTTAAAACAAGTAAAATACTGCTCTCTGATTGGTTGTAATAAGCTTGAATCCTATTGGCTGTAAATAAGAGTGCGGGGCTGTGATTGGTCGATGGATATTTAACAATAATTTGAGATTCAAAGTTCAAAGTATCATTCTATCTCTGGTCTCCACCGCATCATGTTGTCTCTGTCTGAGCTTTCAATTAGAACAATTTGCTCAAACGCCATCCTTTTACCTTATGTAAAAGAATGTGTTGATCTTCCATCAACGCTAAGGCAGGATGTTTTGAACTATCACAAGGAAAACTGCGGTTACGTAACCCTAAACTACTATGAGTCTTTACGAGGCTCTAGAAGTTGGTGTACTACCTGTGGAAGAATGGTTGGTCTTCCTTCTCACTTAAGGCGAAGAGGTAGCTTTGCGTATCCGAAGTTTAAAACCCCAAAAGAAACATGCCGCATTTGCATGGCTCCTTTATTCATCTTCCATAAAGCCACTTGTAAATTATGTAAAAACTAAATGTTTTTACTTTTGTTACTTGTTATTTTTTTTAGAAAACATTTTGTTTTCTAAAAAAAGTAACTTGAAATTCTCTTTCTTTTTGTTTGCTAAAAAGGGAGAGGGTGTTACAAGGCGTCTACCAGTTTCGCTGGACTGGCCATGTAATGCTTAACCTGGGTGTAGTATACACGAGTGGTCTCAAACCCCACTCAAGCAAACAATATCCTATTTCAGTCTAAATCCCTAACTAAACACTTCATTACAATTTAGTATGTTGTTGGCAGGTTTTCGTCTGATTAAATCTTTAGCTGACAAACTATTTGTACTTGTTGTTTTTATTGCTAGCTTGATATTTATTTATTTAATGAGAGTCACTGATTTGTGTGAGAACCTTTAAAAACCCGTGCTAAACAGTTGTATACTTCATTTGTGAAATGGTTAGTAAAAGCGCTATAGCTGAGGAGCTACATAGACCTGCTAGGCGAAACTACCCTAGACGTAAAGTGACCCTTAAGGGATTGCATGATTTATACCAAGCTGATTTAGTTGAGATGCAGCCATATTCTAAAATTAATAAAGGCTATAGGTATATTATGACAATTATTAATTGCTTTTCTAAGTTTGCATTTGCCATTCCGTTAAAAGACAAATCTGGACCAGAGGTAGCTAAAGCTTTAGATCCTTTTTTAGCTAAAAATAAAATGAAAAACTTTCAAACTGATCAAGGTAAAGAGTATTTTAACAAACATGTCAGCAGTTTAATGCGGAAATATGATATAAATCATTACCATACCTATTCTGAGCTTAAAGCCAGTATCATAGAAAGATTTAATCGTACTTTAAAAACTAAAATGTATAAACTATTTACTGCCAGAGGTAGTTATGAGTGGGTAAGTTTGTTATCAGGACTTGTAAAATCCTATAATAACACTAAACATAGGACTATTGGTATGAAACCAAAGGATGTAAAACAAAAAGATGTTAAAAATATATTAAAGAGAATTTATAGCGGACAAAGTGTTAAGCGGCAAACTAAAGCTAAATTTCAAATCGGTGATAATGTTAGAATTAGTAAAAACAAAAAGACATTTAAAAAAGGTTATCTACCAAATTGGACAAATGAAGTTTTTAAAGTGTATGCAATTAAACCTACTAAACCTGTAACTTATATATTGCAAGACTCTAAAGGTGATATATTAAAAGGTGGATTTTATTCAGAAGAAATTAGTAAATCTAAGACTGGTAATGTATATTTGGTTGAAAAAGTTTTGCGGAAGAAAGGTTCTAAATTATTAGTTCGGTGGAAAGGTTATGATAACAGTCATGACTCTTGGATTGATGCCAAGGACTTGGTGTGATAACTCTGGTGTTTGCGTAAATACTTCTTCCTTGAACTATAGGTTATGATAAGATTTGTTTCTGGGAAGAGATATCACTTGTTAATTAGCACATGGTGTGATGTCTGCTCGGTTCAAAAACTATATATCTCTCTGTTATCAATTCATGGTAATTAGTCAGAATGCGTGTTGTGAAGCAAGACGTTGATTTTTCTGTTTTAAATTTTGATGAATACATTGGATCAGGCATGGTTACACATCGTAAAAAACACGGTACATTATTACCTGACTCTATTCGCTGTATTATATCAGGACCAAGCTCATCAGGAAAGACAAACGTGTTGTTTAATTTACTATTTGACCCAAATGGATTAAGGTTTAAAAACATTTATATTTTTTCAAAGTCTCTATATCAATCGAAATACAGGTTCTTAAAAAATGTTATGCCTAAAGAAATAGGGTATTTTGAGTTTGGAGATAATGATAAAGTAGTACACCCTAACAAGGCTAAACCACATTCAATAATGGTGTTTGATGATATTTCTTGTGAAAAGCATGATAATATTAGAGCTTATTTTACTATGGGTAGGCATAAAAATATAAATACCTTTTACCTAGGACAAACATACAGTGCCATTCCGAAACAGCTAATAAGGGACAATAGTAACTTTATTATATTATTTAAACAAGACGAAATGAATCTAAAACATATATTCAACGATCATGTCACCACAGATATGTCTTTTGACAAATTTAAAGAGATCTGTGCTAAGGCATGGTGTGACAACTTTGGGTTTCTGGTAATAGATAAAACATCTGACCCATATAAGGGAAGGTATAGGGTAGGAATTGACAGTTTCGTGACAGAGCTATAATGGTTCGTATCTATACATATAATGATCTGGGAGGTTTTAATACCCGTCTTCATAATGTTAAATCAAACTTATGCTCATACTATTACAAGAATAAAAATAAGTTTTGTGGGAACTATTGTAGTAAAAAACCTCCCCACGGATATCAGTTTAATAGGAGATGTTGGAGACATAAAAAACCTAAGGAGTCTGCCATGATACCACCTGTAGTTTTACTAATGATTTCTGCTAGCGAAAGAACTTATAACAGGGCGTGCTGGCTAAACTTTATAAATTCCTGTGAAGTAAATAATGTCCCTTTAGAATTTGTAATATATCATGAGGATATGTACAATTGTACTGTAAGAGACCCACAAAATATGATATCTAGATTTAGACCGCTTCCTGAAATATTTGGCAAAGTCCGACCTCTGCGCAACTTACACGGCAGTGTAAATTTCACTCAAATATGTAATGAAATGTTGGAATATGGATGTAAGATTCCATATGCAGCACGATGTATATTGCTAACAGAACGAACTATTCCTATAAGGTCTCCATTAACAGTCTATAAAAGGTCTTTAAATTTAAAATGCTATATCGACATTAGCTATAACGTTGCATACTCTAAAGTACCTGATAATGTTCCAATGACTTTTAGAAACAAACCGTACAGTGGTGTTAATAATCTCTGTCAAGGTCTGTATACTACAGAGTTTCTTAAGGAAGCTCTACCTACACTCCCAAATCAGTGTAAAAAGTTTGGTATTACATTAAACGGTGGTATGTATACTGTGACAAATAGAGTTTTATTTGATCAGTGGAGAGCATTTACAGGGTCAAATCCAAGTGAATTTTGGCTTCTTAACTCTTATCTATTGCAAAATATAAATAAACCTAGACCTTTGGAATTACTTAAAAGATTTATGGAGAAAACTGTTGAAAATGATAAATATACAGTAGCAGAAATACCTCAATGGAGGGATGGATGGAAACGAACCTTTGTATTTAAAAGTTTTACCACACAATATGTGGTCCCGCGGTTTGATTTTAGGATGCAACAGTACTATAGAGGTATAGACTTTAGCACTGGGGTTTCACTAAGAAGAATAATTAAGTTCTTACGGAGGTATAAGAGGCGTGCACTATTCATTAGGCAGGTTGAATTGCCTTAAATGGGCTGGGATCGGTTGGGGGTTTATTATTCTACACTATGGTGCGGAAGAGTAAACATGTTAAGGCACAATTAATTGAGCTGAGAAATGCTATTAAACGAAAGTATATAGCTTTTAAGGAAGGCACTGAAGAAAGTGATATTTTATTAGAAAAACAGTATAAGCCGATAATCAGTGAACTTAGGAAAAACACAGCAAATAATCTTGATATAAAAACTGAGCAGGAAAGTGTTAAAATGGAAGAACCTTTGGAAGAACCTATGGAGGAAGAGCCAATAAATTATGATCTAACTGAATCTGAAAGTGATGATGACAAATTCCTTCCATCTGGTACGTCAACACCAAGGGTTAAAGATTTGTCGGAATTGGTATCGTCTCCTGAGAAACTGGCATCCACCACTCAATATATAAATGAATACTTTACAAATCCTATTACAAAGGAATACATGTATATGTTTATTAAAGATTCTACGAATAAAAAGCAAATTGACTATATTTACGGACCCCGCTACGAGAATGACACACTTATGATTGGTGAAAAAGTTATGGATTTTGATGACAAAGGTAATATAAAGATTGGCGCAGTAAACTATGGAAAATCTAATGGATTGTATGAACTTATATTTAAAAGGTTACCTGATAGTACCACGTATAATGATAATGATTTAAGAACTTACAAAAGTATTCTTATTACTACAAACGCTCATAAGGAGGGTTATAGTTTTGATGGAAAAATTAAATCAAACAAAGGTACAAAGTATATGAAGATTATTAGACCTTTAATCTCTCAAGCTAAAGGTAAAGGAATGTTATGGAAGTCCTTAAAGTCACGTGATATCATACATTGGGATGACGTTAATGAGCTAGTTGACCGATTAAGACACATAGCTATGTCAACAGAAGCTGGAAACAGAGTACATGTTAATGAGATACTAAGTATTGTGGAGGAGCTAAGAGAGGCAGGGTACATAAAAGGAGCTGGAAACAGTAGGTATAAAGCATTACTATAATGACTATTGACAAGTTTGGACGTAGTTTGAAAGCTAGTAGTAGCAAGAACCTTAAAGGGCTTAAAGGGGAAGGTTTTAATTTAACACCAGATGGTGATTATGATATGCAAAATAAAAAGCTATGTAACTTGGCTTCTCCATTACAAGCTGCTGATGCAGCTACAAAATCATATGTTGATTATAGAAGTGTACCCTTTTCTGAAGGTAAATATGATATGCAAAATAGGAGAATATGGCAATTGGCTGACCCAAAAGTACCAACTGATGCTGTTAATCTGCGTACCCTAAACAAACTAAGTCTGAAATTAACTAAAAATAATTATAATGCACAGAATAAGCAGATCAATAGTTTAGCCGCTCCAAGTGTTTCTGATGATGCAGCAACAAAATTCTATGTGGATAAAGCTTGTGAAGAAAGTGTGACATTATTAAGAACTGATTTATCCATGCTACAATCAGAAATTGATGGTCTGAAAACTAGGCTAACAAAATGTGAAAGCCTTATAACAGATAACAAAACTGAACATGAGAAAAACCTAAGGAAGTTTGGAACTTATGTTTTTAACTATATCAATAGAAAACAAACTGGAAGGTCAGCTGTACAAACAGATGACGATTACATAGATTGGGAAGAACTATTTAAACTATCACCAAAAGATAATTCCTCTCCCACAGAAAATATAGCTATCGCACACCAAAATGATGATACCCAACCACAAACTAAAGATGCATCCCAGCCGAAAAATAATGGTGATGAGGAGGAGGAGGAGGAGGAGGTGGAGGAGACAGTATTGCCTGAATTTCTCGAGGAAAGCATACTTGCACGTGTGCAACCATTTATGTCAAATATAGAAAAAAACGATAACACACCTTAGTTACTTGTCAACCATCAACGATACTGGTCATAATTATAGCTGTCTCTCAAGCATTTGCCATAAATGGCCAAGACCAAGACTAAAAACTTCAGATGTAAACAGGCGATCAAACGGGGTGGTAATATTGTTTCATCCGTTCTTAATAAAGCTATCGACTTACTACCTGTCGAATTGCATTTACCGGGGTATAATTATTGTGGGCCGGGTACAAAATTGTCCAAAAGGTTGGCAAAAGGAGATAAAGGAATAAACGGTTTAGACGAAGCGTGTAAGTCCCACGATATTGCGTATTCGAGGTACAAAGATTCTGAGCGTAGGAGACAAGCGGACAAGGAGCTTGCAGAACGAGCTTGGCAAAGATTTAAAGCTTCAGACTCGTCGGTAGGTGAAAAAGCCTCAGCTTGGGCTGTTACAACCGCAATGAAGGCGAAAACTAAGTTTGGGGGAGGTCGGCGAAAGAAGCGCAGTGTTAAGCGATTAAAAGGAAAAGGATTATACCTCAGACCTTATAGAAAGGAAGGTGCTGGTAAACGTAAAAATAAACGAAAGGGTAATAAAAAAAAAGCATCTCAGTACCATTAAAACCTCTTACTAATTATGATTTATTTAAGTATGTAAAATTGTTAAAAATTCCAAATTTTAGAGGGGTTTTTATGAGGAATAAACTACCAAATTTGCCTAAAAAGCACGAATCAGCCATTGTAAACTTGGATGATAATTTTGGCCAGGGAACACACTGGGTATGCTATAAAAAAGATGATAAAACAGTTTATTACTACGATAGTTTTGGAAATTTAAAACCACCGAGGGAACTAATCAGGTACCTAGAGGATTGTGAAATACACTATAACTACAAAAGAGAGCAAAGTTTCAACTCAGTCATCTGCGGTCACTTGTGTTTAAAGTTTCTCTGCAACGATGTTTAGTCTTACCGGGGTAACCAGTGTGCTTTCACACGAGCTTTCATTTCCTATTGATGTTACTAGTGGGGATTGGGAACTAGGATTAATAGAACTTACTACATATAATTCCATACCAAACATAGAAAATAATGTAAATAACAAGTTTTATTATGGTAAAGATCAAGTTATCACTATACCAGAAGGTTCATACGAAATTGAGGATATTGAAAAATATATAATTTCTAAACTGCCAAAAAAAGTAAAGTTTACATTAAAACCTAATAATAATACTTTAAAAGCAGAGCTATTTTGTTCAGAAGACATTGATTTTGAAAAGGACCACTCCTTGGGAAAACTACTTGGATTTAAAAACCAAATTTATAAAGCTAATAATCAGCATGCCTCGGAGCTACCTGTGGATATAATTAAAGTTAACTCAATACGGGTGGACTGTAACGTTACACGTGGCTCATTTTTGAACGGGATAGAGGACCATGTAATACATGAGTTCTATCCTGCAGATCCACCAGGCTATAAAATAATAGAAATACCACGGAATGTTATTTATTTGCCAGTGATCAGCCAGAGGATAAACAACTTGACAATCTCCCTAAGAGATCAAGACGGTAAATTAGTTAATTTTCGTGGAGAAAGAATTTCAGTAAGGCTCCATCTAAGACGGAGTAATGGGTCTGCTATTTAGTGATTTACCTACAGTTCGACGATTTAGTAGTAACCAGACATCCAAAGGATTAACTTGTAAAAATATAAATTTTCTTCGCTCTCTCGGCTTCAAAGTAATAAAAAATGGCTCTGTTAGAGATAGGTCAAGCAGCAGCATACGATGATTTAATCACCAGTATGGAATTTCATACTCACCAACCATACGCATCTACTACTTATAATAATAATGATGAAATTAGAATTCCACTTCTACAACAGGACATAATTACAGCTCCATTTTACAGTAGTATTGTCATTCATGGTTCGGTCAGTGCTAAAAAAACTGACGGTTCATCACAGGAAGTATCACTTGTTAACAATGCAATTGCATTTTTATTTGAGGAAATTCGCTACGAGCTTTGCGGAAAAGAAATTGATAGAACAAAAAATGTAGGCATCACTACAACTTTGAAAAATCTCGTTTCCATTAGGGAGGAAGAGAAAAATACTTATAAGAATGCGTGTTGGTTGGGACCCGGTAAAGTTGAAAAAGCTAAGGATTTTGTATATTCAGTACCTTTGAAACTTTTGTTGGGGTTCACAGAGGACTATAAACAAGTTTTGGTGAATGCTAAACAAGAGCTCATCCTATTGCGTTCATCCAGAGATGAAAATGCTGTATTAACCACTAATGAAGGTATGGTGACATTAAAAATTGATAAGATCTACTGGCGTATACCTCATATAACTGTAAATGATAGCCAGAAATTAAAACTGTATAAGTATATCGAGAAAGATCCAACTATTCATATTCCATTTCGGCAATGGGAGTTAATTGAATACCCAACCCTACCCACAACTGAGTCAATGTCTTGGACTCTTAAAACTTCTAACCAAACAGAAAAACCACGATATATTGTTTTAGCATTTCAAACTGGTAGGAAAAATAGTGTAACCAAAGACATGTCTCAATTTGACGTTGCTGATTTACAGGATGTAAAATTGTATTTGAATTCAAACTTTTACCCTTACGATAATATCCGTGGAAACTCTTGTTTGTTTTATGACATGTACACAAGTTTCCAAAGCTCCTACTACGGAAGAGTTGGTTCTCCTATATTAAGCTTTAGTGATTTCACATCAAACTGTCCAATTTACGTAATCGACTGTTCTAAACAGGATGATACTATTAAAACCGGTCCTGTAGATGTTAGACTGGAAATTCAATTTAAAAATGCTATCCCTGCAAATACAAGCGCATACTGTCTCATTATTCATGATACACACTACACATACACACCAATCACTGGGGATGTGAGAAAGATATCTATGTAAGGGGTAGCATTGCGATCAGTTTAGGGTAAACATTCAGGTGGTAAACATGGAATGGCTTAGTGTTGAGTTTTATGACGAGCATAACATATTGCTTGGTATAGAGAAAGTAGACTGTTTTAAAATATATGCAGATATGAAAAAGTTTAATGTTCCCCATGGTACTAGTAAAATCCTTGTTAAAATTAGAGAAGGTCCTTCTATGTCAGATGAGGAGTCTTCAGAAGAGGAGGAGGAGGAGGGGGAGGAGGGGTTATTTTACTTTTCAGATGAACCATGAGTGGGTAGGGTGGGGAGGGTTAAGGGATGTAGGTTAAGGGTATAAGGAAAGTAGTTTAGTTGCAGAGATGACTTCACAGGAGACAGAGGTAAGTGCTAACGCTATAGCTATCCCTAAGGAGAAGGAGCCTATAAATCTTTTAACCGGAGTCTTTCTAAAGTCAGTTTACTTTCTGGACTCCGAGCTTACCAAGTGTGCGATAACAGGAATTGTTAAAAACCGTGATAGCAGTCTTGGGGTAATCATCAAAGGTAAAAGGGGTTGTGTTTATTGGTCATACGATTCATTTTGTCAGCTTTGTGATCGTTTCAACTTAATTACTTTAGCTCTCTTGGAAAAACGATCAGAAAATATTAAGACCGACGAAGGATCAAGTATCAAAGTAAATAACGTATTTGGAAATCAGTACGCGTACATTAGTGACGGTGAGCACTCCTTGTCCCTTAATTTAGTTGAGTGGAATCAGTTAATAAAGAATATCCCTGTAATTTGTAGAAACCTCTTGGAATTATTTTACTTGGAAGTATTCATTAAAGATTTTATCGATCAAGTTTTGGCTGACGCTAAAGAACAAACAGACGAGCTACCATCTGACGTTGCTGATCGTCTTAGAAGTGAATTGTCAATATGGAGGCTGTAGTAGAGTTTCAAGCTTTTAAAGATAACAATGATAATTTCATTATAAAAGAACTGGCCATTGTTGGTGGTTCTCTAGAGTGCCAAATATTGTTTAAACCTCCCTACGGCTTTCATCAATTAAACTCTAAAGCCCAAAAAACCAATCGTTGGCTTTCTCGAAATCATCATGGTTTGCGTTGGGAAGAGGGTAGTATACCATTTAATGAGGGTTTAATTTCAGCCTTATGTCTCCCTTTTCAATGTATATATACTAAAGGTAGGGAGAAGGCTGAGTTTTTGAAGAGGTTTCATTCAGATGTTCGTGTAATAGATGGTCCCGCTATTGACGCTATGCCAGGAATAGCATGTTCTATGGGTGACCATAAAAAGTGTGCCGTACGTACTGCATACACACTTCAGTACTACTTAAGCCTTTCACTTTATGAAGCTGGTCAGTATGAGCTTGGAGATGGAAAACGTCTGGTCACTATTGTCACAAGAACCAAAGGAGCCCGAAGGGGTGATGACTGACAGCTTTATAATGAAGTTTGATCGGTTTTTGGACTGGAACATTTTATCCAATAAATATAATTTTTCTATTGATATGCTTAGGATTTATTTTCACAAAGTCAACTGGAGTCTAATTTTGAAGCGTCAAAAATTCTCAGAAGCCTTCCTTCGAGAAATGGCTCTTAATTTTAATGGGTGTTGGGATATTGTTAGTAAATATCAAAAACTATCCGAACCCTTCATTCATGACTATGCTAGTAAAGTAGATTGGGATTATATCTTGTTATATCAAGATGTAAGTAGCAAGTTTGTAGATGATCATTTATCGTATATAGATATTTCTTACTAAAAAAAATCTTACAGATCATCTGAGGTGCGGTTTATATGCTCAACAGGCAGGCTTAAAACCCATAAGTCCACAGGGCATAAGGTTGATATAAACCTCAAAGAGGATCGCCACTCACTCATCAGGCTGGCGTAAAACCTGTAAGTCCACGGGGTGAGGAGGCTGGCCTAAAAACCTTAAGACATTGAGTCTCCCTCAGGCATCCTCAAATGTATGTGTAACCCCCTCAGATGATCTGGAAGATAAAAAAAAAAATATAAAGAAAAAGTATCCTTTGTCAGTGGCAAGAGAGTTAATTGAAAGGCTTCACCAAGTAAATAACCCTCTACATTAGTCAAAGGACAAAAAAAATATATAAAAGTAAAATATCCTTTGTCAGTGGTAAAAGGGTTAATTGAAAGGCTTCACCAAGTAAATAACCCTCTACATTAGTCAAAGGACAAAAAAATAAAAAAAATAAAAAAATAAAAAAAATATTGGGAGGTGGCATATTTGTTATGGAGTGGCCATCACCATAGACTGCGATGGATGGGGCAGTCTATCTCAGAGGGTGTAGACCTCCTGGGGATGCCTCTGAGTTAACAAAAAAAGAATGCGCTGAGACCCCTACCTCATGGGTGGTGTGGAAACGTGGGTCAATATCCAAGCAGATTAAAAGTTACATCACAAGGTGAACTTTGTCCCCCATTTTCCCCTA
Organism: Macrosteles quadrilineatus; assembly: GCF_028750875.1. Lineage (NCBI taxonomy): Eukaryota > Metazoa > Arthropoda > Insecta > Hemiptera > Cicadellidae > Macrosteles > Macrosteles quadrilineatus. Next base: position 7,324,423 of record NW_026542594.1, read on the forward strand.
TTTAAGCAGGACCAACATCGAGATAGTCAGTATAGCAGCACCACTCTAGAAGTCAACATCATCTGCCATCTTAAACATTTACATCATTGTAAGTATGATTTATTACTTTTTAATTTTTTTTGCTGGTCAATTTAATGTAAAAATTTTAAAATAACGAGTAAAACAGGTAAAATAAAGAGTAAAAACAATTCAACTATATGGTCTCTTTGACACATTTAACAGTTTTTTTACTAAAGAATACAGCAGGAAAAGATTGTTTATTAATCTCAAATTGGTAATTTCAGATAATGGACAAACAAATGTTGCAAGAACTAGCTGCCCTCGAGGTTTATGACGGTCCTTCTAAGGTCCCTTGTAAGGACCTCACCGCCGCAGAGGGCTACCCTATAAACTCCATGAAGCGCACAGAGACGAAATACGGCCCATCCATCATGGTCGAAATCGTCATGCCAAAGGGAGAGACAGCCATCACTTTCCTCCCTCGAAGATTTGTCGACCAGCTGACAAACCAGCAGATTGACCGCTTCAACAAAGGCGGCTTCAAAATCCAATGTACAGGGATGACAGGGCGAAGCCCCAACGTAAAGTTCTTTATGTAATAAAAAATATAAAAAAATAAATGTACTATTTCTTTATTTCAATTGTTTTTAATATCTTCCCTGCTACAACCAATAATTAGAAGGTAATTTGCAAAATGAAGGGTAAAAGGGTAATGCATTAATTACCGCTCCAAAGAGCATTTAACTATTATATGAAGGGAAATATAAAATTTGCAGCTTAAAAATAATATTTAACTATTATGCGAAGAAAAATACAAAGATAGTTTAAAATTACATACCAACTTGAAAGGTAACATTTATTTGACAAATACAAAGTTCTGCTAGCTAAATAGCATTAAGTATCATACAAAGAAAAATACAAAACTAGACTAAGGAAATGCCGAGGACAGAATAAACAACTCTCCATATAAAGTCATCAAGGAAATTGCAAATCATTTGGAGGTTGTTTCCACATAAATTAGCAGAAGAACAAATTTGGCAAGCTGTCAAAGAGATAGCATTGCGATTATTTTGAGGGTCAGGTCACTCTGATTCGAGGTTTTATCTCTGTATATATATCAGAGTCAAAAATTGAAGCCTCATCACTCTCTGTGAATATCTTCACCATGAAGTTTCTTTCGGTAGTGTTTCTGCTAGCCTGCCTTACAGCCATCAACTCCTCAGACGAGGAAAATCCTCCTTCACGTTCGGTAAGTCTTAAATATTAAAATTGCTTTTTTTTAGGTTTGTATACTTTAAAATAGTCAACTTATAATTGTTTTTTCAGGTTATATTTGTATATTTTTAGTGCCCAAGTGTAAATATTTTAAACCACGTATAACAAGGAGCATAGGATGAGTGACGTTATCTTAAGATCTTATAAGCCACCACATTCTTTGACGCAGCTGGAGCCGTGATTAACGACCTGTCACATTCCTTCACAGCAATCAACAACCCGTACAACCTATGATAATCACAACAGATTATTTTGAAATCAAAACCATAATTTTGTCTTGTGATTAACTAAATGTTATAATTTCAGGATAGTACTATATTGTTGTAATATTTACTTGTGCAAACATCCGGGAACTATATTACATTATTTATATTTATCTTTTAGGTACCCAGTCCGGACATCTTTCAAGATGATGATTCTGTAAGTTATATTGAAAAAAATACTTTACATATTTCTTTATCTTTTAAAGACCTGTTTAATAATTCAGTTTTAATTTACAGGAACTATACGTATGTTATGACATAAAATCATTTCTACATTATATTAATTTGATACTGTTTTTCCAGGACGCCACTGTGGAAAACCTCGACCTTAATCAATGGAGACGTGTAAGTTATTATTTATAAGTTTACTCTTATAAACTGTTCAAAATACATACTAATCAAAACTAAATAGTTTCTACTTATAAAAATATGTTTTTATTTTCAGAATGAAATAATACATTTATTGCTTCCATTCAACCACAACAGCACCGGGGAAGTATATTTCACCAACATCAGAGGAGATTTGCTATCATATAGACAGCAATTGAATGACAACGCTACCCTCAATTTATTTCCTCTAGAAGGGTTTGCTCACATTTCCCAGGTAAGAAAACTGTAATAGAGTACGTTTAAAAAATCCAACATTTGTTAATCATTCATGTTTGTTAATTTGCCATATTATTAATTCATATGTATTTTCCAGCGCCGTGCCAACGTTGAAATTCATAACATGAGGAGGTACAGTTATCCAACCCCTGAAACTGGGATTTACCCTTATGTCAGAGTTGCAACTGTTAACTCCATTGAGTGGACTCTAACTACACTGATGGTCAGTAGAAATCCTAGATGTATTTACATTAATTAGTTTTACTAGTAGAAGTAACTATTTTTATAACTTACAAACATTTACAGAGAGGTGGTGAACCAATTGACCAAGAACACCTTCAGTTATGGCAAGGAGATGTGACATCCAACCATACCGTAACTGAAACCTCGGAGTATTTAGAGTCCGAAGTGCGGCGAACACAGATGGAACACATCATTATGGTAATTTACCAGTATAATCATTTACTCACCTTTTAACCATTCCTAATAGCATCCCATCGTAATAAGTAATTAATACAATTACTAATAACTTTTAATTTATTCCAGCTTGAGCCTGCGCTTCTGATGAATAATGACTCCCATTTCACAAATACAAGAGGAAATATCCTCATATATTTAGCCAGAACAGCTCCACTGCCTCCAATCAGCTATCATCAGATAACCTATGTAAGTAAATATAACTAGCTATTATACATTTTCACTGTAAGTATATAATAGATTGTTGGTTTATCTTTTTTTTCCTTTTACAGTCAGAGGCAGCAGACCGTTTTGTTCAAATATTAAGATCTGTGAGTGGGAGTCATTTAACCATAGAATTCAGCAGCACCTATGAAGATTACTACAGAAGGCCACGTGATCCATTTTGGATACTCATCACACATGAGGTAAGACTAGTATCAATGTTCACTATTAAATAGTACTGTAGTATGATTTAGTACCATGTAAAATATTTATTGCATAATTTACATCATTTTGTTTTTCAGAATAACGGCAGAATTCCTGAAGGAACACGCTGGTTGTATTACAATTCGACCGGCGAAGGGTCCTACATTTCCCATGTATTTAGAGGGACCCCCGGACTTCTAAGTCGGATCGAAGAACAACACAATCAGCACCTGATGGATGCCGTTTCAGGCCTTCGACCAGTACCTTCTGAACCTGTTGCTGGACCATCCAGAAGGATAAATCCCACGGTAAGAATAATATAAGTTTAGAATAAATCTTTAGCATCTATAATATATGTATATTAGAATATTAATATATTTTACATTTTTTAGCCCGTGGATGACTTCGACCCGTCACAAGCACAGGGGAACGAGCTTCTCTCTGACGAAGTACTACCATCTTCACCTCGTAGTCCTTCGCCAGAGACCTCTTCTTCCCATGCACTGCTAGAGCCCCATCCTCTCTGCCGGAGCTGCCAACGGGAAGAAAGAATCCTACGTCAAAGAATGGAGTTTTTTCTATGGGTGGGTTTTCATCGCCTAATTTTATTTCTCTTACCCAACCATAACTAAAGACATCAACAGAAAAATAAAACTTGATTTGTTTTCAGGATATCGATGCCGACAGTGGTGACAGAGCTTCGTGGAGAGCTATCGGCCACCTCAACACCACTAGGACAGAACTAAGGGAGGTGTTGACATTGGCAGATTCCGCAATTGGAATGGCCAGCCGAGCAGAGATGGCAGAAGTTGCTCCAGTCATCTGGAACGAGATCCGGACGTCCTTGGAGCGGATCCTCGTGATGACAGGACAACAGATGGACGATAACATCATTCGAGGTCAAGAAACCCCAACCGAACCTCAACGGACCATCACCTGCCAGATCTGTCAGGATGCTCTCCCGACGATTGTGATTCAGCCTTGTCACCATACCCTTTGTCCGGCATGCGCTATTCGATTATACGTTTGCCCGTTCTGTCGAAAGACAGTAACGGGCAGAAAAAGACTCTATTATGACGGATGAGTTCAATTACTAAAACATAGAGTAAACTTTAAATCAAATTTCATTATCTTTTCTCATACCATATATTCCATTAATCACAATTTTACATTTTTTTAGATTTATAATTTTATGTTTATCAAAATAGATATAGTAAAATAAAAGATATATTGATAAATTTCGACTATTCAATTAACCTACCATTCCCTAGCCTATAAGTAGAGATTTATAACCAATCTGGGACGAGCTTATTTTCAACCAATCAGAGAACGCCTGATTCACATATTTTTTTCCGTTAATTTCAATACCACAGTCACTTATTTATAACCAATCAGAAGCGAGCTTATTTTCAACCAATCAGAAAACACCTGATTCAAATATTTTTTTCCGTTAATTTCAATACCATAAAAGATAATTCATAAATCATAGAGGAACACCAAAGAAGTAATTAAATATTATTAAATTTATATTAACATAAGAGTACACAGTCTTCAACCCTTCCAAAAACAACAGCCCCACCCAAAACCCACCCCCCAACTCCAACACCCACCCCCAACACTAAATCCACCCCTTAAACCACCCCCAACACTAAATCCACCCCTTAAACCACCCCCTACTCTAAATCCACCCCTAAAACCACCCCTAATCCAAAAAACCACCCCTAAAACCACCCTTATCCAAAAAACCACCCCTAAAACCACCCCTTACGCAAAAACCACCCCTAAATCAACCCCTTCAATCCACCCCTAGGCAACACGCAACACACCAAAACTACCCCTGCTAGATCGGGGGACATTCTACTTATGTATATATAAAACTACACAGTACTTTGTTTAGACTTCCGTGTTGGGTAGATATTTCTGAAAACAACTATTTTAGGCAATTTCATTAATTTATTTTGCGCTAAACGAGAGAAAGTATGTTTCAGTTTGCTGATATTGTTTATTTTTTCTAGGTACCTGGCCACGGGAAACAGCTTTAATTCCCTGTCATTCGAGTACTTGCTTTCACCGTCAACTTTGAGGAATATTGTACGAAGTACATGCGACAGCTTATGGGTCATTTTACAGCCCCTATTCATGGGAGGTAAAACAGAAGAAGAGTGGATACAAATAGCTGATGAATTTTACAATCGGACAAATTTCCCCAATGTAGTTGGTGCGATTGACGGGAAACATATCCGAGTGAAATGCCCCGCACATACCGGCTCTTCTTGCTTCAATTACAAGAAGTTTTTTTCTGTGGTACTAATGGCATGGGTGGATGCAGATTACAGGTTTATTTTTGTAGACATTGGATCATATGGGTCTGCAGCCGATCCCAGCATTTTCAAAACGTCTACAATGGGAATAAAACTAGAAAATGATGAACCGAACATTCCACCCAGTAAAGGATTGCCTAATGATATAGACGGTCAACCAATGCCCTTCGTAGTTGTAGGAGATGAAGCCTTTGGTCTCTCAACAAGAATTTTAAGGCCATTCCCTAAGAAGAATCTAAACGTCGTGAAAAGGATATTTAATTACAGACACACTAGGGCACGACGAATGGTAGAATGTGCTTTTGGCATATTAGCAAGCAAATGGCGAATTTTCTTTCGGCCTATTGACGTAGGATTCGAGTTTTGTGATTCAATTATAAAGTCCTGCTGTGTACTTCACAATTATGTCAGACAAAAAGACGGAATCCAGTTCCAGGACACCCTGTACGAGTGTCCTTTACAAACTATTTCAACAGGACCAGCAGTTCGTGGAAGCGTAAGTGCAATTAACATGAGGGATTACTTTGCAGGATACTTCACTTCACCTCAAGGAGCTGTGCCATGGCAATACAGCAAAGTGTAAAGTACACGAGGGAAACCCCTCTAGTTCTAATAAAACAAGTTTCAGGTGTTTCTTTTTTAGAAATTCATGTAGGTACTTTTAAGAAACAATAAGTCAATATAAACTCGTGGAATAATGTATGTTTCAAATTCCCAACTAAGTTTTGCACCAGGAAACACTAGTAAGCACTCTTATTTAAAAAATTATTTTGGATACAAAAGTATCTTATCGCTTACATTATTCATACAGTGTAAAGATAAAGTATACTTTTAAAAGCGTGCAAGTATAAATAAATAGTACGGGGGGAAAAACTGTAGTGTTAATAAATATGTTTAAAGGATTACTTTATTACAAATACAATAGGCCTCTTTTCCACAAGAAATAAGTATTGTAAATATTTAGTAATTTGAATTTTGTAATTGTATTTTGTAATTGTAATTTGTAAAATACTTTATAATTGTATTTTGTAGTGACTTTTGAAATTGATGTTTCACATTTCCAACATAAACACTATCGAATAGTTGAATTCTACATATTTCATTTTAGGGTCAAAATCCGTTACGTATCCACAACTCTGTTTTTCGTATTTAAGTAACTGAACTAAAATTTATCGTTATCTTATCGTTGCGACAATGTCAACAGTGATTAATTACCAAGGTGGCAAAATTATTCACTACAGCGAACCGTTTTATCTCCCAGCCAGATAAGATAAGACCGACAAGAATACCGTCACAAATTCCTGGAAATAATTCAATTCTACAGTACAAAGTACTAGAGGGGGGGCGGGCGGGTCTAGTGTTAAGAGCTGGGGACTTCGGTTCGTAAGGTCCCGGGTTCAAATCCCGCCAAATCACTAATGTATTTTATCTATGAGATAATGTCTCAACCCCTAGGTTTAGCCTCAGTCTGAAGTAATATGTGAAAAACAATCCCGGGTTCGTGCCTAGCGTCCTAAAATAAAAAATACCCCCGCCGCAGCAAACATGCAGACTAAGCGAATATCCATTTGACTGATTGGATTTACACTGAAATGTCTACTTAAAAATATAACATTTATTCTTAATTTAAATAGAATTAGTTTAACAAGTACTTAGGTTTGCTGCATCAGGGAGGGTAAAACTGTTTTTTTTTTTTTTTTTGTAAAATGTGAATAGTTAGTAAAAAATAAAAACATTTTCCAAATTTGATCAAAATATGTTCACAAACAAGCAAACTACAACAGTTTACTTATTCTCCATAAGAATAACATGGGAATTTTAAATTTACAATCTTTTTGAATTTTCTCTTTAACCATTAGGCGCATAACAACGCTTCAGTGTACTAAATTATTTGTTTTTTAAGCACTACAAAATGGTTTGGAAAGGAATTGCTAAATTTTATGTTTTTTGGGTCAAAAATGGGAAAAACCTATTTTTACCCCATAAAACCCCCCGTAAACCCCCGTCTCCATGGTCCGATCATGCTGCATCGTGAACTCGTTCGAATAAACGTACGTTTACACGTTTGTACCAAATTTCATCAAAATCGGATCATTTTTGCTCGAGTTATCTTGCTGACGGACACACATATATATATGAATTTGAACGGATGGTGTTTTTAGCCTCTAGGGACATCAAAACGAAAAAAAAATCGGTCCCGCGTCCAAGTCTTACCATGAGTACTACGGTAATAGCTTATTCCCTATATGGGAAATTCGCTAAAAACTACACAAAGTTCTCTGGCATTGAAAAACTACGTTTTGTACACTTTAATGTTGATATTAACAAGTTTTGGAGTTGTGGGCACGTATCGGATTTTGACATATTTGAATTACAACAGTTGTTTATAATTTCCATCATAAATAGAGCACATAGTAAAGCATACCGTTACACGAAGAAGTTATGGACTCTCTTGCATAATATATTTAATTTAAATTACTTTGTAAATAGTTTGGTAATAAACCACGTTATTAATAAAAGCTTACCTTCATTTGCCTTTTCCTTTGTTTGCAGTGTACCCCAGTTGTCCACCACGGCTTCACATACTTCTTCCCACAACTTTTTCTTTAATATAATGTCCGAATACTCTTTTAAAGATTTTTTATAAAGAGGGGGCCGTGCCTCCACTTCATCGATAAGTTTATCTACCTTATCATCTCGCAAAACACTTGCACTTATCGTTGTAGAAGCCATAATGCACTTAATAACAACGCACTTGACTGTTTGCGACCTGCGTAGCGCGCACACAACATTCAGACTGGCAGACTTTTTAGTCGTCAGTGTGCGCGTTCTAACTTATCTCCATGCCTTTATCAATAAGACCCGACAGTTGAGTCGGGGAGCAGTCGGCGGGAAAATCGGTCAGCACCAAACCTCCCCGACAGTCTGAAGACAGTCTGCCGACTGTCTTGTTGCGGTCGGCCCGTGTGCGCACTCAGATTTACCACTATGGGGCCGACTTTGACTCCCGACTACGACTAAATAGTCGGCCGACAAAAAGTCTCTCGTGTGCGGTAGGCCTTATTGTGCGGAGCAAGTGAAGCTCTTTGAGATCGGAACTTATGCAAACTATGTATAAACAGATAACTCAATAACGGCTGAACATATTAAAGCCAAACTTTCCAGGGTTATTTTGACAAACAGTGAGCATGTTTTTACACAAACAAATTTCAATTTGATAATGTCTGTACAAATTAAAACTAATCTAAAATTTTTAACATTGGCCTTATGGGTTGCTCATCGATCTCTATTATTGCTGTAGTAATAATAGAGATCGATGGGGTTGCTATGATGATTACCAATTAACAAAACAACGTAAATATAAATAAAGAAAGACTAATAACATTTCGGTTATCACAAACCATCTACAGTAAGATAGCACATTACAAAATACAGTACAAAAGAGAACAGTCCCCGATCATTACCATTGATCATGGATTACCCTACTACTCTTAGGTTGCATTACTGAGCAAAGAGCAAAGGTATATACAGGGTGAGTTTTAATTGTCCCCCCCCCCCAACTTTTTTCTACATTTTTTCAAATATCAATCCCAGACCACTTCCAAACATTGTTGGGTAGTAAGTACTTCATTTTGACAAGGTGGTCATTTCCGGCCGCCATCTTGGATCCGCCGTATTGGATGCAAAATATTTTTTTCAAATATAAAGGTGGGGTTGAGACCAATTATTTCCAACTAGATTTTTACCCTGATTACAATGACACAAACCGTTTTTAAAAATCTTGATTCATTCTAATGTTATGGCGGCTTTTTAAAACTTTATTTTTAGCCCATTTTAACATTGTGCATGTACAAACTAAGACCATAATCTCAAAATAGTGCTAGATAATGATAAGTATACACTACCAGTCATTGTCGACCTATTTTCACTTGGTTATGACTGATGATTTTTTTTCGGTCGCCATCTTGGATCCGCCGTTTTGAAATATGATAAATTATTTTAAACATAAAGGGGGTGTTGTGACCTGTCATTTCGAACTGCTTTTTTAAGCTAAACTCAATTCCATGATCTGTTTTTCATTTTCATATTTTGATTTTGAAATATTGACATTTATAACAAAAATATTGCAATATTTCATAAATAAAACTTGATAACAAAAAATGAATTGTGGCATTGAGTTAAGTTTAAAAAAGTAGTTCGAAATGATGGGTCACAACATCCCCTTCATATTTAAAATAATTTATCACATTTCAAAATAGCGGATCCAAGATGGCGGCCGAAAAAATTCACCAGTCATAACCAAGTGAAAATAGGTCGACAATGACTGGTAGTGTATACTTAACTTTATCGAGCACTATTTTGAGATTATGGTATTAGTTTGTATATGCACAATGTTAAAATGGGCCAAAAGTAAAGTTTTAAAAATCCCTCATAACTATAGAATGAATCAAGATTTTTAAAATGACTGCAAATATTCAGCAGGAATATTTTTTGACCTGAGAAAGGCTTTTGATACAGTCAATCATAACATACTACTGCAAAGAATGGGTAAAGTAGGAATAAGAGGAGTAGCCTTAAGTTGGATTGCTTCCTACCTGTGTGGCAGAACACAGTACGTAGAGATCCAGGCAGTAGACGAGACTGGGTTCATTCGTCCCTACTCCTCTGTTAAGACCACCATTCTGAGAGGAGTGCCCCAGGGCTCTGTTTTAGGACCTACCCTTTTCCTCCTCTTTATCAACACCCTCCCATCATGCACTTCGACCGCCACACCCACACTATTTGCTGATGATACCTCACTCTCCATTTCAGATCGCAATATCAAGAGCTTAGAGCTTACGACCTTTTGTGAAGCCAGTAATTTAATTGAGTGGTTTGATAACAATTTTCTTTCCGTTAACACCGAAAAAACACAGCTTGTGCACTTTTCTATCACAAAAAGATGCTCTAATGGTTTCAGTCTTCTGTTAGATGACACACCAGTTCACCCAACTGACAAAGTTAAGTTTCTGGGACTGACCCTGGATGAAAATCTAAATTTCCAACATCATATCAAACAGGTCACAGATAAATTGAGTTCTGGAATTTTTGTACTGCGTAGTTTAAAGAACACTGCCAATAATGACGTTCTAATAGCCGTATATTACGGACTCATCTATCCACATTTAGCGTATGTTATACCTATGTTCGGTACTTATTAAAAGTCCCTAGATTGGTGCTACCCTAACCTTGCCCAACGTTATCTACGGCGAATCGTCCCCACTCCGACTACTGGAAACGCTACTCACTAGCATTGCCGACGGCGTCATGGGCAGACGTCCGTACCTACCTACATAATTTTACATAGACTCTCTCAATCTCATTAACTTTCAATTAACTTCATTTCTGTCAGTTTTAAGTTTTTTTTCCAATATACCAGTCATTTTTAACTTCACCAGTGCTAGTCATTTCCCTTGTTGTTGCCCCCGCACCCTTGGTCTACACCGCTGCTGTCTACACCGCTTCCATCCCCTGGACTACCCACTACCTTGGACGAGACGGACATCATCCACCTTCAAGACATCCGACAAGGTAACGGTAGCACCAGCATTAATTTTGTTGTTCAAACCGCCGTACGGCTTTCCGTTAAAGACCGTACACAATTTGGCCCTTCTTCCCGCGGATATGATATGATTTCGTACTATGCACCTTAATTTAATAATCGCAAATACAGTCCACGTAAACATCTCAACTTATTCTCAGATAATTTCTCTCCTCATGAAACAAACCATGCAATAATTTTATGTAGGCCTAGTTATAAATTGTTGTTTAGTTTGAGTTCAATAACCTTGTACAGTGAACAGACAGACAGGAATAGTTTTGTAAAGTTTTGGCTTGTAGCTATGCGCTGATAAATTGACCGTTATCCTAGTTTCTATGTCTCAAGGTCAACTAACGCACCACAATATTCTGCATTGTATTGTATCCATTCCAAAAATAGCTGACGTAACCGCACCGAATATTCGCTTTATCAGTCAGCTGATCTAACTGGAAACATTCTACCTCTATATTTTATTTTACTGAATTTATTTCCTTGTACTCACTTTCACAATGATATGATTGATATGTCCACTACTTGTCTATTAATACTGCATTTATAATAGTTGTAATTTTTATTTTATTTTATTTTTGTTAAAGAGATATTAATAGTTTACATTTCACAATGGCTGCTAAGAGTCTTGAAAAGTGTGTTAAGAAAAGAGAAAGATATTTTTATAAGTTACAATTATGTTACGATCTTGTAAAAGAATTGCCACAACAGAAAGATAGTTTTATTGCTAGGTATTCTAATTTGTCTAATGTGTACTCATCATTTGAATCTCTTTCCGAAGAAATGGATAACCTCAATCTTGAAATAACTGATGTTAGCGTTAGGGTAGATACTAGCGCGCCTTTTAAACAGTTTGATGACATGTACTATAAATGTATGGCTGCCTACAACAAGATTGTTGCCTCTGATCCACCTTCAAATGTCAATGTTGAAGCATCACCCGCAGTTCAGCCTAAACCTAAACTACCCCAGATAGATATAAGTAAGTTTGGTGGACAGTTGGAACAATTTAACTCGTTTAAAGCTTTGTATGATAACTTGATTCACAATACTTCTTTGGCCCCAATGGAGAAGTTTAGTTATTTAAAGAGCTTACTGGAAGGCCCCGCTTTGTCTATTGTTGAAGGCATACCATTCGATCCAGACAACTATAAGTTAGCTTATGACTCTTTGGTTGAACGCTACACCAATCCCCGTATCTTGGCTTGTTTTTATCTCAATAAAATACTAGATCAGCAACCTGTAAAGACCCCTAGTCTAAGTAGTTTAAGACAAGTTCTTGATGTGTTTCATATTAATGTCCAAGCGTTGAAAAGCCTAAAAGTAGATGATTTGTCAGATTTTATGTTGCTACAGCTTGCACTACGTAATTTAGACAATAGTACAAGGAAAGCATTTGAGTTAGAATTTAAATCTAAGCAATTTCCTACCTTAGAAGACCTTATGGAATTTCTTCGTGCTCAGTGCTGTGTCTATGAACTCACTAAAGAATCTCACAAATCTACTTTAGTTTTGCCCAAGTCACAAATCCCTCATACTCGCAAAACATTGTTCTCATCTCACTCAACTCAACGCAGTGCAACTCAGCCTGACCGCACAGCAACCCAGTCATCTTATCGCCCCGCTATCAGTTGTCCTATGTGTAAAGGTGAACACCAACTGTACCGATGTGATCAATTCCTCGCTTTGGCCCCGCACAAACGTTATTCTACAGTACGTTCATTCAATCGTTGTTTCGCATGTCTCGGTTCCCACCTAATTTCCATGTGCACTTCTAAGTCGAGCTGTCGGGTTTGCAGAAGTAACAGACATCACTCTCTACTCCATGAACCAAGCCGAGTCACCGCACCGCTGCCTAAGCCAAATGTGAATCCTGACCTACCTCAAACCTCCGCTGCGCATTCATCGCCCTCAACCACCGTCAACCCCGCGTCTACTACTTCTGTTAACACTACACCTGCTCAAACGTTATCCTGTCAGTTTCAGCATAACTCAATGAGTAATTCTACCCTGCTAGGTACCGCTCAAGTGTTGGTTCAAGATGCTCTAGGTCACTGGCAAGTTTGCCGGGCTGTTATTGATGGAGGTAGTCAGATTAATTTTGTTACTCAATCTCTAGCCCAGACATTACGTTTACCAATCAGAAAATGTAATGTTAACATTTCTGGAATTGGCCAACAATCTGATTTAACCGCAAAAGGACTTGTCACTTGTAACGTTGCTTCCCGCTATAACAGAGACGATAGCATTCAAATGGACGCAGTAATAATTCCTCAAATCTCTTCTGTACTTCCGGCTGCACCTATTCCCGAATCATTGATAAATCGTTTCAATTCTATACAACTGGCTGACCCTGATTTTCACCGCCCTGCCAAGGTTGATATTTTGTTCGGAGCACAGGCTTTCACAGACATTCTTTCGGATGGTTTCGCGCTTATTAAAGGCAAACCAAGCGCCCTCAGCACAATCTTTGGATGGATCATTATGGGTGATGTTCCCACACAGCCCATGCAACAACACGAACTAAATTCTTTGTTTGTTTCATCTCAAAGCACTGATAGGCTCTTAGAAAAGTTCTGGGAAATGGAAGAAATAAATTTACCAAAACCCTTAAGTCCCTCTGATCAGGCATGTGAAGACCACTATCAGTCCACTATCCAGAGAGATAATACCGGACGTTACGTAGCCTCCTTACCCTTTAAAGACGTTAAACCTGACTTAGGCTCCACTAGAAAAATAGCTCTCCGCAAGTATCTCCAACAAGAGACAAGATTTCACAAGAAACCAGATATTCGTTTTCAATACATGACTCACATGCAGAACTATGTTGACCTAGGTCATATGTGTTTGGCCCCTGCGCCCTCTCCATACATTCTTACTCATCACGGTGTCGTTAAAGAATCTTCTACATCCTCCCCGCTTCGTGTTGTGTTCAACGCTTCTGAATTAAGTGACACAAATCAGTCTCTTAATAAATCACTGTTAACTGGACCTAAGCTTCAAGCTGATATTGGAACTATTATCACAAACTTCAGATTGCACCAGATTGCTATGACTTGTGACTTCAAACAAATGTATCGAGCTATTCGTATAACACCGGCTGATTGTAAATATCAACATTTGTTTTGGCGCTCTGACCTCTTGGGCCCTGTACAGGAATGGGAATTACAAAGACTAACCTTTGGTCTCTCGTGCAGTCCTTATATTGCACAACGAACTTTGAAGCAACTAGTGCTTGATGAAGGCGCTAAGTACCCAAATGCGGCTGATATTCTAAGCTCCTCTTGTTATATTGACGATCTTGTTTTTGGTGCTCCAACCGAGACTTCAGCTCTTAAGCTTTACGATGAAATCACCCAACTTTGCTCATCAGGTGGTTTCGAACTTCATAAGTGGTCAAGTTCAAGTAGCTCCGTCCTCGCCACAATCCCCGCCGACGGTCGAGAAACACCCCATCCGTTAGGATCTACACACTCGATTAAAGTACTAGGACTTGAATGGGACCCGACTACTGACTGTTTCCGCTACTCTATTTCACCTGTCAACAGTACGCCAACCAAACGCAATGTATTGTCTCAATTTGCTCGAGTTTACGATGTAAACGGCTTTATTAGTCCAATTATTTTCACCTTAAAACATCTACTTCAACAGATTTGGATTGAAAAACTCAACTGGGACGACCCTCTCCCTCAATCTCTCCAAAATGTTTGGGATAAATTCATCAAAGAACTACCCCTTATGACACAGTTCCAAATACCTCGCTACATTCTCAGTAACTACTTAACCGCTCAGCTGATTGGTTTCTCTGATGCTTCCAAAATAGGCATGTGCGCCTCCTTGTATCTACGTATTGAATGTGAAGATAAGAGTGTAGAGTGCAACCTCCTGCAATCCAAAACTAAAGTCGCTCCTCTGAAAACACTTACGATCCCTCGTTTAGAATTATGTGCCGCTCTTCTCCTTTCTCAGTTAGTAAAAGCGAACCAACCGCTTATTAACAAACTTCAAATATCAGACATATTTCTATTCACAGACTCCATGAATGTTCTTGGTTGGTTAAATACACCACCACACCTACTAGAAACCTTTGTCTCAAACCGTGTCTGTAAAATCACAGAAATCACCCCTGTTGATGTTTGGCGTCATATATCAGGAGATGAAAACCCTTCTGACTGTGGCACTAGAGGTTTAATGCCGAATAGTCTGTTGAGTCACCCTCTTTGGTGGCATGGACCCTCTTTTATCCACAGTGATATATCATCTTGGACTCTACCGCCTCCAAACTTTCCTTTGGATGTTATTGAGCCTCAACAAACTCCCACGAAGAACACCTTAACAACTAACACTGTTCCGCAAAATGATCTTTATCAATGGATGAATAGGTTTTCATCACTTATTAAACTTCAAAACACCATGGGCTATGTACTGAGATTTATCCATAACTCACGATCTAATCAATGTGATAAACGCTCTGGCTCGTTATCAGTTTCGGAACGAGATGCCGCTCTGGAATGTTGTATAAAATTAGTACAAGCTCGGCACTATTCTGAAGAAATAAAAGCTCTGAAATTATCCAAGCCTTGTTCTTCATCACTAAGAAAACTTTCTCCATTTCTATCCTCGGACACCCTCATGGTGGGGGGTAGATTGAAATTAGCTCCTCTGCCTGAATCATCAAAACACCCTGTATTGATACCCTCTCAGTGTCATTTAGCAAACCTTTTATGTGATTACTATCACTTGTATTCTACATGGTGGTCCAAAACTAGTACAAGCATTAATTCAAAGACGCTTCTGGATTATTGGTGCAAGAAATCTTATAAGAAAACGATTATTTCGATGTATCACTTGCTACAAAATGAAAGCTAAACCCACGCAGCCTCTTATGGCAGATCTTCCACCCTCACGATTTCAACAGACCCGATGCTTTATTAATGTCGGATTAGATTTTGCTGGCCCTTTTCTCGTTAAAGAAAGCACAAGACGAAATGCAAAACTATCAAAGTGCTACATTGCTGTGTTTGTGTGTATGGCAGTCAAAGCTGTCCATCTTGAGTTAGTGCATTCACTCTCTACTGAATCTTGTTTAGCCGCTATAGACAGATTTATCGCTCGGAGAGGAATCTGCCGAAACATTTACTCTGATCAAGGTCGCAACTTCGTCGGTGCTGCACGCCAACTACAAGAAATCTACTCTCTCCTGAAGAACTCCACCTCACAGATCTCAGAACATTTGGCTCAACGAGAAATAACTTGGAACTTTAACCCGCCATATGCCCCAAACTTCGGAGGCCTCTGGGAGGCTGCAGTGAAGTCAACCAAACACCATCTTAAAAGAATACTGCAAAACCATAATTTCACGGCTGAAGAATTCACCACATTTCTGTGCCGTGTTGAAGCTGTACTGAACTCCAGGCCGCTTTGCGCACTCTCATCGTCACCTGATGACGACTTTAACTACTTGTCTCCTGGCCACTTCCTCACAGGAGACTTCCTGCTAGCACGACCGGAAGAAGACATCTCGGAAGAACCCTTAAACCTACTCTCACGCTGGCAGCTAGTGTCTCGTGCCTCTCAACACTTCTGGAAAAGCTGGAGAAGAGATTATCTCCATACTCTTATCCAACGCCCCAAATGGACTGAAAAAACCATCAACCTTAAGGAAGGAGACTTAGTTTTAATGTACTCTAATAATACTGACCCTTTGACTTGGCCCCTAGGTAGGATAATTAAGGTTATGCCAGGATCCGACAAAGTTGTAAGAGTTGTTAAAGTCAAAACCCCTGTAGGTATTGTAACACGCCCTGTAAATAAGTTAGTTCATCTCCCTATGGTTTAGATAGTGTTACCTTTGTCTTTTTGTACATATTATCAACATTTTGTATTATCTTTATAGTTAGGTAACAGGTTTGTTTCATGATGACGGTTATTATCCAAGGTTTTTTATTATAAGATTTACAGTTTCTTTAATGTTCTTTAATATTTTATCAAAAATTGCTTTTTTGGGTGGGGGGAATGTTCGGTACTTATTAAAAGTCCCTAGATTGGTGCTACCCTAACCTTGCCCAACGTTATCTACGGCGAATCGTCCCCACTCCGACTACTGGAAACGCTACTCACTAGCATTGCCGACGGCGTCATGGGCAGACGTCCGTACCTACCTACATAATTTTACATAGACTCTCTCAATCTCATTAACTTTCAATTAACTTCATTTCTGTCAGTTTTAAGTTTTTTTTTTCCAATATACCAGTCATTTTTAACTTCACCAGTGCTAGTCATTTCCCTTGTTGTTGCCCCCGCACCCTTGGTCTACACCGCTGCTGTCTACACCGCTTCCATCCCCTGGACTACCCACTACCTTGGACGAGACGGACATCATCCACCTTCAAGACATCCGACAAGGTAACGGTAGCACCAGCATTAATTTTGTTGTTCAAACCGCCGTACGGCTTTCCGTTAAAGACCGTACAACCTATATGGGGTTATGAAAGTACAAAAACCAAATTTCTGTTTAAGTTTCAAAAATGGGCTATAAGAACAATTTTTTCCTTACCCAAACGCCAATCATGCAGAAAAGTTTTCTCAGATTCTAAAATTCTAACTCTTCCATCGATCTACATTCTTGAAACCCTCATCTTTGTCAAACAAAATCTTTCCCTATTCACTGAGTCAGGAAACCCCCGTATTCACACATATTCACTCCGAAATTCTCACAATTTACCAATCCCTAAACATATTACATCTTTTTTCAAAAAACACTGCCTTTACAATGGAATTAATTTGTATAATAGCCTCCCCCTTTCTTTAAAATTAGAATCAGACCACTCAAAATTCAAACGATGCATAAAACAACATTTGCTTAAAATCTCGTGTTATAGCATCCAGGAGTTCTTGAACCACAGGAATTGGACTGTTGTAAACCCTGGTGTGTTGAGTAAGATGTGTTGAGTAAGATGATGTATACATAATTAGTATTAAATATTGTTGTAAATACCCTAAGCTGTATTATTTATGTTTGACTTAGCTAATGCAATGTATTGTCAACTTAGCTGAATAAAATGATTTGATTTGATTTGATTAAAAACGGTTTGTGGCGTTGTAATAAGTGTAAAAATCTAGTTGGAAATAATGGGTCACAACCCCACCTTTACATTTGAAAAAATATTTTGCATCCAATATGGCGGATCCAAGGTGGCGGCCGGAAATGACCACCATGTCAAAATGAAGTACTTAAGACGGTGACACACTATCGATCTTTTCCCCGAACAAGACCCCGAACCGAGCAGGGAGAAGGGAGAAGGGAGGTCGAAGGGAGGATGTTCGATAGTGTGTCACGGGTCCGTACACCGATCAAGACGCCGAACAAGACATCAGGCCGAGCAGGGAGACGAGCGCTCTGGAGGCGGTTTTCTAGCGAAAGATCAAAGAAAAGATCGGTCCGATGTACGGTCCGATGTACGATAGTGTGTCACGGTACATTTTTGCCCCGTACATCGTCGCGAGCGCCGCACCGAGCGGCCGCCTGCGCTAGCATTGATAGTTCCGCGCTCTCACTCGCACAAACTCTCTATCTCTCTCCAAACTTCCTTTTGCCGCGCTCGGTAGAATTCGTCTGGTCTTGGTCATGTTCGGGGAAATGTTCGGAGTAAAATTTTGCTGATATTTATCTCCCTTCTCCCTTCTCCCTGCTCGGTTCGGGGTCTTGATCGGGGAAAAGATCGATAGTGTGTCACCGCCTTTACTACCCAACAATGTTTGGAAGTGGTATGGGATTGATATTTGAAAAAATGTAGGAAAAAGTTGGGGGGGGGACAATTAAAACTCACCCTGTATAATATAATATGAATGTTTGAATGTTGTTTTACCATTGGCGGAAAATATTTACTGTACTGTCTGGATTTTCAGAATGATTCGTGATAGAAATGTTTGAGTGCTCTGATGACAACTAAATGTTTTTTTGTGAACTTAACAAATATTGATCCATGCAAATACTGTAGGAATTAAAAACCAATTTTAATCAGCTGCTACAACCCGCGAATTTTTTTTTGTCCTAGGACGCTAGGCACGTTATTATTATAGCTCAGTGGGCACGCACCCTGGATAGTTTTTTACATTACTTCAGGCTAGACCTAGGGGTTGCGGCATTATCACTTTGATAAAATCCATTGGTGATTTGGCTGGATTTGAATCCGGGACATCACTGACATCAGGCACCGAAGGCCCGCGCTCTAACCACTATCCAGTGAACAAAATAATAATAACTTCATTTAATATTATAGAACTGGTATGGAAATTAAACAAGCTATACAAAATTGTGTTCTAATCTTTTTAGTTTGTCACGGAAGCGACGCAAGAATGATGTAACGCCTAGGAAATCGGCAAAAATTAGTAGTGTAGACCTTATACATTTACTCTGTATTTTGACAATCATACAATATTTTGATCAAATTTTGAAACTAGGTAGAGAGCTTGGAACTATTTCCCTTATTTATTACCCTTCATACAAAGAGTATAGTTTTAAAATTAATATTTGGTTGGTTATGTTTATTAATGTTTATAAAGTTCATTTGGGATAAAAACTGGAAACGAGACATGCAAAAGTTAGTCAACAACTAACACTGTCCTTTTTTCGGTCAGAGAAGTTTTATCTGTGGTAAAGTTTTAGAGAATTAAATATATTTTACTGTTTGTATTCAACTTTTTTCTATCGAGCTTAGTTTTTCAGGGTTTGGTGGGTGCTATAGCCTTTAGGGTTTGGTGGCTGTCGTAGCATTGCATTCGCATACCTAATTATTGTAAGTCGACTGAATCATTCCAAGCAGGTTGTTTCTTTTAACTTTCCTTATTGCCATTAGTTTTGTAGCAAATATTGGTTTAAATACAATAAAAGAAAATCTTCGTTATTGAAAATAGAACCTACATTTTTAAAGCAGGAATTCTGTAATTTAAAATATTGAAAACAGTCGCCTATCCTAAATAAATACAGTACGCCTATCCTAAATTAACCATACGAAAGCATATTAGGTCAGGATGACTAGACTGCTTGGCCTGTACGTACAGAAGTCCAATCATATCTAACCTTACCCCTCTGATAGAATATTCCTTATTCTTTCACGTAATTAGAAGAATTGTTGCAGCCAACAGAACCGCATGTTGAATTTTTATGTCAGGTTGTTAATTTACTACATTCCAATCTATTAGGTTTTACCATAGATTAAACAAACTCCCATGTTTAATCTATGGTTATGGTTTTGCACTAACACAGTGCAGGCTCAACAACTCAAATTAAATGGCGTAGCCTGATACAGAAACGCATTTTATATTGGTTTTAATAATTTTGGTGTAATTTATTATGAATGTATTTGATTTAGTCATGCTGTAATTTATATGCCAAAGCCTTAACAAACACATCTTCATTTCAAAAGGTTGTCGTGTGATACTTCAAAGTAATCTTTGGACTACTACAGGCATATGTAATCGTAGCATAGGTACGGTAGCTTCATATACAAATTTACCGAAACAGAAAATTACAGTACCTAAAAGATTTCCAAATTTGCATTTTAGTACAATTTGACCCACACATTTATTTTTTGAAAAATAAATTAGACTTACATTGTACAACGGGTTGTTATTTCCATATCCCCCAGTATGATGTAAAATGTTTTCTTCAAAGGCAATATCCAATAATTAATGATTGCAGCATCATATTCAGCGTAAAAATATAGCTTGAAACGATGGGTCACAAACCTACCTTTACATTTGAAAAAATAACTTTGTATCCTATATGGCGGATCCAAGATCGTGGCAAAAATCTTATACCCAGTCAAAATGAAGTACTTACTACTCTACAATGATCTGACGTGGTTCGGAGTTCATATCTTAAGACATGTAAAAAAAAGTAGGGGGGGAACTCATTTAAAACTCACCCTGTATACAGGGTGTTTTTTTAAGTGTGCCACCATTGGGATCTCAGTAACTAATGATTTTACAGCAAACTTTAAATGGGGAACATTCCCTTGTTTTTAAAGAGGTTCAAAAATAATTAGATGAAATTTTTGTAAATGGCCCCCATTTTCCAATATGGTGGTCAGCTTTGAAATTTCCTATATTTTATCATGTTTTCGGGTAGAACATGCAATTAAAAAATTTTGTATTCTTGACATTTTTTCGATAAACCCACTCGTTTAGGAGTTACAGCCTATGGAAAAATGACTTCCGGTGTACATTTTACTTCATGTAGCTCCTAAACAAGTAGGTTTATAGCGAAAATGCGAAGAGTAAATAAGTCAAATAAGTCTTAAAATTGCATCCACATTCCAAAAAGATCATAAAATTCGTTAAAAATATTAATTATATTATTTGAAAAATGGCGGCCATTTTCCAAAATGGTGCCAAACTTGAAAAAGTGGAAAACTGTGTATTTTATGGTCTTTATGGAATGTGGATGCAATTTTAAGACTTATTTGACCTATTTACTCTTCGCATTTTCGCTATAAACCTACTTTCTTTAAAAACAAGGGAATATTCCCCATTTAAAGTTTGCTGTAAAATCATTAGTTACTGAGATCCCAATGGGGGCACACTTAAAAAAAACACCCTGTATATAAATTTGAACGAAGTGTATTTTTAGCCTCTGGGACCATCAAAATGAAAAAATAAAACGGTCCCGAGCCTAGGGCTTACCTTGAGACCTACGGTAATAACTACTTCGCTATAGGAAAATTTTTAAACGGTACACTGCAATTTTCTTTAAAACAATTTTCACCAGCGTTTTTAGGTTGATAAATAACCCAATAAAGATCAGTAATGTTACGTCTCACACAGGGCTGTCACACACATACTCTGAAAATAATTTCAAGACAAATTGAAGCAAAAATTACAAATAAGTATTTTCTTTTCCATTACAGAATTAAAGCTTCAGTAAAGATTGTCGGGTTGTTTTTCCAAGCTCAACTAATGTTGTTTATAAAGTGTAAAAGGATGTCCTTGATGATTCAATATCCTTTTGTTTGTCCAGAGCTTATCTCGCATTAGCCTTTAAAACGTATATTGTCTCAGTTTAAACATCACAAAACAGCTAAGGAACTTATGCATTTTTACCATATTTAAAATGTTACTTGAACACTGTCAGTTGATTTAATTTATTATGCAAATGTAATGATTTCATTAGGGTTAAGTCAAATTCCTACTATAAAATATGATAATATAAATAATCATGACACGCTTGTCTAGTGGTTAGAGCACGGCACTTTTGTAATTGAGTTTGGGGTTCAAATGTTAGCTTTTGTCAATGTTATATTAGTGTAATCCTGTTTTTGGAACGTGCCTGAACCACAGAATAGAGTAGACATCTACTGTATTCTAGTAGACATGTCTCGTATTTAATCTTGTAGGCACAATAACTAGAAAAACATTTTCTCAGACAAGCACATTTTTCTTTGTCTGTATTAGAGTACTCCTTTTATAAAGCGTGGTATTCAATTATTTAGAAACGAATGTATGTCAATAAATGGAATAAATCTGGTTATCAGGCTAATATACTAAGTTTATAATGTAGCTGCAAACTAATCTTGTATGAGTGCATCATTAACTCTAGCATCAGCACTTAACTAATGAAGTTCTCCAACTGAACCCAGACGAAATTCTCTCTAATGCACTTTCATCTCATCAAAATTCTAACACTATTATTAGTTTTTTTGATGAAATTAAGAACCTACATATAAATAATAAATAATATGTTATTATATTGACTTTTTTTGTACACAGTCACCGGTGTTTGTAGACCTACAGTTTTTGTCAAGTTGCATGTAAAAAATCAGTATTTTAACCATTTTACAATGTAAAAAATCATTCACATAACAGATAGAAAAAAAGATTTTTAGACTTTCACTCGTTAAAAATAAATTGTACTTTTTCGTTTCCATTTTCGTGTTTGTGTTCGTGTTCGTGTCCTTGACCGTGTTCGTGTATGAACGTATAATGTGTGTATTGACGACCTTCTGATGAAGTGATTTGACATCCCCTGGACGCCCGAAGATGACTTCGTGAGAAGTTGAAACTAGCTGCGTCAAAGCAGCAAC